>NC_054748.1:30030670-30630670 GCF_018143015.1 Lytechinus variegatus | reverse complement strand
GATTGCTAAGAAAGCATGAATGCTTGTAAGCAAACAACCAGAGGACCGAAAGCTTAATGCCTCTCCAAGACCTAGTAATGAGGATATAATGAGGATGCGCCTTAAAAAAAGAACACTAATGCACAAAGTGGGAATCAAATCCAGGTCACCGGAATCCGAAACCCCCGCTCTATTGACTGAGCTATCATTCCTGATCAGGCCAAGAAAAGGACAAGAAAACCATTAAGGATAGAAAGGCTTACCACAGTGGGAGATGTTTTCTATGTCCAAGTGTCAGTATGTAATATGTCATGAGGTTTGCACACGTCTGCTGAACAGAGACAACCAGGGTGGGGCATACGATAAAAGTCCCGGAATATAGAGAGGAGGCATATAGCTTATGTAGTCTTTGATGTTGTCCTTCGTGTATTTTCTGCTACAGCGATAGTGTCAGTGACTCCGATGGTTAAAAACTGATGCCTTAAATACTCAGTTTAAAAAAAGATGTCTGAAAGAAAAGACAAGGATTCCTCTCAACATGCATACATATGTAAAGGACGTTGACATGGGTAAAGCTTCAGAAAACAGGTACAGATGCCTCTATTGTCATGATTACTGGCCTTAAACTAACGCTACTGTTCGTTCCATGGAAGTTAAGATCAATGTAAATCTTCAAACATATCCATGGTATAAGAAATATGTCTGAGAAAATATCTGAAACTGATGTAATTGGGAGGATCCCCTACAGTATTGGTAAAACATACTTTTTCTGTATTTGTAATGATGATTTGTTCAAATAATAAGGCTGGAACATTTAAATTACAGCCATAATTTGTATCACTGCTTGAATGGAGTAGAAAAACATTGAATTGAATAATAATCTCTAAAGTAATAATCACTCCTCAGTGTGCCAAAACGGACTCAGTGATGATCTGGCAAGTTTAACTTCTTACTGTGTTATAAATCATCTCTGTTCCGATGCAGAAAGACCCAAACTTAGTGCATTCCATCTTAAGAACAGAGAGCAGATCAAAAACTGAGGGTCAGGTGGTAACAAGCCAATCTACCTTGGCGTCATTGTAGACCGTTCTTTTTTTTCATACAAAGAACATGCTGCCAAAACAAATGCAAAATTTGGAGCAAGGAATATCATTCCGAAGAAGCTGGGAAACATATGGGGAATTGATAGATGCCAAATCTCTCTGTACCACAGCTCTGACTTTATGCTTCTGCACTGCTGAGTACGCACCTCTTGGTGCTAAATATTGACCCCCAAATCTTGAATGGAGCTTGCAGAGCCATCACTGACTGCCTGTGACTAAAAGAAGTGAGTAATCTCTACCTACTATGTATTATTGCACCACCGTAAGTCAGAAGAGAAGTCATCAGCACAGATGAAAGAAAAAAAAAAACAATCAAAAACATAGTATTCCACTCGTCAATCATGAGCCTGCAACGAGACTGAAATCTAGACACAATTTTCTCTCTGCTCAATAGAATCCATTGATGACTTTGCTCGCAAAAAGCGTCATCTACTGGTCTAACAATCTCCAGTCTGTGATGCACAATCTCACCTATGGACTTAGTACATCACTCTCCAGGTCCAAGTGAAGAATGGCCTACCTGATCTTGTTAAACCGCCGATGGGGCTAAAATAGGAATGGAGAAACTTCCTGCAACTATAAGGATGATCACAACACTTGTTTGGCATACCCCTCCTACATTGAACTGCCACTGCCTTTGCCACTGCACTCGATTCTTTACACAGGAAAGCTTAATGTAGATCTTGTACCATTATCAGGACACGACATCTTTAATGACCTAAGACGAAGTGTGTCATTAATTATCTGACTGGTAGAAGAAACCTCTGTATGGTAATCTGACATTTTGGGAAAAATGATTATTTGGTCATGGGTTGTTGGATGGGGGAGGGACAGGGACTTAATTGGTTCCTGATGGGTCTGTCGGTTAGGCCATGGACCTAGGTCCATGGTGAGGCTAAAACTTTGCTGAAAACGGTGCCTGTATTCTAATTGTTAGTGTTTTAAGGTGAAAATTACAATTTGTCAGTGAAAGAGCAAAGACATTCGATGCTAACAATCTTACCCAATATCTACATACCCCCTTAAAAAGGCCACCTTTTGGAGAGACAAACTCCTGCACACCTAAGCCCCCATTTGGTCAAAGTATACTGAATGATTTTAAAGGGCAATATTTGCTCTGTGCCCATTTCCTCGGGTAACTACACACAGTCATTTGTAGTAGAGGTTTCAAGCAAGATTTCGCCTTTGGGGTTGAGTGATTCCAAATCTTTGGCAGCGCACGGCACTGGTAGGAGGGGGGGGGGGGCAGACCAAAGGTGATGTACTGATCCTCTCCTCCTCAGTCGTAGATAGTAATCTACATCCCTGCTGTAGCCCCGAACTGCATATTAAGGAATTTGCACACCTATTGTTCCAGACCAAAGGCGATTACATGTAAGACATAGCCAGGATAGCCATTCGCCGTCATTTGAACCTGGGGCGTGATTTGCTAGGTCACATTGAAAGCTTTTGCGTCACAGACTGGAGGTGGTTTTTCCATTGGGCGATCCTTTGACTATGTGCATAGCTATCAAGGGATTCAGTCAAGTGAAGGAAATTGTCTTGATTTCAGTCTCTTTTTGCCAGGTTCATATAGTTAAAGAGTGGAAGAAGAAGGACATCTTTTTTTTTGCTTTTTTCCACACCCGTGCTGATATCTCTATATCTGGGGACTGTGCCACACAATAGGTAAAGATCATCTACTCTTTATGGTAGCATACAGACAGATTACTTGGTCGTCTGTGTAGATGTTAAAGAGGAGTTGGACAAGGACACTTTTTTGTGGGAGACCATTTTCTGTCCTGACCTCTCTACTTCGCCTCCACCAATTGCTGCTGGAACCACTGAGATTCACAACCGGTTTGTAGACATTTTTTTAATTAGCATTGTCAACTTAACTTCCTTTGTCATTACAATGACTTTCCTCGTAAGTAGGATACCTACCCCATGATTAAATGTTTCATAAGCTGCAGTTAAGTTAACAAAGGCTGCTCTAGTTTTCAGACCTTCCTCAAACCATCTGATTTACCGAGTCAGATTCAGTACTTGATAAGTAAAGGACTTTCCAGGCCTGAATCTTGCCTACTGGAATGAAGAACTCAGTCACAAAGGGAACAAAGCGTTAAGCAGGAGCTTTTCAAAGGGCTTGTATGTGTGACAGAGTAGAGAGATTTTTCTGTAACTCTGAACTTGGGTGTTTGCCTGGCTCGATCGACTTTGGCAACTACCCTAAATTTCCTCTTGGCATTGTTTTTTTTTTCTTCATGCAAACAGTGGTTTAACATGTCAGCAGCCATTGGTCCAAGAAGGGGGATCTGCTCATAGAGGACATCATCTTATCCAGGTGCCTTGTTGCTCTTAATTATTCCCTTTGAATAGCCTAGCACAAGCAGACAAGACGTTCAGGCTGAATGGTCTTGTGTATTTAAAAAGACTCTTAGTTGGGAGACTGTCACTCTGCACTTTAATTTAAGGAGGCTGGCCTTCGTGGGCAATAGGTTACTATTGAATCGTTTTTCAAGGATCCGAATCGTTTTCCCAGGCTTTTGTGCTGTTGTGTGTCAATGTTCCATTGATTTATTAAATCACTGTCACTTTCTTTTTTATTATCTATAATGGCAGTTTGTCAATTTTCACCCACATACAAGTGTATCGGCGCTAAAGGGGTCCTTCTCAAAGCTCCTGAAATATTTACTGTACAGCAGCTTCGTCATTCGTCAAGCCCGATAATAGGTTGTACACAACATCCTCGTGGAATATTCTCTGTGATGATTTCTTCAACAGCTTTCCAAATGTGTCGTAATGAGTAGGGAGTGCTGGAAGATCCTGTGGATAGTTATTATTCGGATCTATGACAAACTGCTCCCAGATTGCTTTCTTCAGGGTGAGCATCTGTGAAAGGGAACTGTGCGTGGAGTAATGGCTGCATTCACCTTCAGCCCAATAGGTTGATGTTGAGTGTGCAGGAGATGGTCAAGCACAACCTTCTCACATTTGTTGAGTGATGCAATCTGATTTGCATCTGACCAGTTCTCCACAAAATCTCCATCTCGTGTGGTTTCCCCATATCCCCAGATAATGCTGTGACTGTTGAAATCCCCAATAATTACATTTTCTAGATCGGAGGTGTTTCTCGAGGAAGGGAGAGAGACTGGTTAGGAGGTTAAAAGAAAGAACTTAAATGGGAATACTCATAAGTTCAATGGTTAGGCCTTTGCCATTTATCTTGATGAGACAATAACAGGGCCTACTCCTAATTAATTATAATTAAACAGATATTTGACCTGCTAATTAACTGCTGGAATCAGTAATGTAATGCCCACTAATGTACAGAGACTAATCGGTTCTATGAGCAACAGGTCACAGATTAGAGTAATTATTGTTGTCTAGTTGGTATATACGACATACTGAGGATCTCTTGATCTGTGTTTTAAATCATGGCAGGTGATCATTTGAAAATACTTTTTTTTTTCTTAAGTTGTGCAGATAGACCAGCAATCCTGTTTGAAGGTCTGCAAATACATGTATACTAACTGTTTTAACTGCCCTATTGCCCATCCATGGTATAATAACAGAAAGAAAAAAAAACCTTCCAACAACACAGGAAAATTGCCAGAATTGCAGATAGAAACTTTGATAGTTCAATTGTGATTTACATGTTTTAGTAGGAACCTCATAACGTAATTACCTTTAGAGTTCACAATCACTACATTATAGGAATTAAATTTTCCATAAGATAAATAATTCCGTTTTCCCATTGCAGGCACTCTAAGACTTATTGGCTGTTCTTGGATACACTTTAAGACCTATTGGTTGGTCTTGGATATTACCTTACCTAAAATGTAAAATAAAATGTTCCAAATAACAAACTAAAGATATTGTTAATATAACCCATTTCCTCTACCATGGCCGTACGCAGCAAAAAGATATATTTTCAAACTAAAAATTTTCAAAAAAATCACCAAAAGTGTGCATTATATCCTTCCATTTACTACGAATAAGCGTCCATTGCCAAACTCGGTCGCTTTGCTTCCTCACTTTGTTTATTAGAGACTTTTTAGAGGCTTACCACTCCAAAGAATTTCTGTTTACCGGCAGCCATGCCCTCTCTCAATATGGCTGAAAATAATTGTCATCACCACAACAAATGCTTAGAATAGTATAAGATGCAATTTGAGAACCAAAAAAGGGAATCGGTCGGGGTCGGGGAGTTGGCAGATGGTTGCTAGGTAAAATGCTGTTGCTGGGCAACGTCATAGTTTCCATAGGTAACAGAAAATTATATGAATACTGAATTATTTAGATTAGAACAGATAACTTGACACAGGGTATCTAACTAAAAATTTTCACAAAATTCACCAAAAGTGTGCATGATATTCTTCCATTAATATGAAAAAGCATCCCTTCGCTTTGCAAACCTAAGTCGCTTTGACTTCCTCGCTTTAACCCTAAATAGACTGCTATTTCGATGCCTAAGACTGGGGGGGGGGGGCTGATTCAGCCCCCCCCCCTTATGATCTCGGCTGTCGATCGTGCGATCGCGACGAAAATTGGCACACGCGTTACCCATGGCATTATCTACAAAACTATAACATCAAATTCTGCAAAAATCTCATGTCTCATTAATTATGCTAATTTATGCGTAAAATCATAAGTTTGCTCTAATTAATAAAATAATGCCCCTGAAATGCTAATTTTTGTTTCACATACTCTAGATAGGCATCTGATCAAATTGATTTATAAAAAAAATTCAAAAATCACATTTATTTTCTTATGTATTCTATTGTTTTCTAAATTTCTTATGTATTTCTTTGTTTTTCGACTTTTTGTTTTTTATTGTTTTTTCAATGGAAATTGTCGGGGACTTTATTTTGACCATAAAAAAGATAAAATTAATTGATTTTAAGCAGTAAAAGGAAAACTAATGATACATTTATGAATTTTGGCTAAGAACACTATTTGCATTGGATTTGTACACAAATTCACGTTTTTGAGTAATTTTGGGTCTGCATGCACTTACGAAATGTTGCGTAATTTTAAAACCGCGTACCCGGGGTCACAGTTTTGGTCTAAAAAGTTGCGCGAGACTTGAAAGTAAAAAGTCAGCGAGCCACGTGGTCAAAAATTTCGCGGGGCGGATTTATCGCGAAAAATGTTGAGGGGGGGGGGGGGGGCTGAATCAGCCCCCCCCCCAGTCTTTTTAGGGTTAAAGTAGGTAACAGAAAAATCTGTGAATACTCAATTATTTTATATATAGAACAGATAACATGACAGAGTAGGGTATATGTTTGATTTATAACAATATTACAATATCCATTAAATGATGTGTATAGTCGTAAATACACACAAACATATATTTTAGTGATATCCGTCACATGCAGGGGTTAATCAAACACGGCAATAATGTAACTTTTCATGATCATATATGCATTAATTATACATCCTAGTATTCCTCTATTATCACTTCTTCATCAAGATTCATCTTTTTTATTACTTTTTACAAATCAAAATAAAAAAAATAAATAAAATGAATTAATCTGGTAAAAAATTGAACAATATTGAAGAGTGAATATGGTTGCTAGGGAAAATAATGTTGCTAGGCAACAGTTTTGAAATAAAATATGTATGAAATATATATTTAGTTGCTAGGCATTATCATATCATTCAATCTGTAGTGATTTTTATCCTTGAAAATTTTATATTTATATATAAATTAGTATAATTAATTAATAAATCTAAATAATAAGTTGCTGCTTTGCATTAATCACAAAAATGGGCGTGGCCTATTCAAGGCTGGTTTCCGTGGTGGAGCTACACCCTGCGACAATTGTAACTCTCACTTCTGAAAAATTCAGAAAATTTTAAAGTTAAAAATTTGGCCTCTCGCCGCTCGCCTATTATTAAACATTAATCACTTTGGATGTTGTTTGAAGGTTTGCATGGTGGCATGTACAATTGCTATTAATCACTTTGTTGTTTATTTCTTAACGGAGAGGGACCCCCCCTCGCTGCTAGGGTCTTATACTCTACACATGTTATTGTAGTGCACATCTACATGTACCAATTATAAATCATCTAGGCCTCTACTCCTTGCACTACAAAACAATATTAAACATGTATAGGAGTTAGACACCCTATTCCATAGCTCTATCATAAACCCAGGGGGCTCCATCACCGTAGCGTCGGCAGCAGAGGACCGTCTCCCAAAGTTCTAAATTATAACCTACACATATACTAGATTGTATTGGAATTTTGATGTCAGAGTTAAAAACTCACGCTAAAGATTAGACATAGAATAGATCTAAAGTAACCTTTGTAGTTCTAGTAGATCTATAACGTTACTTGTTCAATATAAATGATAGATAGGCCAAACAAATGATTAGCGTATTAATGATGTAAACACAGTTTCAATTTTTGGCCCTGAGCTAGATCTATTCTAGTTCTCTTAGGTGAACTAGATTAGGTCTCGATTTTGATTTATAATAAAAGCATGAATGGAAGGAGCCAAAGCCAGACTCAGTCCAGGGGCAGGGCTGCACCACCTCATTCACTGGCCAGGACCAGGCCCAAACCAGAGTAGGCCTAGACTAAATGGTAGGGCCAGCTCAGCTCACCTAAGACAAGTTTACCTTAGATTTTTTTTTAGTTCTAGACTAAGTCTAAATTAGACCCTAGACTATATCTAGTCCTAGATAGGAAACTAGATAACAATAGATCTAGATCTAAACTACAACTTGATAAAGGGGCCAATCTATTACTTGCTAGGGCCTGGCCCTGCATTGACATCAGTGACAAGCCTGAATTTCAGGTTTGGTTTTTTTTTAATCTCCCAACATAGGCTCAGCACGACTAATTATTTAGGCCTGGGCTAGGCCCTCCGGTGAGTGACAGAACTGTATTGTATACATGTAGACTCTAGAGTGTCTAGTCTAGACTTCTAGTCTTATCTAGACAGTCCGGCTGTAACGTTAGACTAGGCCTAACTAGTACGTTAACGTAGATTTTTCCAGGAAGAACAGTGATGCTCTTAAAACAACTTAATTTCAAATACATGAAAATGTCCAAATAAATGTCGTGAAGATTAATTCAAACTGTTTTATGTCAGTGGTCATTCCACCCATTATTCATGTTCATCCGACACCGGAACCTTCAAATCAAAACTATTTAAACTGTTTTCTGACGGTGTGGATTCTATGCATTATTTGATTTCATTTGTCCGTGTCAGACGCCGGAACCTCCGGCTGGCACTACCGGCGTTGTACGGCTAAAGCAGCCGGAGAGTATCCAAGCAATCATTGCATAAAATTGACGGCGTTAATAATTCATTTAAACGATCTCTTCATACTTAGAAACTTTGAATTTTGGTCAGAACGTGACATATAACTATTATCTACGATATATAATAATGAAAATTGGATACATACCAAAATATGCCTCTATCCCGTCAAAATGGGAAGCCGAATACCCTTTTTCGCAAGAACTTGCTGCGGCTGAAAAATGACAACTTTTACCAAGTTTATGTCAACAGGCTCGTTCATGACTATTCAGTTTATGTAATGATGATTAAATCGCGTCATAAGCTAAAACAATACATAAATATTTTTATGCAACGGAATTTATGTCAACGGCATAAGCTATGCATGATTTTATGTCATGATCGAAATTTATGTCATTATGACATAAATTTTTATGCAACAGGGCCCTGGCCAGGCAATCGTAAATCGGCGCACACACACACCAATCCAATAAAATTGAATTTTACATCCTACCGGTTACCCATTGTAGGAAAATGACAAATGAAAAAGAGACTTGCCAAAAGACATTTGCGCCGGTTAGGATACGAACCCTTGATTTAAGAGTCTAGTGACTAAATGATACCTCCACAAAACCCACACAAACCCTCCTGCTTTTGATCGGCTGCTTACCTGCTGCAAATCGGCACTCTTCATAACGACTCAAAGCTGTTTCCCAATTGACCAAGGTAACAGCTTTCTTATAGCCATTTGGACCGCCATCGTGTATACGGGCGAAATCCTGGCAAGTAGGTTGACGTCCGAGGCGTTGGAAAGTAGCATAACGCGCCATGTAGCCTTGTACCGCCTGCTCGCTGCATTCAAATTCAGCCGTGCAATTCATCCAAGCTAGCACGGCAAGAATTAAGGGGAGAAAAAGAAATGTAAGTTTTAAAAACTAATTATTATTCAAGGAAAATTTGGTCATATTTCTAAACAGTATTTTGATAATTTGACAATCTCACTCAATTTAGAATTAAGGAGGAATGATACGTGTCAACTAAGTTTGAAGGGCGAAATGAACAATATACACACTATCAAAAAAAGGTTTACCCAATATTTGGTAAAATAGGAACATGCATGTCGGTTGGGTATTAAAAAAACAACCAAATATTTCGTAACGTTAACGCAATGTTGCGCTGGAATAGCTCAATATGGGGTTAAAAATTACACAGCAAACATGCGTGCTCCCTTTCTACTTAATATTGGGTAAAATTTTACTCAGTGGTTTTAGGGGGCATGTTCTTTTCTTCGAAGAAAGGACCGAAATTTTACTTACAGCCCATGAGTTCACCTCCTCTTAACCCCGCATCATTCCAGTATGCTTCTTTTATCTGGTATGGGCCGCATGAAAGTGAGTATACATCAAAATGACAAACAGGATTAGGTATTGTACACTCGGATTTGACCATGCAGATACACGCTAGACAGTCGGGTGAAACAGGAGTTGGGAGCGCTGGAAAAGAAAATTTGGGAGTATTACGAGGAGAACTATATCACTAATGACTAATTCTTCCAGGGGGGGGGGGCGAACTCAGTATATATTGCATAATGATGGGTATGTGCCGCGGAGGGGACCCCCATCCGTTCCAAGGCATGGCATTGTTGTCTAATTGCGCTTTTCACCGGCGAACTTCGCTAGCGAAGGGAAAAGTGTCTAGTATGAAAGGTACACAGGAGAACTTCACCAATGAAGTTCGCCGGCGAACTTCTCCACCTCTGGAGGTGAAGTTCTCCGGTTTGCTTTCATATTTTGAGCAATGTTTGTGATTTTGAAGAAGATGCGTATGTAACAAATAATTATTTCGAGCGCGAAGCGCGAGCAGAATTTTTTTATATGCGCTCTCACCTGATCGTACTGGACATTCAAAGCAGTTCTTTAATCATTAACAGGAAAGGTATATGACTATACACCTGATGCGAGAGCGGAGCGTGAGCGGAAACAAAATTTAGATTAACACCTAAAAACGGAACATCTCATGTTTCGTAAACATGGGGAAAAGGATGGATAATTGGATATCTACCTATATTAATAATGGCAGGACAATAATCTCAATACACATGCGTGTGCGTGTTTAGATTTATACCTAGAATCTTGACATTCTAATTCATTTTCAATGTGCGAAATATCTTATTAATAGCATTTAGAAAAAAGAACAATTAGACTAATTACAGATAGTCATCTTGCCAATTACAGTTTTATTATAATTTTAATAATGCAAGCGCGAAGTGCGAACAGAAAATATTTGATATTCCGTTCTGGAAAAAATGTGAGTTTAAACGATATTTCGAGCACTGTGTAGGAAAATGTATGGACATTTTGTAATTAGAAAAATGATGCATGGGTAAATAAATCTCTAACAAAAATAATGCGAGCGCATATTGCGAGCCGAAATTTTGATAAACTGTCATGAAAGAGGGATTTTAAATAATTTGTTAGAATTAATATAGGTATACATAAGTTCAATTTAAAATGCAAGCGCGCAAGCCTAGCTGATACTTTTCACAATCAGACCAGCCTGAAAAGGGATCTTTTTCAAAATTTAATGGAATACACGAAGAGAATAGTTACTTGACAAATCAAATAATGTTAGTACGAGCTGTATTAATTTTGTTGATATGTTTTGTCTATAGGCGTATTCTGCCACAATTGAATATTTAGACCATTAAACTTTAATTTTACAGAAAACTTTAAAAAAATCAATTTTTAAATCAAGCAAATAATGAAAGCTCGATGTCCGAGAAAGGTTTTGTACATTTACTTCAAAATTTTATACTATAAGCTCCATATATGTAGTCATGCATCTCATAGATTAGGCAATGCAAACAGGAATCGTGAGCAAATATTTTTGTGTTGTGACATGAAAGACGTTTTCCCTCGTCTTATTGTATTCACTCGTCTTTCTTCTCTTATTTTTCCTCTTATTTTTTTCCTTCTCCCTTCCCTTCTTTTTCTTTTTCCTTTCTTTCCCCTCTTTTGTTCCCTCCAAAAAGAGTGTGTGAGGGTTTGTATGTGTGTGTGTTGGGGGGACATTTGATATAGTTCCCCCCCCCCCTTAAAAAAGTGAGGGGACGCGTCCCGATTCCCCGTGGGATTTCAAACCATGGAAGCAATATTTGATTTGAAAGAAAAAAAATCTTATATAGCCTTTGTAGTCGAAACATGTGTAAAAATAGCATATTTTCATGAGAGATTTCTTTACTCTCGCCTGCTTCCGACTCGGATATAATAGCAAAATCAGGGTTTCTTGAAAAAAAAACCCCAAACCCCCAAATTGTAACCCTAAATGTATAAAAAATATATGAACATTTTTTTTTCTCTGAGTATTTGCAGGTTGCTCGAAAGTTATCCTAATTGTCCTAATCCTCGAATTTACCACTCGTAACGTTCTCCTAAATATCTCCAGTTCTGTCCTTATACAATCTGCATGCTGTCCGAGCCGAACACCGACAAATTTATTTAGATAATCCTTTCCTAGAACAGTCCAAAGAATGTCCTAGGACAATACGCAGACAGTCCTGGTCGCGCGTTTCCGTTTTACACCCTGGCGAAGGCAATCTCCGCAAAAATAGCTACAAAGCGACTGGTGAAGAGTCTACACACGTTGCTGGTTTCTCCCACACGACAACATAATCAACACAGCCACCGAACTCCAGCAAAGAGTTCAGAGGCTATAATATTTTGCAGTGGCGTTTGTATACACAAGAAATAAAGATTGAATTGAATTTAACAAGGAGGTGAAAAACCTATAGAAATAGGGCAATATCCAAAATTAATTTAGTAAGCAGTAATAATGGTGATAAGACGAGAATAATAACAATAGTACAAAACGAAGGAGGATCTAAGGCATGTAGAAATCAAGCAAGTTTGCTTGTTTCCACTTAAAATTGTTACATAATGTTTCTAGAATTGAAATATACTAGTTAAGAGTAGCAGTAGTATCGGTGGTAGGAATAGTAGAATTAGCATATTTTATTTCATCATTTAGAATCATATGTTTTGAAACAATAATAAGTGCAATCAACTGCTACATGCTGTAGATTCTCCTTCCTTAATATTCTTGTCTTATTATCATTACTGCTTACTAAATTAATTTTGACTATTACCCGAATTCTAGTTTTTTACCTCCTTGTGTATACAAACGCCACTGCAAAAGCATGTTCATGACGGCTATACATGAAGTGCCGTGGCCGTGTATGAACTCTGTGCTGGAGTTCATTGGCTGCGTAGATTGCATGTGGTGGTGTGGGAGAAACAAGCTTCGGTGTGTATACTCTTTACTAGTCGCTTTGTAGGTGTTTTTGCGGAGATCGCCTTCGGCAGGGTGTAAAACGGAAACGCGCGTCCTGGTCGTGTCCTAGGATAAAATCATTTGCATTATCTTTTACAGAATTTGGTTGCGAACAGCATGCCGAAATGACAAAAGTTGCTTTCGCAACCCTTCCTGGTCTTGTCCGCGCCCTAATGGAAAACCGCCTTTAAGGGGGTTTTCCCCTTAACGTCACGAGTGGTAAATTCAAGGACTAGGACAATTGGATAATTTTCGGACAACTTGCGAAAAATCCAAGAAAATTATCGTTTATATATTTTTTATGAATTTAGGGGTGTTATTTGGGGTTTGGGGTGCGCTTTTTTTTTAAAGAAAAGAATGAAGTAATTCGTCATGAAAGTACGCTTCTTAAAAACATTTTTCGACTACAAAGACTATATAGGATTTTATTTTGTTTCAAATCATATTGCATACATTGGTGGGAATTCTTGAGGGACAGGGAGGACGCGTCCCCTCCCCCCACCCTTTTTGGAACGAGCAAACAAGAAAAATGGAAAGAGAGGAAAAAGAAGGGAAAAGAGAAGAGAAAATGAAGAGGAAAAATAAGAGAAAGAAGAGTGAATAAAGTAAGATAAGGAGGGGTGGGATTTCATGTCACTATTTGAAAATTTCGCTCCCTTTGTGCTCGTATTGCCTAATCTATGAGATACATAACTTGCTCAATAGACTTATATTCAGCTTAAAATATCAAGTTTTAAAGTAAATATGCAGAATATTTCTCGGACACTGAGTTTTCAATTTGTTTGATTTACAAATAGGTTTTATTGTTTTCTGTAAAATGACTATTATAGTAAAAAAATGTTGATATTTAAACCATAAAATATAATATTTTATGGTTTAAATATCAACATTTTTCGCTCGCGGTGCGCACTAGCATTATTTGATTCGTCAAGTAACTATTCTCTTCGTGTATTCCATAATTTTTTGAAAAATATCAATTTTTAGGCTGGTCTGATTCTAAATAGTATCACCTAAGGCTACGTACTTGCATTTTGATTGGGGAGTTATGTATACCTATATCAATTGTTTGTCACTTATTTTTGTTAAAAGTATAGTAACTCATGCATCTTATTCATGCTAACAAAATGTCAGGTTTTCTGTCCTTAATATCAATTTCGCGCCTTTATTTGGCTTGTTAGATTAATAGGTAAGATAATAATATTTTCATGATTTCCTTATAATCATTGTCCTTTTTTCAGAACGGAATATCGACAAGTTTCGTCTCTCGACAAAAAACAAAAATCTCCTTAAATGTACCGGTCGCAACTCAAATTATATTTGTATTGATGAAAATATCAACTGCAACTCAAAATATATCAATTGATAAAAAGATCAACTTGCGCTTCGCACTCGCATCATTTATTTAGCGCGATCCATATCTAATTCGTAATTGCGCTTAAATCCATATTCTTTAGCTCGAAAAATCAAATATCTTTAGCTTGCGAATCGCGATCTTATTATTTATATTATCATAAAGAATGAAATTAAAATGTTAAGATTCTAGGTTTGAATCTAAACACACGCGCGTATGCTTATTAAGATACGAATCTCGTTCCAGTTTCAGATTAGATTATCAAATTATTAATGTAGGTATGTTATCCATTTATCCAATTATCCAACCTTTTCCTGATTTACAAAACGTGAGATGTCGAATTTCATTTAGGCTCGCGCTTTGCACTCACATCAAGTGTAAAGTCATAAACCCCTATCCTGTACGTGATTTTAAAAGGTGCTTAGAATGCCCTGTATTTAAGTGGAAATGCAAAAAAAAAATCAACTCGCGCTTCGCGCTCACATTATTTGATTGTTGATATATGTAAGCTAAAACAATTGTGTTTGTCGGTATAATGTAGTATTCACTTTTTGAAAGCAGATTTTGTGCATTTTTATACATGACAATAAATTATCTCGGATCTAAAGTAACTTTAAAAAGACTGCATATTTTCATAGCAAAGCCGAGGTTCCTTTTATAACATTACTTTCTAATAATTTTTCCACAAATTAATACATACATTACAAAAGAAGAAACGGGAAATTAGATTGCAAATTGCAGTCGACATGCAATTGCAGACCAAGGGGCGAGGTGGTTTTTCCCCCTTTAAAAAAGTACAGAAAAAAAATAAATGAAATGGGAAGGGAACCTTCAAAAATGATATGGTGGAAAAGCAAAAAGGGGGATGCCGTGCTGAATAACCAAAGAAGAGTGGAAAAGAGGAAGAAGAGTGAAGAAATTGACAGACGGGGAGAATATCACCGTTTCAGCTAGGTCAGTTTGTAGAAATTAATGGTTCATTTCGCTCTTCATACTTTCAATAGTTTAATTAAGAAGATTGTGCACGCTGTTCATTTTTACGAAAAATACTTTGGTCTTTACGTCTTTTCTTTTTCGTCCTTGATATTTGAAAGAAGTTCGAGCTTCGCGCTCATATTTTATGTTTATGAGAAATATGTTCTGACTCCCGCCTTGTAAACGGAGAGACTTAAATGGATTTGAATAACCAATTCCATCACCCAGGTGTTTTGTTATAAGATTGGCCTTCCCTGGCAGGAATTTAAAATGGATATGGTGTGATCAAACTGAAAATTTATAACCCATATGTCATCATGGTCACATTTCTTTTGACTTTTATTATTGAATTTTATTATTTGAAATTGTCATTTATTTTCTAAAGTCATTGTTCATTCCCTCATAAAGTTTCATTCTTCCCTCAACACGTGGTATTCCATTATTTTAACATTTTGTGCTTCAGGCAAGGAGTTCCTGATCGTCAAATTCGTACAAATTGAAATTTTGTATAATTCAAACAATTAAAAAAAAAATAGAGAATGAATGACATCATCGACTCTCTCATTTGGATGTAACTGGCTCGTTCATATAACTATTTTTGTTAAAAATAAGCGAAACTTTGAAATGTCATAACTTTCTTATTTTAGATCCGATTTTGAGGAAATTTTTAAAGCATTGTGCTTGTCTGATTTTTCTCTATTGATTCAAATCAACATTTTTCTGAAGTGGACTTGGCCTTTAACTATGTCTCTACACTATGACCAGGCCTGAACTCGGCTTGACATGGGTAAAAAAAATCATGTTAACTCTGAGAAAGCAACTCTTTCCACCAGTTTACCTAAGGACACGTTTGATATTTAGCGGTAATTTTTCTGACACTCTCGATTTAAGCCTGATTTGTTCACTATGTTATGCAGGGCTCACTGGTAGAGCAGTTGCTTAACGGAAGTGGCTAGCCAGGGTAGTAATATTATCATTATTACTATTATTATTATTACTATTATTATTATTATTATCAAGATGACTATTGATATTTTTTTTACATTATCAAGGCTACCATTAGCTATCATATTAAGGGCATATTATTTGGGTCGAAATACAATAAAATCGTGTTCTTACCAACGCAGTCAAATCCATTACCAGTATATCCAGCTAGGCATACACACGTATAACTTCCTATGTTGTTCACACACTCGGCGTTGACATGACAGACGTGGGTGCCCGATGTACATTCGTCGATATCTGAATGATTGTGATAATGTACAATTATCTGAGCAATAGCCCATAAAACACAAACAATACTATCCATGTGTACTATTGTGTCGTAATTATCTCATCATTATACGTATTGTTTATATTGAATCATTCTAATATCGTTACTGTTATGTTCATCATTATCAATTATTGTACATAAAAAATGGAGTGATTGATTATTTCCGAACATCAATGAAACATATAAAACACAAAATAAATAAAAGCTGTTAAAATAGTAATCATTGCATGCCGGTGGGAGCCGTAAGCACAGTGGCTTGAAGAAGAACGCCAGTATACGACCTTCACTGGCCAATGTCATCAATTGTAATTTTCATCGTTTTTATCATTAATGTTAAATCATATTAATAATCATCATGATAATGATAAATGAAGATTTTTAATTATTGCTATGATGGATACGGTTAATGTTATTAACTTCATGATCATATCAATTCAGATTTTTCGCTTCAGGATGAAAGACGTTCTCAAGAATCTAAAAAATATATTGTCAAAAGTCCGCCATGACAAATAATATCCAATAGGTCTTTGTCAAAACTTTGTCAAAAAATGTTGAATAAAACAACAGTTTAATCCTCGATAAAAAAAATACACAAAGGGATTTTGTTTTCAGTTCCTATATCTAGGAAGAAACTGCTTTTCGGGTTCACCAATTTTCGACAAAGTACTCGCAGCTGTTCATTGTCATTCGACATAAAAAAATAATACATTTACTGTGTACTTAAAGCAGTCGTGCGTCGCGGAGCGAAACTGTCTGATGACAAGTAGAATGAATAGATATCAGTAACAAATGTATTTACCAAAGTGTTTGTCAAATGTTAAACTCCTATCGAGCATAATTAGAGCCGTAATGTCATTCATTTCCCGAAAGATAGCATCTGTAAAGTTAAAGGACAAGTCCACCCCAACAAAAACTTGACTTAAATAAAAAGAGAAAATTCAAGCATAACACTGAAAATCCATCAAAATCGGATGTAAAATAAGAAAGTTATGGCATTTAAAGTTTCGTTTCATTTCACAAAACAGTTTTATGCTTCATCTCGGTCGGTATGCAAATGAGGGAACTGGTGACATCACTCACTCACTATTTCTTTTGTATTTTATTATATGAAATATCTTTATTTTCTCGTCATTGTCATGTAAAATAAAGTTTCATTCTTCCCTCAACACGTGGAATTCCATTATTTTAACATTTTGTGCTTCAGGCAAGGAGTTCCTGATCGTCAAATTCGTACAAATTGAAATTTTGTATAATTCAAACAATAAAAACAAAAAAAATAGAGAATGAATGACATCATCGACTCTCTCATTTGGATGTAACTGGCTCGTTCATATAACTATTTTTGTTAAAAATAAGCGAAACTTTGAAATGTCATAACTTTCTTATTTTAGATCCGATTTTGAGGAAATTTTTAAAACATTGTGCTTGTCTGATTTTTCTCTATTGATTCAAATCAACATTTTTCTGAAGTGGACTTGGCCTTTAACTATGTCTCTACACTATGACCAGGCCTGAACTCGGCTTGACATGGGTAAAAAAATCATTCTCTTATAAACATGATGTTAACTCTGAGAAAGCAACTCTTTCCACCAGTTTACCTAAGGACACGTTTGATATTTAGCGGTAATTTTTCTGACACTCTCGATTTAAGCCTGATTTGTTCACTATGTTATGCAGGGCTCACTGGTAGAGCAGTTGCTTAACGGAAGTGGCTAGCCAGGGTAGTAATATTATCATTATTACTATTATTATTATTACTATTATTATTATTATTATCAAGATGACTATTGATATTTTTTTTACATTATTAAGGCTACCATTAGCTATCATATTAAGGGCATATTATTTGGGTCGAAATACAATAAAATCGTGTTCTTACCAACGCAGTCAAATCCATTACCAGTATATCCAGCTAGGCATACACACGTATAACTTCCTATGTTGTTCACACACTCGGCGTTGACATGACAGACGTGGGTGCCCGATGTACATTCGTCGATATCTGAATGATTGTGATAATGTACAATTATCTGAGCAATAGCCCATAAAACACAAACAATACTATCCATGTGTACTATTGTGTCGTAATTATCTCATCATTATACGTATTGTTTATATTGAATCATTCTAATATCGTTACTGTTATGTTCATCATTATCAATTATTGTACATAAAAAATGGAGTGATTGATTATTTCCGAACATCAATGAAACATATAAAACACAAAATAAATAAAAGCTGTTAAAATAGTAATCATTGCATGCCGGTGGGAGCCGTAAGCACATTGGCTTGAAGAAGAACGCCAGTATACGACCATCACTGGCCAATGTCATCAATTGTAATTTTCATCGTTTTTATCATTAATGTTAAATCATATTAATAATCATCATGATAATGATAAATGAAGATTTTTAATTATTGCTATGATGGATACGGTTAATGTTATTAACTTCATGATCATATCAATTCAGATTTTTCGCTTCAGGATGAAAGACGTTCTCAAGAATCTAGAAAATATATTGTCAAAAGTCCGCCATGACAAATAATATCCAATAGGTCTTTGTCAAAACTTTGTCAAAAAATGTTGAATAAAACAACAGTTTAATTCTCGATAAAAAATACACAAAGGGATTTTGTTTTCAGTTCCTATATCTAGGAAGAAACTGCTTTTCGGGTTCACCAATTTTCGACAAAGTACTCGCAGCTGTTCATTGTCATTAGACATAAAAAAATAATATATTTACTGTGTTCTTAAAGCAGTCGTGCGTCGCGGAGCGAAACTGTCTGATGACAAGTAGAATGAATAGATATCAGTAACAAATGTATTTACCAAAGTGTTTGTCAAATGTTAAACTCCTATCGAGCATAATTAGAGCCGTAATGTCATTCATTTCCCGAAAGATAGCATCTGTAAAGTTAAAGGACAAGTCCACCCCAACAAAAACTTGACTTAAATAAAAAGAGAAAATTCAAGCATAACACTGAAAATCCATCAAAATCGGATGTAAAATAAGAAAGTTATGGCTTTTAAAGTTTCGTTTCATTTCACAAAACAGTTATATGCTTCATCTCGGTCGGTATGCAAATGAGGGAACTGGTGACATCACTCACTCACTATTTCTTTTGTATTTTATTTTATGAAATATCTTTATTTTCTCGTCATTGTCATGTAAAATAAAGTTTCATTCTTCCCTCAACACGTGGAATTCCATTATTTTAACATTTTGTGCTTCAGGCGAGGAGTTCCTGATCGTCAAATTCGTTCAAATTGAAATTTTGTATAATTCAAACAATAAAAAAAAGAGAAATAGAGAATGAATGACATCATCGACTCTCTAATTTGGATGTAACTGGCTCGTTCATATAACTATTTTTGTTAAAAATAAGCGAAACTTTGAAATGTCATAACTTTCTTATTTTAGATCCGATTTTGAGGAAATTTTTAAAGCATTGTGCTTGTCTGATTTTTCTCTATTGATTCAAATCAACATTTTTCTGAAGTGGACTTGGCTTTTAACTATGTCTCTACACTATGACCAGGCCTGAACTCGGCTTGACATGGGTAAAAAAAATCATTCTCTTATAAACATGATGTTAACTCTGAGAAAGCAACTCTTTCCACCAGTTTACCTAAGGACACGTTTGATATTTAGCGGTAATTTTTCTGACACTCTCGATTTAAGCCTGATTTGTTCACTATGTTATGCAGGGCTCACTGGTAGAGCAGTTGCTTAACGGAAGTGGCTAGCCAGGGTAGTAATATTATCATTATTACTATTATTATTATTACTATTATTATTATTATTATCAAGATGACTATTGATATTTTTTTTACATTATCAAGGCTACCATTAGCTATCATATTAAGGGCATATTATTTGGGTCGAAATACAATAAAATCGTGTTCTTACCAACGCAGTCAAATCCATTACCAGTATATCCAGCTAGGCATACGCACGTATAACTTCCTATGTTGTTCACACACTCGGCGTTGACATGACAGACGTGGGTGCCCGATGTACATTCGTCGATATCTGAATGATTGTGATAATGTACAATTATCTGAGCAATAGCCCATAAAACACAAACAATACTATCCATGTGTACTATTGTGTCGTAATTATCTCATCATTATACGTATTGTTTATATTGAATCATTCTAATATCGTTACTGTTATGTTCATCATTATCAATTATTCTACATAAAAAATGGAGTGATTGATTATTTCCGAACATCAATGAAACATATAAAACACAAAATAAATAAAAGCTGTTAAAATAGTAATCATTGCATGCCGGTGGGAGCCGTAAGCACATTGCCTTGAAGAAGAACGCCAGTATACGACCATCACTGGCCAATGTCATCAATTGTAATTTTCATCGTTTTTATCATTAATGTTAAATCATATTAATAATCATCATGATAATGATAAATGAAGATTTTTAATTATTGCTATGATGGATACGGTTAATGTTATTAACTTCATGATCATATCAATTCAGATTTTTCGCTTCAGGATGAAAGACGTTCTCAAGAATCTAGAAAATATATTGTCACAAGTCCGCCATGACAAATAATATCCAATAGGTCTTTGTCAAAACTTTGTCAAAAAATGTTGAATAAAACAACAGTTTAATTCTCGATAAAAAAATACACAAAGGGATTTTGTTTTCAGTTCCTATATCTAGGAAGAAACTGCTTTTCGGGTTCACCAATTTTCGACAAAGTACTCGCAGCTGTTCATTGTCATTTGACATAAAAAAATAATATATTTACTGTGTTCTTAAAGCAGTCGTGCGTCGCGGAGCGAAACTGTCTGATGACAAGTAGAATGAATAGATATCAGTAACAAATGTATTTACCAAAGTGTTTGTCAAATGTTAAACTCCTATCGAGCATAATTAGAGCCGTAATGTCATTCATTTCCCGAAAGATAGCATCTGTAAAGTTAAAGGACAAGTCCACCCCAACAAAAACTTGACTTAAATAAAAAGAGAAAATTCAAGCATAACACTGAAAATCCATCAAAATCGGATGTAAAATAAGAAAGTTATGGCTTTTAAAGTTTCGTCTCATTTCACAAAACAGTTATATGCTTCATCTCGGTCGGTATGCAAATGAGGGAACTGGTGACATCACTCACTCACTATTTCTTTTGTATTTTATTATATGAAATATCTTTATTTTCTCGTCATTGTCATGTAAAATAAAGTTTCATTCTTCCCTCAACACATGGAATTCCATTATTTTAACATTTTGTGCTTCAGGCAAGGAGTTCCTGATCGTCAAATTCGTACAAATTGAAATTTTGTATAATTCAAACAATAACAAAAAAGAAATAGAGAATGAATGACATCATCGACTCTCTCATTTGGATGTAACTGGCTCGTTCATATAACTATTTTTGTTAAAAATAAGCGAAACTTTGAAATGTCATAACTTTCTTATTTTAGATCCGATTTTGAGGAAATTTTTAAAGCATTGTGCTTGTCTGATTTTTCTCTATTGATTCAAATCAACATTTTTCTGAAGTGGACTTGGCCTTTAACTATGTCTCTACACTATGACCAGGCCTGAACTCGGCTTGACATGGGTAAAAAAAATCATTCTCTTATAAACATGATGTTAACTCTGAGAAAGCAACTCTTTCCACCAGTTTACCTAAGGACACGTTTGATATTTAGCGGTAATTTTTCTGACACTCTCGATTTAAGCCTGATTTGTTCACTATGTTATGCAGGGCTCACTGGTAGAGCAGTTGCTTAACGGAAGTGGCTAGCCAGGGTAGTAATATTATCATTATTACTATTATTATTATTACTATTATTATTATTATTATCAAGATGACTATTGATATTTTTTTTTACATTATTAAGGCTACCATTAGCTATCATATTAAGGGCATATTATTTGGGTCGAAATACAATAAAATCGTGTTCTTACCAACGCAGTCAAATCCATTACCAGTATATCCAGCTAGGCATACACACGTATAACTTCCTATGTTGTTCACACACTCGGCGTTGACATGACAGACGTGGGTGCCCGATGTACATTCGTCGATATCTGAATGATTGTGATAATGTACAATTATCTGAGCAATAGCCCATAAAACACAAACAATACTATCCATGTGTACTATTGTGTCGTTATTATCTCATCATTATACGTATTGTTTATATTGAATCATTCTAATATCGTTACTGTTATGTTCATCATTATCAATTATTCTACATAAAAAATGGAGTGATTGATTATTTCCGAACATCAATGAAACATAGAAAACACAAAATAAATCAAAACTGTTAAAATAGTAATCATTGCATGCCGGTGGGAGCCGTAAGCACATTGGTTTGAAGAAGAACGCCAGTATACGACCATCACTGGCCAATGTCATCAATTGTAATTTTCATCGTTTTTATCATTAATGTTAAATCATATTAATAATCATCATGATAATGATAAATGAAGATTTTTAATTATTGCTATGATGGATACGGTTAATGTTATTAACTTCATGATCATATCAATTCAGATTTTTCGCTTCAGGATGAAAGACGTTCTCAAGAATCTAGAAAATATATTGTCAAAAGTCCGCCATGACAAATAATATCCAATAGGTCTTTGTCAAAACTTTGTCAAAAAATGTTGAATAAAACAACAGTTTAATTCTCGATAAAAAAATACACAAAGGGATTTTGTTTTCAGTTCCTATATCTAGGAAGAAACTGCTTTTCGGGTTCACCAATTTTCGACAAAGTACTCGCAGCTGTTCATTGTCATTTGACATAAAAAAATAATACATTTACTGTGTACTTAAAGCAGTCGTGCGTCGCGGAGCGAAACTGTCTGATGACAAGTAGAATGAATAGATATCAGTAACAAATGTATTTACCAAAGTGTTTGTCAAATGTTAAACTCCTATCGAGCATAATTAGAGCCGTAATGTCATTCATTTCCCGAAAGATAGCATCTGTAAAGTTAAAGGACAAGTCCACCCCAACAAAAACTTGACTTAAATAAAAAGAGAAAATTCAAGCATAACACTGAAAATCCATCAAAATCGGATGTAAAATAAGAAAGTTATGGCATTTAAAGTTTCGTTTCATTTCACAAAACAGTTATATGCTTCATCTCGGTCGGTATGCAAATGAGGGAACTGGTGACATCACTCACTCACTATTTCTTTTGTATTTTATTATATGAAATATCTTTATTTTCTCGTCATTGTCATGTAAAATAAAGTTTCATTCTTCCCTCAACACGTGGAATTCCATTATTTTAACATTTTGTGCTTCAGGCAAGGAGTTCCTGATCGTCAAATTCGTACAAATTGAAATTTTGTATAATTCAAACAATAAAAAAAAAGAAATAGAGAATGAATGACATCATCGACTCTCTCATTTGGATGTAACTGGCTCGTTCATATAACTATTTTTGTTAAAAATAAGCGAAACTTTGAAATGTCATAACTTTCTTATTTTAGATCCGATTTTGAGGAAATTTTTAAAGCATTGTGCTTGTCTGATTTTTTTCTATTGATTCAAATCAACATTTTTCTGAAGTGGACTTGGCCTTTAACTATGTCTCTACACTATGACCAGGCCTGAACTCGGCTTGACATGGGTAAAAAAATCATTCTCTTATAAACATGATGTTAACTCTGAGAAAGCAACTCTTTCCACCAGTTTACCTAAGGACACGTTTGATATTTAGCGGTAATTTTTCTGACACTCTCGATTTAAGCCTGATTTGTTCACTATGTTATGCAGGGCTCACTGGTAGAGCAGTTGCTTAACGGAAGTGGCTAGCCAGGGTAGTAATATTATCATTATTACTATTATTATTATTACTATTATTATCATTATTATCAAGATGACTATTGATATTTTTTTTACATTATCAAGGCTACCATTAGCTATCATATTAAGGGCATATTATTTGGGTCGAAATACAATAAAATCGTGTTCTTACCAACGCAGTCAAATCCATTACCAGTATATCCAGCTAGGCATACACACGTAAAACTTCCTATGTTGTTCACACACTCGGCGTTGACATGACAGACGTGGGTGCCCGATGTACATTCGTCGATATCTGAATGATTGTGATAATGTACAATTATCTGAGCAATAGCCCATAAAACACAAACAATACTATCCATGTGTACTATTGTGTCGTAATTATCTCATCATTATACGTATTGTTTATATTGAATCATTCTAATATCGTTACTGTTATGTTCATCATTATCAATTATTGTACATAAAAAATGGAGTGATTGATTATTTCCGAACATCAATGAAACATATAAAACACAAAATAAATAAAAGCTGTTAAAATAGTAATCATTGCATGCCGGTGGGAGCCGTAAGCACAGTGGCTTGAAGAAGAACGCCAGTATACGACCTTCACTGGCCAATGTCATCAATTGTAATTTTCATCGTTTTTATCATTAATGTTAAATCATATTAATAATCATCATGATAATGATAAATGAAGATTTTTAATTATTGCTATGATGGATACGGTTAATGTTATTAACTTCATGATCATATCAATTCAGATTTTTCGCTTCAGGATGAAAGACGTTCTCAAGAATCTAGAAAATATATTGTCAAAAGTCCGCCATGACAAATAATATCCAATAGGTCTTTGTCAAAACTTTGTCAAAAAATGTTGAATAAAACAACAGTTTAATTCTCGATAAAAAAATACACAAAGGGATTTTGTTTTCAGTTCCTATATCTAGGAAGAAACTGCTTTTCGGGTTCACCAATTTTCGACAAAGTACTCGCAGCTGTTCATTGTCATTTGACATGAAAAAAATAATACATTTACTGTGTACTTAAAGCAGTTGTGCGTCGCGGAGCGAAACTGTCTGATGACAAGTAGAATGAATAGATATCAGTAACAAATGTATTTACCAAAGTGTTTGTCAAATGTTAAACTCCTATCGAGCATAATTAGAGCCGTAATGTCATTCATTTCCCGAAAGATAGCATCTGTAAAGTTAAAGGACAAGTCCACCCCAACAAAAACTTGACTTAAATAAAAAGAGAAAATTCAAGCATAACACTGAAAATCCATCAAAATCGGATGTAAAATAAGAAAGTTATGGCATTTAAAGTTCCGTTTCATTTCACAAAACAGTTATATGCTTCATCTCGGTCGGTATGCAAATGAGGGAACTGGTGACATCACTCACTCACTATTTCTTTTGTATTTTATTATATGAAATATCTTTATTTTCTCGTCATTGTCATGTAAAATAAAGTTTCATTCTTCCCTCAACACGTGGAATTCCATTATTTTAACATTTTGTGCTTCAGGCAAGGAGTTCCTGATCGTCAAATTCGTACAAATTGAAATTTTGTATAATTCAAACAATAAAAAAAAGAAATAGAGAATGAATGACATCATCGACTCTCTCATTTGGATGTAACTGGCTCGTTCATATAACTATTTTTGTTAAAAATAAGCGAAACTTTGAAATGTCATAACTTTCTTATTTTAGATCCGATTTTGAGGAAATTTTTAAAGCATTGTGCTTGTCTGATTTTTCTCTATTGATTCAAATCAACATTTTTCTGAAGTGGACTTGGCCTTTAACTATGTCTCTACACTATGACCAGGCCTGAACTCGGCTTGACATGGGTAAAAAAATCATTCTCTTATAAACATGATGTTAACTCTGAGAAAGCAACTCTTTCCACCAGTTTACCTAAGGACACGTTTGATATTTAGCGGTAATTTTTCTGACACTCTCGATTTAAGCCTGATTTGTTCACTATGTTATGCAGGGCTCACTGGTAGAGCAGTTGCTTAACGGAAGTGGCTAGCCAGGGTAGTAATATTATCATTATTACTATTATTATTATTACTATTATTATTATTATTATCAAGATGACTATTGATATTTTTTTTACATTATCAAGGCTACCATTAGCTATCATATTAAGGGCATATTATTTGGGTCGAAATACAATAAAATCGTGTTCTTACCAACGCAGTCAAATCCATTACCAGTATATCCAGCTAGGCACACACACGTATAACTTCCTATGTTGTTCACACACTCGGCGTTGACATGACAGACGTGGGTGCCCGATGTACATTCGTCGATATCTGAATGATTGTGATAATGTACAATTATCTGAGCAATAGCCCATAAAACACAAACAATACTATCCATGTGTACTATTGTGTCGTAATTATCTCATCATTATACGTATTGTTTATATTGAATCATTCTAATATCGTTACTGTTATGTTCATCATTATCAATTATTGTACATAAAAAATGGAGTGATTGATTGTTTCCGAACATCAATGAAACATATAAAACACAAAATAAATAAAAGCTGTTAAAATAGTAATCATTGCATGCCGGTGGGAGCCGTAAGCACATTGGCTTGAAGAAGAACGCCAGTATACGACCATCACTGGCCAATGTCATCAATTGTAATTTTCATCGTTTTTATCATTAATGTTAAATCATATTAATAATCATCATGATAATGATAAATGAAGATTTTTAATTATTGCTATGATGGATACGGTTAATGTTATTAACTTCATGATCATATCAATTCAGATTTTTCGCTTCAGGATGAAAGACGTTCTCAAGAATCTAGAAAATATATTGTCAAAAGTCCGCCATGACAAATAATATCCAATAGGTCTTTGTCAAAACTTTGTCAAAAAATGTTGAATAAAACAACAGTTTAATTCTCGATAAAAAAATACACAAAGGGATTTTGTTTTCAGTTCCTATATCTAGGAAGAAACTGCTTTTCGGGTTCACCAATTTTCGACAAAGTACTCGGAGCTGTTCATTGTCATTTGACATAAAAAATATAATATATTTACTGTGTTCTTAAAACAGTCGTGCGTCGCGGAGCGAAACTGTCTGATGACAAGTAGAATGAATAGATATCAGTAACAAATGTATTTACCAAAGTGTTTGTCAAATGTTTAACTCCTATCGAGCATAATTAGAGCCGTAATGTCATTCATTTCCCGAAAGATAGCATCTGTAAAGTTAAAGGACAAGTCCACCCCAACAAAAACTTGACTTAAATAAAAAGAGAAAATTCAAGCATAACACTGAAAATCCATCAAAATCGGATGTAAAATAAGAAAGTTATGGCATTTAAAGTTCCGTTTCATTTCACAAAACAGTTATATGCTTCATCTCGGTCGGTATGCAAATGAGGGAACTGGTGACATCACTCACTCACTATTTCTTTTGTATTTTATTATATGAAATATCTTTATTTTCTCGTCATTGTCATGTAAAATAAAGTTTCATTCTTCCCTCAACACGTGGAATTCCATTATTTTAACATTTTGTGCTTCAGGCAAGGAGTTCCTGATCGTCAAATTCGTACAAATTGAAATTTTGTATAATTCAAACAATAAAAAAAAGAAATAGAGAATGAATGACATCATCGACTCTCTCATTTGGATGTAACTGGCTCGTTCATATAACTATTTTTGTTAAAAATAAGCGAAACTTTGAAATGTCATAACTTTCTTATTTTAGATCCGATTTTGAGGAAATTTTTAAAGCATTGTGCCTGTCTGATTTTTCTCTATTGATTCAAATCAACATTTTTCTGAAGTGGACTTGGCCTTTAACTATGTCTCTACACTATGACCAGGCCTGAACTCGGCTTGACATGGGTAAAAAAATCATTCTCTTATAAACATGATGTTAACTCTGAGAAAGCAACTCTTTCCACCAGTTTACCTAAGGACACGTTTGATATTTAGCGGTAATTTTTCTGACACTCTCGATTTAAGCCTGATTTGTTCACTATGTTATGCAGGGCTCACTGGTAGAGCAGTTGCTTAACGGAAGTGGCTAGCCAGGGTAGTAATATTATCATTATTACTATTATTATTATTACTATTATTATTATTATTATCAAGATGACTATTGATATTTTTTTTACATTATCAAGGCTACCATTAGCTATCATATTAAGGGAATATTATTTGGGTCGAAATACAATAAAATCGTGTTCTTACCAACGCAGTCAAATCCATTACCAGTATATCCAGCTAGGCATACACACGTATAACTTCCTATGTTGTTCACACACTCGGCGTTGACATGACAGACGTGGGTGCCCGATGTACATTCGTCGATATCTGAATGATTGTGATAATGTACAATTATCTGAGCAATAGCCCATAAAACACAAACAATACTATCCATGTGTACTATTGTGTCGTAATTATCTCATCATTATACGTATTGTTTATATTGAATCATTCTAATATCGTTACTGTTATGTTCATCATTATCAATTATTGTACATAAAAAATGGAGTGATTGATTGTTTCCGAACATCAATGAAACATATAAAACACAAAATAAATAAAAGGTGTTAAAATAGTAATCATTGCATGCCGGTGGGAGCCGTAAGCACATTGGCTTGAAGAAGAACGCCAGTATACGACCATCACTGGCCAATGTCATCAATTGTAATTTTCATCGTTTTTATCATTAATGTTAAATCATATTAATAATCATCATGATAATGATAAATGAAGATTTTTAATTATTGCTATGATGGATACGGTTAATGTTATTAACTTCATGATCATATCAATTCAGATTTTTCGCTTCAGGATGAAAGACGTTCTCAAGAATCTAGAAAATATATTGTCAAAAGTCCGCCATGACAAATAATATCCAATAGGTCTTTGTCAAAACTTTGTCAAAAAATGTTGAATAAAACAACAGTTTAATTCTCGATAAAAAAATACACAAAGGGATTTTTTTTTCAGTTCCTATATCTAGGAAGAAACTGCTTTTCGGGTTCACCAATTTTCGACAAAGTACTCGCAGCTGTTCATTGTCATTTGACATGAAAATATAATATATTTACTGTGTTCTTAAAGCAGTCGTGCGTCGCGGAGCGAAACTGTCTGATGACAAGTAGAATGAATAGATATCAGTAACAAATGTATTTACCAAAGTGTTTGTCAAATGTTAAACTCCTATGGAGCATAATTAGAGCCGTAATGTCATTCATTTCCCGAAAGATAGCATCTGTAAAGTTAAAGGACAAGTCCACCCCAACAAAAACTTGACTTAAATAAAAAGAGAAAATTCAAGCATAACACTGAAAATCCATCAAAATCGGATGTAAAATAAGAAAGTTATGGCATTTAAAGTTTCGTTTCATTTCACAAAACAGTTATATGCTTCATCTCGGTCGGTATGCAAATGAGGGAACTGGTGACATCACTCACTCACTATTTCTTTTGTATTTTATTATATGAAATATCTTTATTTTCTCGTCATTGTCATGTAAAATAAAGTTTCATTCTTCCCTCAACACGTGGAATTCCATTATTTTAACATTTTGTGCTTCAGGCAAGGAGTTCCTGATCGTCAAATTCGTACAAATTGAAATTTTGTATAATTCAAACAATAAAAAAAAAGAAATAGAGAATGAATTACATCATCGACTCTCTCATTTGGATGTAACTGGCTCGTTCATATAACTATTTTTGTTAAAAATAAGCGAAACTTTGAAATGTCATAACTTTCTTATTTTAGATCCGATTTTGAGGAAATTTTTAAAGCATTGTGCTTGTCTGATTTTTCTCTATTGATTCAAATCAACATTTTTCTGAAGTGGACTTGGCCTTTAACTATGTGTCTACACTATGACCAGGCCTGAACTCGGCTTGACATGGGTAAAAAAAATCATTCTCTTATAAACATGATGTTAACTCTGAGAAAGCAACTCTTTCCACCAGTTTACCTAAGGACACGTTTGATATTTAGCGGTAATTTTTCTGACACTCTCGATTTAAGCCTGATTTGTTCACTATGTTATGCAGGGCTCACTGGTAGAGCAGTTGCTTAACGGAAGTGGCTAGCCAGGGTAGTAATATTATCATTATTACTATTATTGTTATTACTATTATTATTATTATTATCAAGATGACTATTGATATTTTTTTTACATTATCAAGGCTACCATTAGCTATCATATTAAGGGCATATTATTTGGGTCGAAATACAATAAAATCGTGTTCTTACCAACGCAGTCAAATCCATTACCAGTATATCCAGCTAGGCATACGCACGTATAACTTCGTATGTTGTTCACACACTCGGCGTTGACATGACAGACGTGGGTGCCCGATGTACATTCGTCGATATCTGAATGATTGTGATAATGTACAATTATCTGAGCAATAGCCCATAAAACACAAACAATACTATCCATGTGTACTATTGTGTCGTAATTATCTCATCATTATACGTATTGTTTATATTGAATCATTCTAATATCGTTACTGTTATGTTCATCATTATCAATTATTCTACATAAAAAATGGAGTGATTGATTATTTCCGAACATCAATGAAACATATAAAACACAAAATAAATCAAAACTGTTAAAATAGTAATCATTGCATGCCGGTGGGAGCCGTAAGCACATTGGCTTGAAGAAGAACGCCAGAATACGACCATCACTGGCCAATGTCATCAATTGTAATTTTCATCGTTTTTATCATTAATGTTAAATCATATTAATAATCATCATGATAATGATAAATGAAGATGTTTAATTATTGCTATGATGGATACGGTTAATGTTATTAACTTCATGATCATATCAATTCAGATTTTTCGCTTCAGGATGAAAGACGTTCTCAAGAATCTAGAAAATATATTGTCAAAAGTCCGCCATGACAAATAATATCCAATAGGTCTTTGTCAAAACTTTGTCAAAAAATGTTGAATAAAACAACAGTTTAATCCTCGATAAAAAAATACACAAAGGGATTTTGTTTTCAGTTCCTACATCTAGGAAGAAACTGCTTTTCGGGTTCACCAATTTTCGACAAAGTACTCGGAGCTGTTCATTGTCATTTGACATAAAAAATAATATATTTACTGTGTTCTTAAAGCAGTCGTGCGTCGCGGAGCGAAACTGTCTGATGACAAGTAGAATGAATAGATATCAGTAACAAATGTATTTACCAAAGTGTTTGTCAAATGTTAAACTCCAATCGAGCATAATTAGAGCCGTAATGTCATTCATTTCCCGAAAGATAGCATCTGTAAAGTTAAAGGACAAGTCCACCCCAACAAAAACTTGACTTAAATAAAAAGAGAAAATTCAAGCATAACACTGAAAATCCATCAAAATCGGATGTAAAATAAGAAAGTTATGGCATTTAAAGTTTCGTTTCATTTCACAAAACAGTTTTATGCTTCATCTCGGTCGGTATGCAAATGAGGGAACTGGTGACATCACTCACTCACTATTTCTTTTGTATTTTATTATATGAAATATCTTTATTTTCTCGTCATTGTCATGTAAAATAAAGTTTCATTCTTCCCTCAACACGTGGAATTCCATTATTTTAACATTTTGTGCTTCAGGCAAGGAGTTCCTGATCGTCAAATTCGTACAAATGGAAATTTTGTATAATTCAAACAATAAAAACAAAAAAAATAGAGAATGAATGACATCATCGACTCTCTCATTTGGATGTAACTGGCTCGTTCATATAACTATTTTTGTTAAAAATAAGCGAAACTTTGAAATGTCATAACTTTCTTATTTTAGATCCGATTTTGAGGAAATTTTTAAAGCATTGTGCTTGTCTGATTTTTCTCTATTGATTCAAATCAACATTTTTCTGAAGTGGACTTGGCCTTTAACTATGTCTCTACACTATGACCAGGCCTGAACTCGGCTTGACATGGGTAAAAAAAATCATTCTCTTATAAACATGATGTTAACTCTGAGAAAGCAACTCTTTCCACCAGTTTACCTAAGGACACGTTTGATATTTAGCGGTAATTTTTCTGACACTCTCGATTTAAGCCTGATTTGTTCACTGTGTTATGCAGGGCTCACTGGTAGAGCAGTTGCTTAACGGAAGTGGCTAGCCAGGGTAGTAATATTATCATTATTACTATTATTATTATTACTATTATTATTATTATTATCAAGATGACTATTGATATTTTTTTACATTATCAAGGCTACCATTAGCTTTCATATTAAGGGCATATTATTTGGGTCGAAATACAATAAAATCGTGTTCTTACCAACGCAGTCAAATCCATTACCAGTATATCCAGCTAGGCATACACACGTATAACTTCCTATGTTGTTCACACACTCGGCGTTGACATGACAGACGTGGGTGCCCGATGTACATTCGTCGATATCTGAATGATTGTGATAATGTACAATTATCTGAGCAATAGCCCATAAAACACAAACAATACTATCCATGTGTACTATTGTGTCGTAATTATCTCATCATTATACGTATTGTTTATATTGAATCATTCTAATATCGTTACTGTTATGTTCATCATTATCAATTATTCTACATAAAAAATGGAGTGATTGATTATTTCCGAACATCAATGAAACATATAAAACACAAAATAAATCAAAACTGTTAAAATAGTAATCATTGCATGCCGGTGGGAGCTGTAAGCACATTGGCTTGAAGAAGAACGCCAGTATACGACCATCACTGGCCTATGTCATCAATTGTAATTTTCATCGTTTTTATCATTAATGTTAAATCATATTAATAATCATCATGATAATGATAAATGAAGATTTTTTTATTATTGCTATGATGGATACGGTTAATGTTATTAACTTCATGATCATATCAATTCAGATTTTTCGCTTCAGGATGAAAGACGTTCTCAAGAATCTAGAAAATATATTGTCAAAAGTCCGCCATGACAAATAATATCCAATAGGTCTTTGTCAAAACTTTGTCAAAAAATGTTGAATAAAACAACAGTTTAATCCTCGATAAAAAAATACACAAAGGGATTTTGTTTTCAGTTTCTATATCTAGGAAGAAACTGCTTTTTGGGTTCACCAATTTTCGACAAAGTACTCGCAGCTGTTCATTGTCATTTGACATAAAAAAATAATATATTTACTGTGTTCTTAAAGCAGTCGTGCGTCGCGGAGCGAAACTGTCTGATGACAAGTAGAATGAATAGATATCAGTAACAAATGTATTTACCAGAACAGATTGTTCCGCTGCCATGACGAAAATCATGCTTTGAAGAGCAGTATACCCCCAATTTGGGCAGTTTCACTTATCATCAAATCTCTTCTCCCAGTACTACAAACCCTATTGCCCTCAAGCATGAAATTTAAGTGTAGAAACACCTGTTTCTTGACCTCGGTCCGAAGATAATTGGGACCTTTCGCAATCTTCACCGACGCTAATATTAGGGTCCCCTAACACAAATGTTAACGCTTAATCATACACTTGATTTTTAAGATTGATTGTACATTATAGTCAATAGAATCAAACGTAGAAAACTGTTCTACAATCAATGCTAAGCTTTGTGTTACCGGGGGATTACAGGCCCTACAAATCTGCCTTTCGTGTGCAAAATCCTTTCCCGCGACACCCGCACCATATGTGTATGTATATTACGACTGATGGCTGGAGATATTCGAAATGCAGGACCTAAAATAAGTTATGACATGGATAAGAGAGTGGTTTTTAAAAAAAATCGACTACATATTGAGAGAGGAAAAACTTACTGAATGAAGGCTTAGATATAGATCATTACAGTCCATCGAATCGATATTGCATTTAATGTGGATTATTGGTGGATCACTGGCAATTGATTTCATGGGTTAGATTAACCTCTCCAGCCGAACATTTCATTTCGCATGCGTTGATACACGTATGTACACAGCATGCAATACGTTTGACCAGGGACGTGTTGACCTCGCGGGTTTCTTTTGTTTCTTTTGTTTAACCCCTTCTACACAAACGATATGCCTCTAGCACACGATGTAATGGGCATTATGTTTTACTTTCCGCAGAAATGTGGATTAGATTCAAATTCCGGGGGGACCACTTCCATTGATGAGTGGATACCAGGCACGACCATGGGGTTTCGAACAGTACCCCGCTAAACAAGGGAAGCAATTAATTATTTTCCAGATTATGAAAATGCATCTCTTAACAAGTGTGAAACCCTACGAGTATTGGATATGTATCCCTTTTTCAGCATTTTAAACATCGTTTTGACACCTTTAATTATAACGTTACATAGGTCTATACGTAATGTACTTGCCCACTCTGTCCCCTTTTACGCGTAGTCGCTCTTAGTATCCACTAATCAATGGAAGTGGGCCCCCCGGCGGCCTCTCGAGCTCTAGGAGGAGTCAAATGTTGATTTGGAAAGTCGTCCTCAATCGGATATATCGCTGTTACCATAGTAGCAACCAGAATTTTGCACACGAAACGCATATTGAACGTATCCGTCGCAGATGCGAAACGAAAAAAAAATCTCATGTCACACAATTTGCATTGCCGGCCAGAGTTTTACGACGGGCCCTAAAGTCTCTTCCAAAATCAACTACCGTTGTAAATTAGCGTTCGCGTCCTCAAACGAAAGGTCGGGAATAAACCCTACAGCATCAACGGTCACAGCAGAGGGCCACACACGATGGATTGCAATGTGTGTAGTTCTGGTAAGTGAATGGAGTTCCATGTATACACGCGTTGATAGAAACTTTTTCTTCCTTTCTTTCTTTCTTTCTTTCGTTAAGACTGTATCAGTGCGTGAGTGAACGGCATGCATCCCATATTCCCAACCTTTCGTTTGAGGACGCATACGCTTATTTAGAACGGTAGTTCATTTTGGGAGAGACTTTGTGGCCCGTCGTCATGGTCGTAAAACTCCGTCCTGTAATGCAAATTGTGTGACATGGGATTTTTTTTTCGTTTTGCATCTGGAACGGAAACATTCAATTTGCGTTTCGTGTGCAAAATTCTGGTTGCTACTATGGTAACAGCGATATATCTGATTTAGGACGACTTTCCAAATCCAAATTTGGTTCCTCCCAGAGCTCGAGAGGCCGCCCGGGGACCCACTTCCCTTGAATGGTGGATACCAGGCGCGACCACACGTAAAAAGGGAAAGAGTGGGTATACGTATAGGCCTATGTAGCGTTATGAGGGTGTGAGAAACAATGATTAAAATACTGAAAAGGGATATATTTCCACTACTTGTAGGGTGTCACAACCCAAATACTTGTTGAGAGATGCATTTTCATAATCTGGAAAAGACCTTCCCTTGTTTAGGGTGCTTTTCGAAACCCCGTGGTCGCGCCTAGTATCGACCCCCCGGCAAACCCCCCATTTCTGCGGAAAAGTAAAACATACTGCCCATTACATTGTGTGCTATATAGAGGCATATCGTTTATGTAGAAGGTGCTGGCAAAAGAAAAAAAAACTCCGCAAATTTAGACGGTTTATGGCCTGTTGCATGCTGTGTACATGTCAACGCATGGAAAATGATTCGGCTTGAGAGGTGATCTGACCCATGGAATCAATTGCCAGTGATCCACAAATAATGCACATTAAATGCAATATCGATTCGATGGACTGTAATGATCTATATCTAAGCCTTAATTCGGTAAGTTTTTCCTTACTCAATATGTACTCGATTTGTTTGAAAAACCACTTTCTTATCCATGTCATAATCTACATTTCGCATGTCTCCAGCCATCTGGAGTCATAGCCATGATACAGGTACAGTCCCGCCCGAGCTTAGGCAGGCAAATGGCATGGCATGCTGGTATCGTATGAAAGAGCTTTGCACACGAAAATGAAGATCTATACGGCCTGTCACACAAAGCTTGGCAATGATTGTAAAACAATTTTCTACGTTTGATTGTATTGACTGTAATGTATAATCTAGAAATTCGAGTCTCTGATTAATCATTAACTTTTGAGTTACCCGACTCTAATCTCGCGTTGTAGAGATTTGCGAAAGGTGCCTATTTTCTTGCTGGACGGACAGAAACTATATGGGATGCATCTCGGTCCTTGCATGCTAAGCATACCGTAATTCTTATTCCGCTTACTTTCCTTATTTCGAGGTCGATTTTCTTCGTTCGAAATTGAAAATGGACTAGTATTGGATGTCTGAATGTAATATGCCTTTGAAAACGTGGTTAATATCGAATACAATAATTTCATTCCGAAGATCCTTCTACAGGCAGACAAGTCTTACGTAAAAGCACAGCTGTTGTTTATCATTTCGTCCTTGGCTCAACGTTCGTTTAGCTGGCCCGTGGTGGTGAACTTGAGACAAGGGGATTACCTGGCCAAGATGGGTTTATCGGGGTTGGAAATGTTGTTTGAGATTTTCCAAACGAAAAAAGGGGTATCCGACCGCAGTTTGCAGTCCGAAGTGCGGTCGAGAATCAAACGGGAAATTTTCGTAATGCGGCCCTCATATCCGTCATTGCAAATACACGTATAGCCAAAAGTGCTGTCTTCACATCGTGCATTGACGTCACATTCATCGATCGACAATGCACATTCACTAAAACCTAAATCAATCATTGAAAAAAATGCAGAGTGCAGGCAGAAGTAGTAGTAGTAATTGCTTTAGTGAAAATAGAAGCACCAGGAGAAGAAGAATAGAGGGAGTACATGTAGTCGAAGTAGTATAGCAGTAGTACATGTATTATTATTAGTAGTAGAAGTAGTAGCAGCAGCAGTAGCAGGAGAAATACAATAGCAGGAGTAAAAGCAGTAGTAGTACTGGTAGTAGTAGTAGAAGCAGTAGTAGTAGTAGTAGTAGTAGTAGTAGTAGTAGTAGTAGTAGAAGTAGTAGTAGTAGTAGTAGTAGTAGTAGAGAAGAAGAACTTAAGTAGTATAATTTGTAGTACCATACTCGTAGTAGAAGTTATGATTCCCAAACAACAAAAATATATATTACAAATCGGATGATTATAATGATGATATAACAATACTAATAATAGTAATTACTATAGTAAATGGCAATGATCATGAGATTTATAGTGAAATGATTACAATTACAAAAATAGTTGACAATAATGCCCTTACCATGACATTACTTTTAATATTTATTTCTTTAGATATATTGTGTACTGAGGAAATGATGAATTACACGGGATTTGAAAAGTGTAGTAGTAGTAATACTAGTAAAAGAAGAAGAAGTAGTAGTAGTAGTGGTCGTCGTGGTAGTACTAGAAGAAAAAAAAAGTAAGTTATAGTAATGAGGGTAATAGTACCATTACAAGTATAAGAATTAATAGAGAAAGTAGTAGCATTGAATTTTATCTACACCTCAAGCTATAAGAATCATCTATTATGATGACATTTATATTTTGGAAAGAGTATAAAAAAAAATATTCAAAATTTCACGATTCAATGAACATTCAGTGAAAACCAAAAATATGATTTTCAAATGTATTGTTTCATTTTGGGAACTGAAACTATCTCAACTTTCTTTTCCGTTTATGCTCATGACCAATTAACAGGCGTCCGTGATTCTAAGGCGTTTTATCAAGCATTCACACATGAATGAACATGTGAAATGTGAATATATTTTTTTTACGTTTTTGGAAAAATGCAATTGCTTACCTTTGATATGTGTCACAAACTGTTTTGCGTTTTTTTTTTCATTTGATTTTTAAGAAAGGGGGAATGGCATTTTCAAAGTCACAGACTCATTTTGAGGGGTCATGATATGAACAATGGGGGCCACTCTGTTTTAAATGTGACTTAATTGCTGTTTTTTATCATCCATCATTTTATCGACAAACATACTTTCTGATTTTTTTACACTTATTGGTTGAGCGACCAAACTTGGTAACTATTTATGAATGAATAATCTTTATGTTGTATAAAGTCATCCTTTTCCTAACAATTTCTCAGGATCAGATAAATTTATGGACTAATCAGTTATGGATACAGTATTTGAAAATGAGGAGGGGAACTGATCAATTGGGAGAGGGGAGCCACTTACAATTATAATTTTTGACACGTGTTTTATGTTACAGAGGGTACTGTCATAAACCTATATGATGATATGTTACAACGTGTTGGGGTTCACTCAACCATGAGCATACGTTATCAAACTTTTGTGTGGAATGGATAGTGAAACATCATAAGTATTATAAAATGTACACACACACAAAAAAAATTTCGCCTAACCCCGTACTTACATAATCTGAAAAAAGACTCTTTGTGACTTTCAAAAATTGTGATTTTTTATTTAATCTTTGATTTATACTCATGCATGACCCAACATTCCATTCTCATTATTTTTCACAAGAGTTGTATAATGAGTGTTGAAAAAATCTACGAAATATTACATCTCAAGATCTCTTTCCGTTCAAAACTTACGGCATTTATTTATATGTAGCAGCACAAAACTCATTCGAACAACAACACATTTATCAGTTGATAAATCTACATGTATAGAGAGAGACAGATGGATGGATGGGTAAACAGTAATAGCCTTTAACTTAGAGAGTGAAACCGTGCGGTACAGAGCGAGGAGAGAAATAGAGATAAAGATTAAAATAAAGAAAGAGAAAAAGGAGAAACATTAACAAACCTGCGAAAGGAGGCAATTTGGTTGTTGTGAAGCTTTCAGTTGTTGAATCCCCGGATGTTGTGCTTTCCATATTGACTGATTTGTCCGAAAAAGAAATAATTATAAAAATTGCTTCATTTGTGTACATGTCTTTAAATTATCTAACACCACAATATAGTACATTTGTTAAGAGGTTGAACGCTGCATTTTTTAGTACAAATGTCCCACTTGGCACAAATGTTCCTTGAGTCAAAAGAAAAAGATTCATCCAAAGAGACACGCTGTATCTATGCAAAAAAGCAAATAATTTGCATAAATTTGCATATTATGTCGATCTAGTGAAAACAAGTATTTAAGAATATATGTTTCACCAGAACTGCCCTAAAATTGGAAATAAAGACTTAGGGTAAGAAAGGGAAGAAAATTGTCATAAAATGATTGGGATATCCTTGTTTATTATTACCTAATTTACGTAAATTATGCAAATTAATTTAACAGAGTATTTTTTCATGAATACTAAACTGTTTTTATAAATAGCAGCAATTAATACACAATGTCAACGCTCTACATGAAAGAGAATATAATAGCGAAAACGGTGATATGCTTCATGACAGTATTAGTGTCTTAATTTGCTTAGAAAGAGGGCAAATATGTCAAAATGTAAGACGTGATATTGCGCAAAAAACGAGACCAAAACAACCTCCATGTCACAGTCACACTCACGAATCGGACAATAAAGCGACCAGTGGTACGTCATACGAGATAACACAATCTCAACACAATAGCTTCCATCGGTTTATCGTATCGCTTTTGTTGGTGTGTCTGCCACACCATAATGTATGATATATACGGGCAAATTGCATTTAGGTATCGGTAAAACACTATTTGTTTTTAATTTGTTTCTCTTGGAAAATTTACAGGAGAAATTACTTTGCAGGTTACTACTTTAATGAAGCTCTGGCACATGAATCATGACGACTGTACCCTACCTCAATCCATATTTTAACTTTATTAAAATATATATATTTCGGAGACCCAAAAGTGGCAAATTTGCATTCTCCCCGGCATTCCCGCTACTTACAAAACCAGTTTGACGTGTATTATTGACTTTGAAAAGACAGATGTACACAACAAAAAACTGTGGTGTTAACCGATGTACATAGTGGACAACATCAGATCTTTTACACCGAGGTTAAATTGGTGGTGTTAGTTTTACAACTATAGGTGTTATTACAACACCTTTGGTTGTTACATTTACACTCTTTTGTGTTATGTTCAATCTCTAGGTTGTAATTTTAACGCCTCGTGGTGTGGTCCTCTATTAACACCAATTGGTGTCAGTTTTAACACCACAGTATTTACAGTGTATGTGATATCAGTTAACTTGATTCCTGAAGAAAGTTTTTGTTGTTGTTGTTTGTTTAAGCCCACGGGAGCCCCCCGAATTTACCCTATCCCTCTCCATATTTCGACACTAAATGCAAAATATCATGTTTTAATTCAATTTAAGTTTATTTTGCTCTCTGCATAAAAATGAACACAAATGTGGTAAAATACATAGGAACAAAGTTTACATATCAACAACGACATAAAAAAGCATTGGGAGGGAAGCAGCCAAAAAGGAAAAGAATATCCTTATAAAAAGGCCGACCCAACTTACTTTAAAAAGAATAATAGTTATTGACAAAAGCAATCGGCAAGGTAAATTGCGTATTTTGTTATAATAAATCATTTTTTTTATCTCTATATAATTATATTTACATTCATCACTATTGATATTATTATAATTATTATTATTATTAATATTTTTATAATGACTATTATTATTGCTCTGCCTTTTGTAATAATGCTCCAGCACAGTAAAGGCTATAACCAAAGAGGAGCATGCCTAGGATACCCTTTCCCCTTTTGCTTTTATGTATTCAAAAATAGTTGATTGGCTTTAGAACTCTTAAAATATTACTTTTGTTTGTATTGATGTCTTAGAATAGATTGAGAAGAAGATATTCGACAATTGACATGTAGAAGAGCTGTGGTACATTGAAGAACAGTCACACGTAAGCTCTAAAATACTCAAACCCTTTGATTAAATTTAAATTTTTTTAGAGCCCAATCGGAAGAAAGATGCATTTCTACTACACACAGTAAAACCTACTTAGGTTTTCCTCTTGAAAGAAAGAAGGAATTGTTTTATATCGAATAAAACAAGTTCTTTACATGACGGTGGCCTTTCGAAGTTGCCCAACCCTTTATTTTGTTTTGACAATATATATAAAATATTGTCGAAATGAAGCCCTCATCTGGAAAAGGGCACTTTTTAAAGGTATCATCTACATTATATAGAGGAGGCCATGGCACTGGGAAGCGGGGGCTGAAGCACCCGCAAGATTTTCCCGGGGGGGGGTGCTGCGTGTATTATTCTCAATAGACAGCACCCTCTGGAGTTCCAGCAGATGTGACAAAACGAAAAAAAAGAAAACCGTTACCAAAATAACCTTCATTTTGTAGTGCAATCTTTTTTGAAAAAAAAATGATAAACATGTTCGACAAGTGATCTAAATAGGCATTAACATACATGTCAAGTTTAAATCAATATAATCAATATCATTAAATATCATAAAATCAATATAATTATATATATCATAAAAAGAATGGAGGGGTCCACTGAAAAGCAAAGCTTGTAGAATGTGGACCCCTCAAAAAATAGATACTAGGAATATTGAAATATAACTAAAGGAAAACATGAAGTTAACGAATAGGGCAAATAATAATAATAATAAATAACACGAAAAAAAACATAACACAGGAAAATGAGGTGGAAAATTGACAATGGAAAATATTCAACAAAACCACAATTCTTGCATTACCTTTTCAAAAACTGTATTCGAGACTCAGATTTAAATCGATAACGATCAACGTAATTCTTAGGATAAAAAAACATCGACGTGACCTATTATCCCAAAGTAACAAGTCGCCTGAAATCAATGATAGATTTTTATTGAACGTGGAAAGCTATATATGTAAATTGCCGAAAATCGATCCGAAATAACCACTTATTATTTGGAAGAAATTCGCTGACAGCGTCAGAGAAAAAAATCAAATCAAATGTTTTCGGTGTATATTTCAGCATGGGATATAACTACTATACAAAATTAGTGAAACTTCAAATAGTCCGAAAAATTGATAAAAATCAGTCGTCGGTACTGACTATATCACAAAATCTTTGAAAGGAACAATTATATTGTCTAAAAGAAAAACATCATGCACGGATGTAGAGTCGGACTTTTACTGGTTACGAATTCGCAATAAAAGCTAGTTGGACAAGATTTCACCCCCCCCCCCCCGAAAAAAGAAGAAGTCATGATCACCTATTTTACGAGGTGCACAATTCTGCATACATTCGTAATTCCGAAGCTTCGTTATGCCGAAGGTTCGGTTATTCCGAAGGTTCGTAATTCCGAAGGTTCCTTAATCTGAAAAACAGAATAGGGTTCGTAATTCCGAAGGTTCGTTAATCCGAAAAAAATGAGGTTCGTAATTCCGAAGGTTCGTAAATCTGAATACGAAATAAGGTTCCTTAATCTAAAAGGTTCGTATTTCCGAAAATAAAATGACATTAGTTTCCTTGATGGTTTTTATCACAGAGGTAAGAATTGTATGGGTAACTGTGTTTCATTCGGTGTAAGAAGGTCTGCTATACTTGTGAAGTCAGTGGGGAAGGTCGTGGACACTCGGTCTTGTGGGAAGTTCCTCCTAGGGTATACAGACGTTACTGCATGCATGGACCTACTAGCAAATGCTGCATGTAATCAATTTTTGACAAAAAGTAATAATTGGAATCAAAGAAGGGTAATTGAGGCTCTGATGTAAATAAGACCCTCAGTTAAATTCATACAAATGTGTCAAATGGATTGTTTTTTTGTATGGTATTTGTAACAGTACATATTCCTCAGCACATATTTTAAGCATGGAAAATCTCTTGTAGCCAAATGGACATGGCCAGGAGGAGTACAAACGTAGCAGCACCTGAAATAAAATTTGAAAGCAGCATCATAAACATTTTTTATGCATTTTTGTTTACCTTTGTCAGTGTTTATTGTACATGCCGGTATTGTTTTAAAATTCACCACTTTTCCTCTTTTTTCTAACCGGAAGCCTATGAACTTTAAATGCACGACTGGGCAAATGAGCCCCCCCCCCTCCTGTTTAAAACAGAATGAGCACCGCATGGTTATAGGTGATAAAACGTTAAACCAAGAGTAGACATTTTTGTACTTAGTTTATATTGTTCTATCTTGTTTTATGCACTATGCAAAGGAATAAAGAGGTGACATCATAAATTTAATATTTTTGGACACTGAGAGCGAACGAAAAGTTGCCATCTGTTTTAATGATGGGAACTTGATTTGTCAGATTTGTTATTGGTGGCGCGATCTCATGTTTGATGGAAGGGGGCGAAGCGATTGTGGGCAGAAGCAATTCTCGTCGTTTTTGGAGAAAGTCCCTATTTGCTAACCCAAGGAAAATAAGTCTGACTGCTTATGAGAGGGAAACTGAATGCGCATGATAGTGTACATTTTCCCCATTATTTCTTTCTAAACTTCTTGCTGTTCTGGAGCTAGATTGAGCAGGTTCTCAGCGGTTGACGTGATCCTTTCCGCAAACATTCGTAATTCCGAAGCTTCGTAATTCCGAAGATTCGTATTTCCGAAGGTTCGTAATTCCGAAGGTTTGTCAATCCGAAAACGAAATAAGGTTCGAAATTCCGAAGGTTCGTCAATCCGAAAACGAAATAAGGTTCGTTAATCCAATAACAAAATGAGGTTCGTAATTCCGAAGGTTTGTCAATCCGAAAACGAAATAAGGTTCGTTAATCCGAAAACGAAATAAGGTTCGTTAATCCGAAAACGAAATAAGGTTCGTAATTCCGAAGGTTCGTTAATCCGAAAACGAAATGAGGTTCGTAATTCTGAAGGTTCGTCAATCCGAAAACGAAATAAGGTTCGTTAATCCGAAAATTAGATAAAATTCATATTTCCGAAAATGAAAATTATTAATTTTGGTTACAAAAACGGTGTTGTCATTACAAGATTACACGATATTATGCAAAGATAGTAATAACGATCGATTATACATGCGTGTGTTGTGGCCAAAAGCATGTATTTCATTAAGAATAGGCGCCCTGATCAAGCATATCAAGCTAATTTCGATTTTATCTGAGCAATTGCTGCCTAAGCAAATGGTTTAAAGATGCAGGGGATCAAGTGTGTTAATTGGTCGCGTGCGAGTAACCTCTAGATAATAGGATTTGTATTGGAGGGGATGTCGTTTTTAATAATAGCTTCTGCTGGTAATAAAAAATAAAACTAATACTAATAATGATCCTTGTGAGATGTTGAAAGCGCGAATCGCAAGCTCAAACAAGTAGACATTTCATGTAACAAGACGTGAACTTAAACATTCTGAGTATTTTTTGTAATCGTGAGAAAGATGTGTATCTTTCTGAAGAATTAACTCGGGGGCGAGTTGTAATTTGTTTATATACTGACCTGGGGCCCGTTGCATAAAACTTTTTACCTGAGCAAACTCAGATTGTTTTTTACCGGAGTTTTTGTCCTGTGCTAAAGTAAATGGCGGAAATCAGACTAACCTTAGTTTTCAGTTTTTACCAGAGTAAAACGTTTTATGCAACAGGCTTCTAAGTAATATTTCATGAACTGCATTTAATGACTCATGAATAGAATATATATCTCACGAACTAAATAATGAGAGCGCGAACCGCAAGCATAACATTTGTGATATTCCACCTGAAAACTGGACATTTTATACTTTTTTGTAACCAGGAATAGTTTCTCAGTCAACAATACTTGATGCGAGCGAGAAAAATGAGCCAAAATTTTCCGATTTTCCAACCTGAAAACTGGACATTCTAAGCATTCTTGTAAAAAAAATATAATAGCTGGGAGAACAGTTTTCAGAACTGAAGTGGCTTCCCTGGGTAAATAATATCAATATCATCATTACAATTCTAGGCCTACATGAAATTTCCAATAGTTTGAGCACGTGATTCTCACAAGGATGCCCTTTTAACAGTAATTGACCAAAAAGGCGAATTTTACATCTTCAGATTTGATTTCTTTCCCCCAAAACTGCATGCTCCCTACGCTCGCAGAAATGAAACGTGAATGCATAATTTATCAATCAGTGATCACTTAATTTTTTTTTGCTCAATTCAATTACTTCAAAACACACAACCTCTTTATACAGATGATAATCTCATGGTGAAAATATACGTTTGCACCAAATTGCCCCTATTGGCCCTTTTTTTGGCTCCCCCAGAAAAATATGTTCCGCCGCCACTGGTTGAATTACGCATCGTCTTCTTGGCTAACTGCAAAAAGTTCTTAAAATATCCCCTTTAGATCAGGTAAGAGCTTATATATTTAAAATTTTTGTTTGCGCTTCTTGCTCGCAGTTATTATCTAAATTTAGTTAAATAGGCATCTCGTTTTGAAGATCACTAACATATTGCCCATCATATTAAAATAAGGCATTGTCTCGCCTGCATATTGCAGTCATGAAGAGAATGTATGTCAAAACTATGCTATATGACTTCCGACTCGGAGGCTGTCAGCAGTTTAGGGGGTGAATTGTGGTTCTGACAGTTTACATATGCAATAATGCTATAGGCCTACTTTATCCCTAGGAAATGAGATAACACTAAGAATGCTGTTAATACTATGAAGTTATAATGATTTCCATGGAAGTAAGGAAATGAATGTTAGTGAAAAAGAATGTAATTCATAATAATGTTAGTGAAAACTTTTAGTCCAAGAGCATTAGGCCAAAATAGCCTTAAGAAAGGAAATTTTAGGTAACGAGCTGATTTTTCAGGATAGGTCCAGGAATATGTCTAGAATAACATACTAAAAGTCCTCATGTATCCTCCTTGAGGGTTTTCCGTAATTCAAGATGGCGTCCAAAATGGCCGCCATTACAGAAAATGGCCATAACGCTCTCATTATCCGATCTAGACATAAAATTTTGGTGCATATTTCATGGTTTAAAGGTGTGAAAGAGCTATTGATACAGGTTGGAGTGAACATAAGCAGACCAGTAAACCCCAAAATTCAAGATGGCGTCTAAGATGGCCGCCAAAGCCTAAAAATCCACAATTTATCTATTGCTTATGTTAGTATCTTTAATTCTGTTTCTATTCAATGCATGGTTTTAAGGGTCAAGTAGTACATTTGGACAAGTTACAAGGACAGTCAGTGGTCAAGTATGTCCAAAAATCCAAGATTTCTTCCAAAAATGGGGTTTAAAATGGCTTATATTACATACAAATGGACATAGTACATTTAATATCTGCCTGGATATATGATTGTGATGTCCACATCATAGTTTGAAGGGAATGGTTAAAAAGACACTCAGTGGTCAAGTATGTCTAAAAATCAGAGACAACTTCCAAAAATGGAGTCTAAATTGACTGCTGTTCCTGAAAAATTGACATAAAAATCAAATACGGCTTGTAGAATGGAGTTTAAACTTGACATAGCTCATCTAATGTCTGCCTGGGAGATAATATTTTGGTGTCTAAACCATGGTTTAAGGGTGAGATAATACATAAGGACAGGTTAAAAGGACATTGCAGTGGTCCAATATGTCCAAAAATCCAAGATGGTTTCCAAAAATGGAGTCTAAATTGACTACTATTACTAAAAAATTTACATATTTCATTAAAAATCCACCAGAGAGACATGATTTTGATGTCTAAGCTATGGTTTTAAAGGGTCAAAAGATCCACCAGGACAAATAAAAAGGACCGCCAGAGGTCTAATATGTCCAGAAATCCAAGATGAATTCCAAAAATGGAGTCTAAATTGACTGCTGCTACTGAAAAATTGAATTACTTCATTAAGAATCTACCCGAGATATATGATTTTGGTCCTGGGGGGCCACTTACATTGACGAGTGGATACCATGCGCGACCAAAAAAAAACACGTAAAAAGGATTTCTTTTTCACGATAGGGCACGTTACGTACGTAACGTGATAAGGGTGTCAAAAACACAAAAATAATGAAAAAGGGTATCTATTTCGCTAGGAAAATTACGTGTTTGGGGTCGAATTTGCGGGAATGATAAAACAAAATTAAAAGTTTTCTAATGGATGTCCTTTTTGCCCCAACACTTCGGCCCGAATTCACAAAGGTGGTTTCTGCAGAAACCATGGTTTTAACCGTGGGTTTTGCTGATTTTGGTATTCACAAAGGTGGTTTCAAATGAAACCATGGTTTTAACCGTGGGTTTTCGGCATGATTTTGAGTCAACTGTTTTAGGTGGTTTCAAACCGTGGGTTTTAGGAAAACCATGGTTTTTAGGCACATTGACCAATCACAGATCAGTATTTCGGTACATTGCTGAGCAAGTGCAGAGACGACGATAAATCAGCTTTGCACGAAATGAAGAGGAGCGAAGCACTTAAAATCGGTATTTGCCGAGCTGTGAGAACATCGTAAGTAATTTACCATTTTATAGTGACAATGAATATTTTTTTCTACGTCTGCATGTATTTGTTTGGAAAGAAATATTATAATTAATGCTGTAAATGCATGCAAAGTTAAGAGCGGAACGGTTTTCTTGGGATGGAAAAAGCATTATCGCACGCAAGTTATTTTCCAGTCCCACGCGTGAAGTTTTGTGTCCTGTGAAACTATAACGAAGAGCTGTCCCACCGACTCGCTCAGGAGAAGGCATAACCCAGGGGGCTCCCGGCCGCGTAGCGGTCGGGAACCCAGGATCGTACGTCAAAATAACTCTCCGAATAAATAGTTAAAACAGAAATCAAGCACTTACCATGATTATATGGATGATGGTCTAACGAGTGGCAGTTTTTCTGACATCTGGGCACAGACTGGAACCTCAAAAAACGAAAAGTTTTCTCCTAGTTCTACCCCCGTCTCGATCGACCATTTTTGTTATGAATTGTAACAAAATGGCCGATCGATACGGGGGTAGGAGAGAACTTTTCGTTTTTTGAGGTTCCAGTCTGTGCCCAGATGTCAGGAAAACTGCCACTCGTTAGACCTTCGTCCATATAATCGTGGTAAGTGCATAATTTCTGTTTTCATAATTTATCTTGCTAGATATTTTGACCATAATCTACCCTTGTCCCGTGAGTATGGGTCAATACATGAGCTCCTGGGCGCCGGACCGCTACACAGGCCGGCGCTCCCTGGGTTAGCCTTGGGTAGGCCCTAGCCTAGGGCTATGTCAGTGTGTGTCGAAGCTGGTAAACAATTGATGGAATCCCCTTCAATATCCACATCACTGCAAATTGGTTAAATACACTAAATTTAAGTTTTATACCTTTTTTACACCTTATATAATAAAAGGAATAAATATTCTTATAGGGCCTAAATAATCAGATCGATCTGGTGGCAATTTTTTTTGCAAAATCTTCCCATCCCTTGCTGCGCACTGCGTAATATAATAGGCTTGACTCGCTTTGTTTACATGATGTAGCTACAATACGATGAGCTACGTTATGAAGCACCGTTCTGTAGAACAATTAATTGAATGGACTATTTTAACAAATCACCCCAAATGATAATAAGAATTTACATTTTGGTTGGAAATCTGGCAGGTTTGAAGAGATGTTGAATTATGTTTCATGTCCATTAGATTTAAAGCTTAATTTAATCATCTATCTGTACTTTGTTTATTTCCGCAGTAAATTTTTGAATGGATGAAAACATCTTACAAGTTAACATGCACAGGCTGTCCTGAGAGACTATTAAAGGAGGATTGTAAGAGAGGTATGTTCATTTTTGTTGTCGTTTCTATGTGGAGTTTTGTCTATTTTCTAAATTTTTTCTTTGTCACCGTCTAAAACTTTTTTATCATAAAATTTGTTGTCATGATAAAGAACCACTTATTTTGATCAATTTCAATCTTGGTTGATGTACACATCTGACAGTGACTGAATTAATCTAAATTCTGTATCACATGGTCCTAGAGTATAATGCCTAAATGTCAAATATTTGTAGATCAAGTTTATCAATTTAAATTTAACTTTATGAGAATGACGATCTGATTAGGTTGTGGGCAAAAAAGTCAACTGACCAAATATATGCAGATTTAAAAGGTAGGCCTATTAATTTTGACAGTACGCAATAAAGGCAGTTAAGAATACATATTTTTTGTTAATGTTTAAATAGTTTATTTTGCTTCTCACTCTAACTCAATAGGAATATGCCAACAAGAACTGCAATTAGGAGTCGTTGACAGGAGGAAACTTTTTAAAAGAGACCACACACTACCCCATCAACATTCTTGAAGATGATCCGAGCCTGAAGATGGACAAAGGGCCTAGTGATAGACTACCTTTCTGCAAGTATTGACAATTCTGCTTTTGTATGGTGTAAGTATTTTTTTAATAAGAAAGTTATATGACAATAACATCTCATGAAAAGCCTAGTGTATTTCAAGTATTAGTGATATTCTTGTAAGAAGGAAGACTCAATGTAAAAAGTGATAAGAAATTTTGGCAACTCAACTGCCTATTTTTAATTTACAATGAACTGTGCATATGATAATACAATCAGAAATGTAAATTAGAACTATGTATTGTCGTCCATTGTGGACAGATTCTTCCAAAATCCCTAATTTACATTAAAGAAAAAAATTTGAGAGGTTGCATCATAATCTTGGTTATTTTAAAAAAGTATTGCATCGGCTATGCTCAATGCATGTTTGTCACACAAATGTTTATGGGATACGGATAGGTTTAGCCTTTAGACCAGTAAAGTGATTTTTAAAGGATTCCATATGGGAACCAGTGTTTTTTTTCAAATCTTACAATGTAAAGACAATAGAATAGTTACATTTTGTTTTCTCTTTGTCATCGTAAAAAAATAAAAATAAAAACGCAGAGTAAGATGCAACTTCTGGCAATATGTCTTCATTTACAGGATAATTTCAGGGAATACGTGGTGATGAGGCATCAGTGTTGCAATCATCTGTTTGTGAGACTTGATCAAAGATGTTTCGCAAGCCATAGCAAGAAAAAAGAGGTTTTGTGAGAACTTCAACAACCAGAGATGAGATTGAGGCTACCCAACAACAACTGTATGAGTGATTGATGGGACCCATGTCTATACAAGAATTCCTGGAGGGAAACAAGCCTTGTACTTTCCTGAAGGGCAAGTCCACCCCAACAAAAAGTTTCTTTGATATAATAGAGAAAAGTCCAATGAGCATAACACTGGACATTTCATCAAAATTTGACGTAAAATGAGAAAGTGTTGACATTTTGAAGTTTCGCTTATTTTCACAAAACAGATATATGCACATCCTGGTCAGTATGCAAATGAGTGACAAAGTGACGTTCTCCACTCAGTGTTTCTTTTTGTAATATACTAGTATCATGATTTTTTCCCCCCCTCATAATGTGTATAAAGTACAGGTGTAACATGGTTTGATTTCTCCCTGAAACTGTTGTAAAAAGCCATTGTGGCAACCTATACTCAATTCGATGAAGAGTTTTCTCATAATTGTGAATTCTGTAAAAAAATCAAGCATTATGATATACATGTATTTCTACAGAAGAAACAGTAATTGCGTGACATAGAATTGTTTGCATATCACCTGTTTTATCACTTGATTAAAGGAAACCAAAACCTAAGAAAAGAATCAATCTTATTGTAAAGAGTAAAATGAAAGGAACAATTTAAAAAAAGTTTCATCAAAATCGGTTATGAAATAAGCAAGTTATGGAAGATTAAAAAGTCTTGTTGTACTTTCTATGTGGATCCTCAAATTGGCAAACGTGCTTCAAAATGGCTGATTTTGTGGACAACTCTCCATTTGTTTTGTACACATATTTTCAGATTTTCATCTTTATTTTACATATTTCACATTATCGCCTCCTGACCTTGACATATATGGTGTGGATTATATTTTCCCAATGACATATGTTGTGCTCAAAAGGAGGCAAGATGCAACTTGAAAGATAATGAGGAAAATCTGAAAATCTGTGTACAAAACAAATGGAGAGTTGTCCACAAAATCAGCCATTTTGAAGCACGTTTGCCAATTTGAGGATGCCCATAGAAAGTACAACAAGAGTTTTCAAACTCCCATAACTTGCTTATTTCATAACCGATTTTGATGAAACTTTTTTTAAATTGTTCCTTTCATTTTACTCTTTCCAGTAAGATTGCCTCTCTTCTTGGGTTTTGGTTTCCTTTAATTAATTTCTTATTTTACATCCTATTTTGACGTTTTCAGTGTCATGCATGTTTTATTTATCTCTATTCCATTCACATTTTTAACACTTTTTTAAAGGGGTGGGGGGGGGGGGGTTGAATCAACCTCCCTTGAGATCTCTGCCAATGATCACATTAACGCCTTGAAAATTGGTATGATAATAGTGGGGGATGTCATGTGCAGTGCTGTTTGGTTAATTTTTCCGAAATCGTCAGATCTTTTACATTAATTAATCATGCTAATTTCTGCATAAATCATACTTTTATACCATTGCAAACAATCAAAATGAAAAAAATCCTAGATTGAAAATGAATTTCTTATGTATTTTATTGGTTTATGAATTTCTTATGTATATCTTTGTTTTTCAAACTTGTTTTTTGCCAAAATTATAGCAGAACATTTTTTTGAAGCATAATTATTCTGAAATCAAGTAATTTCACCTGTGAAAGTAAAAATAATCATGTCCATATGAAGAAGATGAGAAAATTCAACATTGACTTTGTACACAAAATCACGTTTTGGAGAAATTTTGGGTCTGACATGCACTTATGTAAAGTTGAGTAATTTTCCAACAGCATGCCCATGCATCGTAAATTTGATCTCAAAAGATGTGCATGACTTCAAAGTTAAAAGTCGGCGAGTAGAATGGTCGTAAAATTTCGCACAGCGGAATGGTTGTGGAATATGTTGAGGGAGGGGGTTCATTCACCCTACCCCCACCATAGTTCTGTGCCCCCCCTGGGTTTTACATGTAGGGTTAAAAGAGCACATTATTACTAAGAATTTCACATGAATACAAGTATTTGAAATGAACTTTTATCAAATTTAGTTTCTTTCAGACTACATGTATCTTCAATTATTTTTTCATTAAAAAAACGTTATTTAATCAGGACGCATCAAATGCAAATTCCTCATTTACTTCTTCATGTGAAATATTCTCACATAATTTAAATTGTCTATTTCAAATGCTTAAGATTAAAACTTTGATAGCTCACAGAAAGTTTATTGCATGCCCCAAAACATACGTATGTGTCCATGGGGGTCATCGATTCCAATTGCTCTTTCTTTGTTTTTGCATCAGATGTGTTTACACTTTGTACAGATAACCATTGGGGATTAAATACCATATGCATGTCCAAGAGGATAAATAAGGTCAAAAGATCATATAGCATACACTTTAGTTTGATTTTGATATCAGGCGAGACTGGTGGTTCACCTTGTTTTTTGTTGAAATGTATTCTTTTCAAGTGTCCTCAGGGCAACGGCCTAGCTAGGGCAACCAGGTAGCCTTATGAGTAGAGCTCAACTGGCAAACAGGAAAACACTAGCTTGGCCTGGCACATGCACATTTAGGGAGCATGAATGAAACAAATTAAAAGGGCAATTAATGCATTTTCTTGGAAAAAATATAATTTCAATTGACCCCACAGGATAACCTGATGGCCTAGTTTGGGAAACCAGGTAGCCTAACAAGTAGAGCTCGACTCAGGCAACCAGAAAAATACCAGCTAATAATTAACAATAATAATTATTCATTTGGGCCATTATTGTATTATTATACAAGAATGATGTGGCAATATATCAAAACTTAGACCTTATTATTTCACAAATTTTTGTAATTTTGAAATGTTTTTAAAATGCCAATTGATTATTAGATTTTCAGTGTGTTATATTTTTATGTAATTTCCTGGTGTGATTTTCCAAGGTGCAAGATGGTTTCATGCAAATTAAAGATATACAGAAATGATAAGAAGAGTAGTCTTGCCTTTTTTCTGATTTGGACGAAATAATCATGAAGATGATCAAGATGACTTTGGTGGTGATGATGGTGTTGCTGATGGTGACAAGTGTGGTGGTGGTTGTACATGTAATGGTGGTGACGATGTTGGTGGTGATGAAAATGAGGTTGATGACAATAAAGATGATGGCAATGGTGATGTTAGTGTTGATGATGATGGTAATATTGATGACGATAGTAATGATCATCCCCCTTTCATCTTCATCACTCCTCTGATTTATATGTATCCCTCTCATCTATCTACAACTCTCCTCTAATCATCTCCATCCCTCGTCTCACCATCTACATCACTCTATCCTTTCATCTCTCATCTTCATCCTCAGTTCCCCTCCATCCCTCATCTCCTTCATTCCTCCCATTATCTCCACCACCCTCATCAACTCTATTCCTCTCAACATCTCCATTTTTCTTATATCTCCATTCATCTCAAGAAAATGCATATACACAAGATAGAATTCAACAGTAAAAATACTTGTTTTGAAATATAATATCCCTCTGTGAAGTGGGTTTTATTATTTGCCATATGAAGTTGAATAATTACATAGTGAACACTGTACACTTAACCAAATTTGCATTTTTGAAAGAGAAACTGAAAGTTTCATGCACATTTTCAGTGGATATAAAAGTTTTCATTAAAATTAAATTTTCAAAAATTCCAGGGGGGGGGGCAACTGCTGCGTAGAGCCATGCTTTTGAACATTTTTGGGGCCGGGATTATATCGTCCTAAGCTGGCCCCCATGTATATTTTCCCTTAATACATTTTTGGGGCCGGGAAAAAAACACCCGACCCCCCCCCCCCTGCAGCTAGCTCCTGTGCATGTGTACTATACATGCAATTTTAGCCTGAATGATGAATCAAACATCTACAAATCAAGAAATTGAAGCCTATTACCACTTAAAACCAAGCTACACACCATGGAAAATAAATACATTTCAAAAAAGTAGAAGGGCAGATCCTACGATGTAAAGCTTCATCTAATTTTGTCTGAAGGAGAGCAGCAATAGACATTCTTCTTTGATCGATAATTAACAGGCTTTAAATAGTCCTACAACATCGTTGGAGTAAACTAAAGTCAGCCAAGCTCGGCTCTTTGACTGTACATTCACACTTCCATTGGGGATATCTTCGCCGGGTCTGAATCGCCCCGGCAGCTACGGGGGCCGAGCTACTAATATTACGATGAAAAGCACCGAATCTTTATTCCGTTTTTCGCTACTCACGATCACAGAGAAAGTTGACAAACCTTAACAAATCAGGCATCTACACTAAGTTTTACTCTTCCTATGAAGAAATTGAGTTATGGGAATACAAGAGAGTCTATCTTCTGCGACAAAAGTGAAGAAAATAAATTATGATCACAAAATTAAGTCAGTTGTTGAGCGGGGTCCCGGGGCCGAGTCGATCACCAATACAGTACAGCAGCTAATACATCTGAACCTGGGAATCGCAAGATACTAGTAGCTAGAAGCGCATAAAATTACACCTTTTTCAATTTATTATATTTCAACGAAAAAAAGTCGTAGTAATTGAAGAATCAGACCGTACTTGCCACTTATGCCAGTGCTAGCTGTAGAATGTAAGTTTTCAATGAAACTGAGCATGCTCAGTACGCGCTAAAAAGGGGAAATCCCTGGTTTTGAGGCAAAACCCACGGTTTAAACCATGGTTTCATTTGAGTCCACTGTTGAAACCATGGTTTCATTTGAGACCACTGTTGAAACCGTGGGTTTTAGAAACCATCGTTTGTGAATACCAAATTTTAGAAACCATGGTTTTTCAAAAACCATGGTTTCTAAAACCCACGGTTTCTAAAAACCATGGTTTCAAACGAAACCACCTTTGTGAATTCGGGCCCAAATGTTCGTGTTGAGTCGGGTCCGATTTACGCGAGGTGTAGAAGGCGGGGTGTGGAGCCGTGATATGTGCAAACGCCGGGATATGTGCAAACAACGGTATATGTGCAAAATTTCGCCGGGATTTGTGCAAACAACGGAATTTGTGCAAACGCCACGCCGGGAAATGTGCAAATCTGTCAAAATTTATCAACGGCATCTGTGCAAACGTGACGACGGGATTTGTGCAAATGAACAATTTTCACGGGAAAAGTGCAAACCTCCGGGATATGTGCAAATCACTGCATTTATCCATATAAAGGCTATTTCTAATGAAATGTTTCATAAAATTACTGTTAAAAATGAGAAACATGCCTGCATAAGGGAGAAGCTATACAGTGACATCGGCAATGAAAAGCTATTCAGAGAGGCAGGGGGGGGGGACTGTTGCACCCACAAATGTAATAACACTTTACCCACAAATGTAATAATTTTTGATCGCCCACAAATGTAATAATGACTTTACCCACAAATGTTATAAATTTGAAGGGCTTTTTGGCAAATCCGTTCTCAACTAAAATCCTATAGTAATGCGTTCATATAGCACACAAGTGCAAAGTCTCTTTTCCTGACCCGGTTATTTAACAAATTATAATATAAATCCAAAGTCTTTATTCCAGACCCGGTTGTTTCAAAAATAATATAAACCCAAAGTCTCTCTTTCCAGACCCGGTTGTTTAAAAAATAATGATATAAATCCAAAGTCTTTTTTCCATACCTTGTTGTTTAAAGAATTATGATATAATTCCAAAGTCTTTTTTCCAGACCCGGTTATTTCAAAAATTATAACTTAAGTCCAAACTAAGATACAATAATGATATTCCAGTGGAATAAAAATGAGAATCGAGCTTAGTCTTTTCTCCAGACGCTAATAGTAAATTGAGAATCAAGCATAGTCTTTGCTCCAGACCCGGTAACTAAAAGCTGAAACCCTATAGTAATGCATTTATATTGCACAAAAATGCGAAATCTTTTTTCTATACCCGCTTAATTCAAATATTATAATATAAGTCCAAAGTCTTTTTTCCAGAGACGGTTATTTCAAAAATTATAATAATTCTAAAAAACAAAGACCCATGATGCTATTTATGCTAAATAACGTTGTTGTTGTTGTTAGCTTGGGTTTTGAGGCGCGTGTCATTCAGATATGAATGTCATTCAGATATGAAAATATAGCGTAGTCTTTTTGTCAGACCCAGTTATAAAAATCATTAAAAACACAACAATAACAACAACAAAAGAACGACCCTGCAAACCATAACAAATAATTTATTGTATATTCCTTCTTTTTTATGAAAAAAAACCACACAAATAACAGAACAAAAAAAACTGAGAAATAAGAATTCAGTAACCAATAGGGGGATTACTTCCCGAAAACGATAAGGTTGTTGATCAACGATCTATGATATATTATATAAAAGAAAAACATTCGATCAAGAGGGGATAACCATTCCATTCCATGTTTTCATTTGGCAATAAGTCATGATTGACTATTTTTGCCACCCACTGTATGAGAAGTAGGGTAACAATTTTAATTAGTGTTATTTTTATTACTTCTTTTTTATCATTATTATTTCTTATATATTCATTTTTTTTATTCTATGAAAAAAATAAAACAAAACCTTTAAATATAAAACAAAAAGCTGAGGAATAAGATATCAGCACACAATATGAGGATTACTTCCCCAAAACGATAAGGTTGTTGATCGACGATCTATGAGATATTATATAAAAGAAAATTATTCTAACGATAGGGGATAACGTTTTAACAAGTTCTTCGGTACTTTAAATTTTCAGTGTACCAAGCACCATTTGTAATATATTCAGCATTTTTTTTTATTAGTTACAATACCAATAATCTCAGAGGCCTAAGATATATTTTCTGGGGTTATATTGACCCGTAAAGTAAAGAGAGAGACAGAGAGAAAGGATTAATGTGATCAAGAAGTGATAAGATAGGGAAAAAATTATTTTAAATGACTGAAAGAGAGACAGGCAAAGAAAGAGGAGCCCCCTCCCACACCCGTACCAGAGTTACGGGGTTAGGCTGTCCCGTCGATGGATTCAGGTCCATCAACATCTTGAGGTTTGATCTTTCCAGGGGACAAACGTCTTTAAATATGGTGTAGTCTTTGCTCTAGACCATGTTATTTCAAAAAAGGAAATTATTAGAAAGGATAAAAACAGACAAACAATATTAACAAAGACGCCACAATCTCATTAATGTAGAATAACGTTGTTGTTATTTTGGGTTTTTAAGGCGCGTACCATTCAGATCTGAATATTTACGCCTTTTATTAATTTGTCGTTTTTGTGGTATGCGTTATCACAGTTTTTTTATAGTTTGGGAGAGGCTGGTGTCTAAATTTTCCTGATTAATCCTTTGCTTAATTTGTATTTTTAAGAGAACTGGGTGTGGGGTAAAGACAACTCTCTAAACCCAAGCATTTTAACTGGGTTTAATTAAAAAAAAATTGGACTTAGCTTTGTTTTTTTTTCAATATTTTTTTATCTTATAAATAACTGGGTCTAGACGAAGGTCTAAGCATAATATCCATGTTATTCAACAGGAATAAGAATATGACAAAGTCTAATGTTTTTAAGAATGTTTAAATTAATTTCTTAATGACTGGGTCTGTAAAAGAGACAACGCTCTAAACGTGTGCTTTTCTACTTGGTCTTAATTTGGAAGATTGTTCTTAGATTCGCTGTTGGGGGTTGGGTTTTATTGGTTTTTTATTCATGAAATAATTGTGTCTGGAGAAAAGTCTGCAATCGATCTCCATGTTATTCCACAGTAGTTAGATTATTGGGTATTCGTTTTAGAATATGGGTAAAAACTATTAAAAAAAATAGTAATAACAAAGTCTGGAGAAAGGACGTTTGCTATATCCATGCATAATTACGATGTTTTGTAGGGGTCTTAGTAATATTATATAAAGAAAGAAACTGGGTGTGGGGTAAAGACATATTTTTTTAGTGGGTGTAACTTTTGAAAATTGGTTTTAGATTTGATTTTCTTTTTTAATTCATTTTTTTATATAACCTGGTCTGGAGGAAAGAGAACGTTTTAAAACTTGTGTTATTCCAAAAGAATGTGATAGGGTCTTATGTTAGAAGATTCTTTTTCGTAATTTTTGTAATGATTAGGTCTGGAATAAAGACAACGTTCTAAACTTCTTTTTAAAAACAGGTTCTTAGGTTTTAGGATTGCTTGGTCTTAGATTTAGAGTTATTTCTAATTTTACTATTAGCGTTATTTTGAAAAACAAATGACTGAGTCTGGCTGAAAGGCTACGCTATATGTCCATGTTATCCAGCATTAATAAGATTATGGAGTCTTCATACAGTTTTTGTTGTTGTTTTGTTATTTACAATTTTTGAATAACAGGGTTTGGAGAAAAGGCTAAGCTCGATTTTGTTTTTTTTTTCCCCACTGGAATATCATTATGGTATCTAAGTTTGGACTTATATTATAATCTTTGAAATAACCGGGTCTGGAAATTTTTTTTGGACTTATATTATAATTTCTTGAAACTACCGGGTCTGGAAACGAGACTTTGGACTTTTGTGCTATATGAAGGCATTACTAGAGGGTTTCAGTTTCTAGTTTTAAATAACCAGGTCTGGAGAAAAGACTATGCTTGATTCTCAATTTACTCATGGCGAATATATTCACAATACATTCCGTATAATTCAAAACAACAACAAAGACATTGATTCCACCAGTTTTAATTAACTGGGTCTGGAGAGAAGACTAAGCTTGATTCTTATGTTTATTCCACTGGAACATTATTATCATATCTTAGTTTGGACTTATATCATAATATTTGAAATAACGGGGTCTGGAAAAAAAAGACTTTGGACTTATATTATAATTTTTTAAAACAACCGGGTTAGGAATAAAGACTTTGGATTTACCTTATAATTTTTTAAACAACCGGGTCTGGAGGAAAGACTTTGGACTATATTATAATATTTGAAACAACCGAGTCTGGAATAAAGACTTTGGATTTATATTATAATCTTCTAAACAACCGGGTCTGGAGAAAAGACTTTGGACTTATATTATTATTTTTTAAACAATCGGGTCTCAAATAAAGATTTTGGGCTTATATTATGCATTTTTAAACAATCGGGTCTGGAAAAAAGACTTTGGACTTATATTAGAATTTTTGAAACAACCGGGTCTGGAAAAAAGACTTTGGACATATATTATAATTTTTTAAACAACCGGGTCTGGAAAAAAGACTTTGGACATATATTATATTTTTTGAAATATCCGGGTCTGGAAAAAAGACTTTGGACTTATATTATTATTTTTGAAACAACCGGGTCTGGAATAAAGACTTTGGATTTATATTATAATTTGTTAAATAACCGGGTCAGGAAAAGAGACTTTGCACTTGTGTGCTATATGAACGCATTACTATAGGATTTTCGTTAAGAACGGATTTGCCAAAAAGCCCTTCAAATTTATAACATTTGTGGGTAAAGTATTATTACATTTGTGGGCGTTATTACATTTGTGGGTGCAACAGTTCCCCCCCCCCCCTCCCTGCCTCTCTGAATAGCTTTTCATTGCCGATGTCACTGTATAGCTTCTCCCTTATGCAGGCATGTTTCTCATTTTTTAACAGTAATTTTATGAAACATTTCATTAGAAATAGCTTTTATATGGATAAATGCAGTGATTTGCACATATCCCGGAGGTTTGCACTTTTCCCGTGAAAATTGTTCATTTGCACATATCCCGTCGTCACGTTTGCACAGATGCCGTTGATAAATTTTGACAGATTTGCACATTTCCCGGCGTGGCGTTTGCACAAATTCCGTTGTTTGCACAAATCCCGGCGAAATTTTGCACATATACCGTTGTTTGCACATATCCCGGCGTTTGCACATATCACGGCTCCACAGGGGGGTCGTACTTACCCAAATAAGGTAAAGCCGACGACCGAAGGACCCGTAAAAATAAAACACTGATTACTGTACTTATTTAGGGGTTCATTTCAGGGAATATTTGCCAAGAGTATCGTTTTGTTTCCAATACTTGTTAAGGGTAGGGTTTCACACGCCAATACTTGTCAAGGGGTGCATTTTCAGAATATGGAAATTACGTATTTAGGGTGCTTTTCGAGACCCCATGGTCGCGCATGGTATCCACTCGTGAATGGAAGTGGCCCCCCGGGGTGTCCCGACAAATCCCTCTCAATCTTCCACCTACCCCCTTAAAAAATTTTATCGATTTTCCTACTATTTCGTCAGTTTCTTACTTCTTTTTTACTTTTCTTTTTTTCTGGCGAATAGCATAGTAGAAAAGGATCCATATAAAGAAAAAAGACAGGTCCACCGTATATTTTTTTCTTTACGGCAAACAGTGGCCGCCGGGCGGTTTTGCTAATGGAGGGGTTGAGCTGAATGTGGGAGGGAGTGATCCGCCCCCCCCCCAAAAAAAAAAAAAAAATAAATAAATAAAAAATGTATTCACTGACGCCTCCTTGCGACTCCATCACCTCTGTATTATTTAACTGAACGATTAAAAAGATAGAGACGAAACGGGATAAAAATCTTTCATGATTTATTTGTTAATTTTTTTTTTCAGTTGTGAAAAACCCAGAACGGTTAAAAAATGAATACAATGGAAGAACATAATAAAAACTTTTAATTTGGATATTACAATTTCATGAGATGAAAATGATTTACTTTTTCTCATTGTGATGAACAGTAGTCGGTACCATAGCTATTTTGGAGGGAAAGGGAGATAAAAGAAAAATGAATTGTAGACGAGACGAGGAGAGCGTTGGGAGGTATGATTTCAGATCCACGGATTCACATTTACACCCTTCACTCTTTCGAAATTGCAACGGAAAACATATTGAATACTGGTATGCAATCCTCGAGAACATTTTTTTTTTTATTACAAACTATAATTCATGAAAAGAAGATACCAAAGATGATTTTTAGTGAATCGTTGAGGCCACCGTCTTGAAGCCCCTCAAAGTCACATAATAGTTTCGGACTTTCGTTGCGCGGTGTTAAATCACCATCATCGCACTTGCAAGGGAAACTTCACGCTTTTTTATTCATTCTGGAAAATAAAGGTATTTGGTATGCTGTGATTTCACCCAAAACGGATTATCGTTGTAATTATACACTTTGCAAGTGATCTCTACAATTAGGTAAAGAGACTATTCATGAGTAGCGGGACAATAGGCAATGAAAAAAGCATTAGAACAGACAACAAAGAGGTATCGATCGAACCCGACCTGTCCGCGCGTGCTGATTGCCCTTACGCATTTTTGTACACAGTGCCTATTGACTTGGGAAAAAGCGAAGATTTTACAAAATAACACGACTTTTTCCTCGTAAATTTCTTAACTATTCTGTTGATTCCAGAAGCAAAACCTTTATTTCTAGAAAAAAAATGTCTGATCTTTCATCTTTACATTTACTAAAAATCCTGAAAATGCATCAGATTGGCGCAATTAGCAATTGATTAGGAAAACACCGCCACAGATCAACCGCCAATACCAGCAATGTACCAAAACGGCCCCGCCGCAGGGAGAGGTATCGGGATTCGCGGGTCCGCATGCAAAGGGTTAATAAGTTTAAGACAAAAAATGATCAGTTCTTAAATTCAAAACCTGATACAAAGGTTGCAAAGAAAAAAAGGAAAAAGTATGCAAAAAAAAAAGCTTTCGGACCAAATTTTACTGATTTGTATTTTTTTTTTTTGGGGGGGGCAGCTTTACTCAAGATTAAGAGGATCTTACCATAACAGACAGGAACAGGCGCAGAAAGGGTCCCATTATCACACATAAGCTCTGTTAGAAAGCCAGGACCGGTAGAGAAGCCCATGTTACAGGCTATAACGATACTTGCATCATGGTCCAAAGAATCAGCAATTGTTTGATTTGAGAAAGGGATTGCATCTATGTCACAGTTTTCTGCAATAGGAAATACAGTGATCCCTCTTTAACATATTACCAAAAATTAAACCAGAATTATTCTTTATTCAATTAGGACCCAAGCAAACTTGCCTATTTGTAAAGAAAACTATTGTAACAAACAAGAAATATTAATTACAACAGAATTCCAAAAAGGATAAACATTTTTTTTAGAAATTAATCCCTCCAAAATGTACGACAAAAAATAATCAGATCTTAATTTGAAAACCTGATAAAAAGGTGCCATATAAAAAAAAGGAAAAGTTTGGAAATCTCAATTTTCGGACCAATCTTGTTGTTTTTAATAGGCAGCTTTTTGCTATATTGAAAGGATCTTACCATAACAGACAGGAACAGGCACGGAAAGGGTACCGTTATCACACATGAGCTCTGTTACAATGCCCGTACCGGTAGAGTAGCCCATGTTACAGGCTATAACGATACTTGCATTATGGTCCGAAGATTCAGCCATTGTTTGATTTGAGAAAGGAATTGCATCTATGTCACAGTTTTCTGCAATAGGGAAAAATAGGGAAAAAAGGGATCCCTTGGTAACATTTTACAAAAAAATAAAAGAGAATTATTCTTTATTCAATTAGGACCCCAAAAAACTTGCCTAATTGTTAATAAAACAATTTTAACAAACAAGAAATAGTTATAAAAATAAAATGAAAAAAGGGTAAACATTTTTTTTTTATTAATTCTTATGAAGTGTAAGACAAAAAAATGATCAGTTCTTAAATTCAAAACCTGATAAAAAGGTTGCATATAAGAAAAGGAAAAAGTATGCAAAAAAAAAGCTTTTGGACCAAATTTTACTGATTTGTTTTTGGGGGGGCAGCTTTACTCAAGATTAAGAGGATCTTACCATAACAGACAGGAACAGGCGCAGAAAGGGTCCCATTATCACACATAAGCTCTGTTAGAATGCCGGTACCGGTAGAGAAGCCCATGTTACATGCTATAACGATACTTGCATCATGGTCCAAAGAATCAGCCATTGTTTGATTTGAGAAAGGAATTGCGTCTATGTCACAGTTTTCTGCAATAGGAAATAAAGGGATCCCTCGGTAACATATTACAAGAAATTAAAACAGAATTATCGTTTAATCAATTAGGATCCCAAAAAATGCCTAAATTTAAAGAAAAAATGTCAAAAACAAGACATATTTATTACAACAAAATGACAAAAAGGTTTAACATTTTTTTAGAAATTATTTCTTAAAAAAAAGTAAAAATAAAAATGATCAGTTCTTAATATCAAAACCCGATTAAAACAAAGTGGCCTAGAAAACAAAGATTGCATATCTTAATTTTCGGACGAAATTTTACTGATTTCTTTTTTATTGGGCAGCTTTAGTCAACATTAAGAGGATCTTACCAAAACAGACAGGAATAGGGACAGAAAGGGTCCCATTATAACATAAGAGCTCTGTTAGAATGCCGGTACCGGTAGAGTAGCCCTTGTTACAGGCTATAACGATACTTGCATCATGGTCCAAAGAATCAGCAATTGTTTGATTTGAGAAAGGGATTGCATCTATGTCACAGTTTTCTGCAATAGGAAATACAGTGATCCCTCTTTAACATATTACCAAAAATTAAACCAGAATTATTCTTTATTCAATTAGGACCCAAGCAAACTTGCCTATTTGTAAAGAAAACTATTGTAACAAACAAGAAATATTAATTACAACAGAATTCCAAAAAGGATAAACATTTTTTTTAGAAATTAATCCCTCCAAAATGTACGACAAAAAATAATCAGATCTTAATTTGAAAACCTGATAAAAAGGTGCCATATAAAAAAAAGGAAAAGTTTGGAAATCTCAATTTTCGGACCAATCTTGTTGTTTTTAATAGGCAGCTTTTTGCTATATTGAAAGGATCTTACCATAACAGACAGGAACAGGCACGGAAAGGGTACCGTTATCACACATGAGCTCTGTTACAATGCCCGTACCGGTAGAGTAGCCCATGTTACAGGCTATAACGATACTTGCATTATGGTCCGAAGATTCAGCCATTGTTTGATTTGAGAAAGGAATTGCATCTATGTCACAGTTTTCTGCAATAGGGAAAAATAGGGAAAAAAGGGATCCCTTGGTAACATTTTACAAAAAAATAAAAGAGAATTATTCTTTATTCAATTAGGACCCCAAAAAACTTGCCTAATTGTTAATAAAACAATTTTAACAAACAAGAAATAGTTATAAAAATAAAATGAAAAAAGGGTAAACATTTTTTTTTTATTAATTCTTATGAAGTGTAAGACAAAAAAATGATCAGTTCTTAAATTCAAAACCTGATAAAAAGGTTGCATATAAGAAAAGGAAAAAGTATGCAAAAAAAAAGCTTTTGGACCAAATTTTACTGATTTGTTTTTGGGGGGGCAGCTTTACTCAAGATTAAGAGGATCTTACCATAACAGACAGGAACAGGCGCAGAAAGGGTCCCATTATCACACATAAGCTCTGTTAGAATGCCGGTACCGGTAGAGAAGCCCATGTTACATGCTATAACGATACTTGCATCATGGTCCAAAGAATCAGCCATTGTTTGATTTGAGAAAGGAATTGCGTCTATGTCACAGTTTTCTGCAATAGGAAATAAAGGGATCCCTCGGTAACATATTACAAGAAATTAAAACAGAATTATCGTTTAATCAATTAGGATCCCAAAAAATGCCTAAATTTAAAGAAAAAATGTCAAAAACAAGACATATTTATTACAACAAAATGACAAAAAGGTTTAACATTTTTTTAGAAATTATTTCTTAAAAAAAAGTAAAAATAAAAATGATCAGTTCTTAATATCAAAACCCGATTAAAACAAAGTGGCCTAGAAAACAAAGATTGCATATCTTAATTTTCGGACGAAATTTTACTGATTTCTTTTTTATTGGGCAGCTTTAGTCAACATTAAGAGGATCTTACCAAAACAGACAGGAATAGGGACAGAAAGGGTCCCATTATAACATAAGAGCTCTGTTAGAATGCCGGTACCGGTAGAGTAGCCCTTGTTACAGGCTATAACGATACTTGCATCATGGTCCAAAGAATCAGCCATTGTTTGATTTGAGAAAGGAATTGCATCTATGTCACAGTTTTCTGCAATACGGAAAAAAGGGATCCCTCGGTAACATATTACAAAAAAATAAAAGAGAAGTATTCTTTATTCAATTAGGACCCCAAAAGACTTGCCTAATTGTAAATAAAACAATATTACAAACAATAAATAGTTATGAAAATAGAATGAAAAAAAGGGTAAACTTTTTTTTTAATTGATTCTTAAGAAGTGTAAGACAAAAATGATCAGTTCTTAAATTCAAAACCTGATAAAAGGTTGCATATAAAAAAGGGAAAAAGTATGCAAAAAAAGCTTTTGGACGAAATTTTATTGATTTTTTTTTTTTTGGGGGGGGCAGCTTTACTCAAGATTAAGAGGATCTTACCATAACAGACAGGAACAGGCGCAGAAAGGGTCCCATTATCACACAAAAGCTCTGTTAGAATGCCAGTACCGGTAGAGAAGCCCATGTTACAGGCTATAACAATACTTGCATCATGGTCCAAAGAATCAGCCATTGTTTGATTTGAGAAAGGAATTGCATCTATGTCACAGTTGTCTGCAATGGGAAATAAAGGGATCCCTCGTTAACATATTACCAAAAATTAAACCAGAATTATTCTTTGATCAATTAGGACCCAAACAAACTTGCCTAATTGTAAAGAAAACTATTGTAACAAACAAGAAATATTAATTACAACAAAATTCAAAAAAAGATAAACATTTTATTAGAAATTAATCCCTTCAAAATGTAAGACAAAATATGATCAGATCTTAATTTCAAAACCTGATAAAAAGGTGGCATATAAAAAAGGAAAAGTTTGCAAATCTCAATTTTCCGACCAATCTTGTTGATTTTAATGGGCAGCTTTTTCCTATATTGAAAGGATCTTACCATAACAGACAGGAACAGGCGCAGAAAGGGTACCGTTATCACACATGAGCTCTGTTACAATGCCCGTACCAGTAGAGTAGCCCATGTTACAGGCTATTACGATGCTTGCATCATGGTCTAAAGAATCAGCCATTGTTTGATTTGAGAAAGGAATTGCATCTATGTCACAGTTTTCTGCAATAGGAAATAAAGGGATCCCTCGTTAACATATTACCAAAAATTAAACCAGAATTATTCTTTAATCAATTAGGATCCCAAAAAATTGCCAAAATATAAAGAAAAAAAAATGTCAAAAACAAGAAATATTTATTACAACAAAATGACAAAAAGGTTAAACATTTTTTTATAAATTAATCCTTAAAAAATGTAAAATAAAAATGATCAGTACTTAATATCAAAACCCGATTAAAACAAAGTGGCCTAGAAATCAAAGTTTGCATATCTTAATTTTCGGACGAAATTTTACTGATTTCTTTTTTATCTGTTCTGTGTTGATTTCGTGTTGATTTTAATTTACTCCATTGGCTCTTTTTTTAGATAAGCAGTTTTCAGCAGCTTCTTTTTGCCTTTGATCTCCTTTTCTGCTGTTGTATCATTCCCATGTGATCCTCCTTATCTAATTTGTCTTGTTTTATCCATATTTGTTTGATTTTTCTGTACTTGTATTTTAGTGTTTTCCTTTTACTTTCTTTCCACAGTTTAACTTGCATTACTTTGTTTTCTCTGGTATCTTTGTCTGTTCTAATTTTACCTTCTCTCCCATTTTGTAATACATCCTTTCTATCCCAGGGTCTTTTCTGATCTGTTCTGTGTTGATTTTATTTTTCAGTTTGATTTAATTAACTTTGCGTATTCTTATATCATTCTGTTTTAGGTCCAGTTCTAATTTAATCCACTTTTCTCTTTCTTTATATTTTGTATTTTAGTGTTTTCTTATTTACTTTCCTTCCACAGTTAAACTTGTACAACTTTGTTTTTTCTGGTATCTTTGTCTGTTCTAATTTTACCTTCTCTCCCATTTTGTAATACATCCTTTCTATCCCAGGGTCTTTTCTGATCTGTTCTGTGTCGATTTTACTTTTCAGCTTGATTCAATTAACTTTGTGTATTCTTATTATCATTGTTTTAGGTCCAGTTCAAATTTACTCCACTTTTCTCTTTCTTTATATTTTGCATTCTAGTGTTTTCTTATTTACTATCCTTCCACAGTTAAACTTGTATAACTTTGTTTTTCTGGTATATTTGTCTGTTCTAATTTTACCTTCTCTCCCATATTTTGTAGTACTTCCTTTCTATCCCAGGGTCCTAATCTGTTCTGTGTCCATTTTACCTTTCAGCTTGATTTAATTAACTTTGTGTATTTTTTTTCAGTTCTAATTTACTTTACTTTTTTCTCTTTATATTTTGTTTTGTTATGAATATCCATTTTCTTTGCTTTGCACTTTTTTTTTATTCTAGGTCTCTTTTCTACCATGACTAACCATCTATCTTTATTTCACCAGCTCAGGAAGATCAAGTTGAAGGCCCTCAAGACCTCTTTTCACCAGGACAATTACAGATTGTATTCCCTCAATCGCATTCTACCCACAGGTCTCCAACTTCATTGCACTCCCGGTCTCGGTACTCTCACACCTGAACTTCGCAAACGCTGGAACCAGACCTTATATGGAGCTTCAGTTCGACTAATTAACATCCTCTCTGAACAGTGTATTGCTTCTCTTGATTCCTTTTCAGCTGACATCAGTAGCTTGGAAGACAAACTACGTTCTTGTTGTACCCACACCCAGTGGCTTCAGTATAATGATGAAATTGAATCTGATCTATCTAAACACAGGTGTCTCCTCACTGAACGCAGGAACAAGAAAATAGGTAACCTCACAAAGAAGCGACAACGGTCTAGATTTAGACGACATACCAATAACAATGATGCATCCCCCAATTTGGTTGTTAATCTCTCATCCTCCCCTCTCTCCCAAGCAGAAACCTCTCTTCTCTCTAAAGGACTCAAGTTTTGCCCTACGCCACCAGAAGTTGAACAGATAGCTCTCAGCCAAGACCTCTCTACATTTTATCGCAGGATACGTCTCAAAGAGTTCTTTTTAGATGAACCCCCTTCTGATCCCGAGCCCTTCTACCGGAAAAGCACATGGACTCCGCCCAAGAATAGAGTTCCTTCCTTGAAACTCACATTCAAGCTGTCTCATCCCAAGTTTGCTCCACACACTCGACACCAGAGCACATGACAACCTCCCTCGAAAAGAACGCCAGGCTCTCTCATCACTCAAAAACAGGTCCGGCATCATCATCAAGCCTGCAAAGGATCAGCCGTCGTCATCATGGACCGCCAGCAGTACATCGATGAAGCCATGAAACATCTCAATAATCGATCTCACTATGCACTCCTTGATTCTGACCCCACTTGTAATTTCTCCCTACAGATCCAATCGACACTGAATGACATGAAAGACAACAAGCATCTCTCCGAGAAGGCCCACAAATATCTCTCCCCTACTAATGCTAAACCTGCCCGCTTCTATCTCCTCCCCAAGATCCACAAACCTGTCAACCCTGGTCGACCCATCCTCTCAGGCAATGGTTCCCCAACAGAGAACGTCTCCTTTTTTGTTGATTACCACATTAAACCCCTTGTCTCACGTGCACCTCTTACATCCACGACACTCCAGACTTTCTCAGGAAACTCAATGACATCAAAGACCAGATACCGGAGACTGCAATCATCGGCACTTTGGATGTTTCTTCACTGTACACCAATATTCCCCACGATGAAGGTATCAAAGCATCATGTGAAGCCTTGGCCGCCAGCGGCCATTCCAGTCCCCCCCATTTCCGATATCAAATCTCTGATGTCTCATGTACTAACAAAAAACAACTTCACTTTCATGGACCAGCACTACCTACAGATATTCGGCACAGCAATGGGTACTCGGATGGCTCCTTCATTCGCCTGTCTCTTCATGACCAAGCTGGAACAGCAGATGTTAGATTCAGCCCCTGTCGCCCTTGGATTTGGTGGCGTTACATCGACGACATTTTCTTCATCTGGACCAGGGAGGAAGATAGCCTCCACACATTAATTGACCACATCAATTCCTTCCTCAGGACCACCAAATTCACTTCTGATTTCTCCCAACAGGAAAACCACTTCCTTGATGTAACAGTCCAGAAAAAGCCTAACGGTATCACCACCACCCTGTACACTAAACCCACAGATACCCACCAGTACCTCCACTCATCCAGCTGCCACCCTCGTCACTGCAAAACCGGCATCGCTTACAGTCAAGCCCTCAGACCTTGCTGCATCTGCTCCGAGGACCCTGATTTCTCCTTCCATACCAGGAATTTACAGAAACATCTCTGTGCCAGGGGCCACGGGGCCAGGTCAGTTCAGCTGGCAATCAACAAAGTTCGTTCTCTCCCCAGATCTGAAGTTCTCAAACCTAAAAGTGACAAGAAGACTACCGACAGAATATCGCTTGTGACCACCTTCCATCCCAATCTACCCCCTCTCCGCAAAATCCTGTGTGATAACCACCACATTTTACACACTTCTGATCGTCTCCAACAGGCCGTTCCCGATACATCTTCTAGCATACCGACGCCCACCGAATCTCAGGGACCTCATTGTTCGTGCTGAATTGCCCTCCCTCACTAACCATTCTTCTCCCATACAGCATGGCACCTTCAAATGCACCAGCAACAGGTGTATCATATGTGAAATACACATTCATGAGGGCGACACTCTCTCCAGCAACTCTACCAGCCTTTCTCACCGCTACCACTAATGTTGTATATCTCATCACTTGCAGAGTTTGTAGGGTACAATACGTAGGGAAACCAAGACCACACTCAAGAAACGATTCTACGGGCACAGATCCACCGTCAACACAGCAAAGCTGGACACTCCAGTTGGCCGCCATTTTAACCTTCCCAACCACTCCATCACTGACATGATGCTACAAGGCATCGAATCTTTAGGTACCCGTCCTGACTCAGTCCGTACTAGCAGAGAGAAGCTCTGGATGAGACGACTTCGCACCATCCAACCTCATGGCCTGAACATCCAAGAGGGGAACGACTGATTACTCCTTCTTTTCCACTTTCCATTTGTGTACACATATTTTTTCCCTCAGCTTTTTTAGATTAGTCACTTTATAGTTTCTTCCTCTACTTTCCTCCCATATCTCATACAAGCTCAGCTCCAATTTTTTCTCCCTTATTCAGGCAATATAATAATCATCATATATTTATTTATTTTTTCTCTCCACCCACCTCTTAGATTTACCACTTATTTATTTTTCCCTTTTGCTCCATATCTTAATCCTTCTTGGCTTGAGGTATTTCTTTGGATTACTCATACCTACTTCCCTTTGTGTCTACCTACTCCCTTTCTTTCTTCCCCTTCATTAACCTGATTGGTCATTTCTTCTCACTAATGCCCCTTTTGTCTCCTTGTTTCTAGTGTTGCTGTTGGATGTTTGTGGTCTATATCATGGTTGTTCCACTTTTTATGTTTGTCATTTTGCCTCCGACAAAGATTCTGCTAGGATCGAAAGCTTAGGCCCCTTTTGACTCTCTTCTTTTTTATTTGGCAGCTTTAGTCAAGATTAAGAGGATCTTACCAAAACAGACAGGAAGAGGGACAGAAAGGGTCCCATTATAACACAAGAGCTCTGCTAGAATGCCGGTACCGGTAGAGTAGTCCATGTTACAGGCTATAACGATACTTGCATCATGGTCCAAAGAATCAGCCATTGTTTGATTTGAGAAAGGAATTGCATGTATGTCACAGTTTTCTGCAATAGGGAAAAAGGGATCCCTCGGTAACATATTACAAAAAATTAAAAGAGAAGTATTCTTTATTCAATTAGGACCCAAAAAACTTGCCTAATTGTAAATAAAACAATTTTAACAAACGAGAAATATTAATTACAACAAAATTCAAAAAAAGATAAACATTTTTTTTAGAAATTAATCCCTTCAAAATGTAAGACAAAATATGATCAGATCTTAATTTCAAAACCTGATAAAAAGGTTGCATATAAGAAAGGGAAAAAGTATGCAAAAAAAGCTTTTGGACCAAATTTTACTGATTTTTTTTTTAGGGGGGGGGCAGCTTTACTCAAGATTAAGAGGATCTTACCATAACAGACAGGAACAGGCGCAGAAAGGATCCCATTATCACACATAAGCTCTGTTAGAATGCCAGTACCGGTAGAGAAGCCCATGTTACAGGCTATAACGATACTTGCATCATGGTCCAAAGAATCAGCCATTGTTTGATTTGAGAAAGGAATTGCATCTATGTCACAGTTTTCTGCTATAGGAAATAAAGGGATCCCTCGTTAACATATTACCAAAAGTAAACCAGAATTATTCTTTACTCAATTAGGACCCAAACAAACTTGCCTATTTGTAAAGAAAACTATTGTAACAAACAAGAAATATTAATTACAACAAAATTCAAAAAAAGATAAACATTTTTTTTTAGAAATTAATCCCTTCAAAATGTAAGACAAAATATGATCAGATCTTAATTTCAAAACCTGATAAAAAGGTGGCATATAAAAAAAAGGAAGAGTTTGCATATCTCAATTTTCGGAACAATCTTGTTGTTTTTAATGGGCAGCTTTTTCCTATATTGAAAGGATCTTACCATAACAGACAGGAACAGGCGCAGAAAGGGTACCGTTATCACACATGAGCTCTGTTACAATGCCCGTACCGGTAGAGTAGCCCATGTTACAGGATATTACGATGCTTGCATCATGGTCTAAAGAATCAGCCATTGTTTGATTTGAGAAAGGAATTGCATCTATGTCACAGTTTTCTGCAATAGGGAAAAAAAGATCCCTCGGTAACATATTACAAACAATTAAAAGAGAATTATTCTTTATTCAATTAGGACCCCAATAAACTTGCCTAATTGTAAATAAAACAATTTTAACAAACAAGAAATAGTTATAAAAATAAAATGAAAAAAAGGGTAAACATCTTTTTTCTAATTAATTCTTAAGAAGTGTAAGACAAAAATGACCAGTTCTTAAATTCAAAACCTGATAAAAACGTTGCATATAAGAAAGGGAAAAAGTATGCAGAAAATGCTTTTGGACCAAATTTTACTGATTTTTTTTTTTTTTTTTTGGGGGGGGAGCTTTACTCAAGTTTAAGAGGATTTTACCATAACAGACAGGAACAGGCGCAGAAAGGGTCCCATTATCACACATAAGCTCTGTTAAAATGCCAGTACCGGTAGAGAAGCCCATGTTACAGGCTATAACGATACTTGCATCATGGTCCAAAGAATCAGCCATTGTTTGATTTGAGAAAGGAATTTCTTCTATGTCACAGTTTTCTGCAATAGGAAATAAAGGGATCCCTCGTTAACATATTACCAAAAAGTAAACCAGAATTATTCTTTAATCAATTAGGACCCAAACAAACTTGCCTATTTGTAAAGAAAACTATTGTAACAAACAAGAAATATTAATTACAACAAAATTAACAAAAAACATCCCTTCAAAATGTAAGACAAAATATGATCAGATCTTAATTTCAAAACCTGATAAAAAGGTGGCATATAAAAAAGGAAAAGTTTACCAAAAATTAAACCAGAATCATTCTTTAATCAATTAGGACCCAAACAAATTTGCCTAAATTTAAAGAAAAAAGGTCAAGAACAAGAAAAAATTATTACAATAAAATGCCAAAAATGTTAAACATTTTTTAGAAATGAATCCTTCAAAAATGTAAAAAAAAATGATCAGTTCTTAATATCAAAACTCGATTAAAACAAAGTGGCCTATAAAACAAAGTTTGTAAATCTTAATTTTCGGAACAAATTTTACTGATTTTTTTTATTGGGCAGCTTTACTCAATATTAAGAGGATCTTACCAAAACAGACAGGAAGAATGACAGAAAGGGTCCCATAAATAAAAAATAATTATGATAATGGAATGACCCGAAAAGAGAGCAAGTATATTTTGAAATAAATCCTTAAAGTACATAAAATATGCATGTAGTCACGTAATACAATCACAACCACATAAAGACAAAGAGGCACATTAAAAAAAGCAATAAAAAAAATCCACATTTTCCGATCAACATGATCAATTCAATCAATTCTTTTGACTCGGCAGCTTTATTCAAGTTTAATGTGATCTCACCATAACAGACAGGAAGAGGCATAAGAAAGGGTTCCGTTATCACATATGAGCTCTGTCAGGATGCCGGTAGAGAACCCAATGCATTCTGAAAGCCACATGCATATTTTGAGGGGTTATACAATGAACAGGGGGGGGGGGCATATTCAAGAATAATTGCTGTTTTTTTATCATCCATCATTTTATCAACACACATACTTCCTAATTTTTTGCGACATGGTTGAGCCAGCACGCTGGAAATTTATTGATTACTCATCCATGACCCAACCGATCAATCTCATCTCTTTCACAAGAGTTGCTTAATGATTGTAGAAAATCACCTATGAAATATCATATCTCAAAATTATTCGCTTCAAATATTAGAGCATTTTACTTAGGAGGGGGCTTACTCATTTTGTGGAGTATAGAATCATAAGTGGTCTGATTTAAATCGAATCATTATTGCGGTTAAAGCCGAATTGCAATTATAGAGTAATAATAGCAGAAAACTCCTTTGAACAACAGAACAAATAAATTGGTAAATAAATATAGAGATAGACAGACGGATGGAAGGATTAATAGATGGGTAGATAGATAAAGAAATAGCGAGTGAATCAGTGAGAGAGAAAGAGCGGGGGGGGGGGGATAAAAAGAGAAAAGGGAAAACATTAACACCCATGTGGTAGTATATATAACATTTGTGGAGGTAGGCATTTTAGTTGTTGAATAAATACCTGTCATGAAGATGTCAACTGATGGATAACCTGAAGTTGAGCCTTCCATCGTATCATCTGTATTAAAAGGGGAAAAAGACAGAACAGTAGATCAAAATAATATCAAATTGTTACTTGAACATTTGCGTGAATCCGTGACGTCACACTCTTCAAGTGGGGGTGGATTAAATAATAGATCGTCCCCTGATTTACGCCTTTGTATTAGAACATTTGATATACAGTGCGTCCTAGAAAAAAGACGAAAGCGAAATTTATCGATGATTCATCATAACTTAATCATAAATACGAAATGAACTACCATTGTAAAGCTTAAAATCTACTCTTTCATCTAAAATTACTTAGATTATTTCTCATTCACGCATGAGTGAGCAAAAAAAATTGAAGAGGGGATGCCAAAAAGTCATTTGGCCGGCTGTATCCGGGGTTCAAAAAGAAAACCACATTTTAAAAAAGTTCAATATGTGCTCTTTAATTTGATACTTCAATTACCGAAAATGGTCAAGGAAAAACAAAGTTCTGGTTATTTGAAATAAGGCTTGAATTTCAATACATGTAATTTCATAAAATGAAGAGGTTTTACAAGCTAGCGTTCAAACTCACTCGACACTCCGCTTTGTTGATGATCGGCCATGCATTAAGTCTTTTGTTAACCATGCGATAGCTTCTGTGGAAACGGTGAAAACACGTTTATTTATAATACAAGCATTATTTCAATTATTTTTTTTTTTAGTTCTTTACCAATTTTTGTAATGAAGGTATCAAATAAAAGAGCAGATATCGAACTTTTTGGGCATGTGATTTTCTTATTGAAATTTAGAACCCCCCCCCCCACCAAATGAGTTTTTAGTATCCTTTCTTCAAATAGCTTTCGCTCAGTCATGCGTAAATGAGGAATAATCTAAGTAATATCAGATGAAAGTGGCGATTCTGAGCTTTACAATGGTAGGTCATTTGTCTGTTGCTTTGTGATTAAGTCATGATAAATCATCGCTTAATCTCGGTTTCGTTTTTTCGGGGACGCACTATAGGCCTTTATTAACTTTTATATACACAACAAAAAAAGTAAGTCCCCTCCCTAAACAAACTTCAATAATTTCCGAACCATTCCGAACCATTGCGAGTTTTTGATATATTTTTACATGAGCGTGTAGGTAATTTTATAAGCTACTCTCTGAGTAAATGTTGTGGACGTATCTTACGTCATGCTTCAGTGAGCACCGTCAGAAGGCAAAAATGTCACTTTTCAAAAGTCACAAGCAAAATATCATGACTTTGATTCCATTTTATTGGAACTAATTCCACATTCTCATCATGAAAATTAGTCAGAAGGCTTGTAAAAGGTACTTTCTAAAAGACGATACAACTTTTTAAGCTAAATTTCACGGTTGAATAAACTCAAGTCCAAATTTGCTATAATTGGATTTTTACACATTTCTATCAATAAAAATGCTAAAATATGATGACAGTTATTTTGGTGAAGACTATCTTCAACAATATTCATCGTTTCACGGTTCAATGAACATTTATTGGAAACAAAAAATGCGATTTTCAAATATCGTAGGCAAGTATTGCTTCATTTTGGTAACTGAAATTGATCTTTTCTCAACTCAATGTGCAAGGTTTGATGAAATAACTTTTGGCAGAAGTAACAAAAACCGTCCATGAAACAAACGCTCATTTCATAATTATTTGTTAACATTTTGACTTCCTCTCTCATAGACTTGCATACATTATGGGTGCATAATGTTTAAGCATACGTAACCCCTTTTCAATATGGTAGAACTTTTTTTCAAGGCTATCTTTAGCATTGTCGTTTGGCAGTAATGTTTATCAACCTTTGGGCAGAATTCCGTGCAAAAATGAGATCGATTTGTTTATTTATGGACGAGTGAGCACATATCAAAGTGGGAAAATTGGTATTTTGGTTTGAAATGTGTCTTTAATTGCTGTTGATTTTTTCATCCATCATTTCTAGCACCAAGCACTTTTCGAACTTTAACAACTTTCATTGTTGAGCGAGCACATTCGAAAAGTTAGGAATGAATACTATTTATACTGCATAAATGTATTCTATTCCTAACAATAATCAGTTGAATGTAATGACAGATCAGTGGCGGATCCAAAATTTTAAATGGGGGAGGGCCTATAAACGGGGGAGCCATCAACATTTTCAAAGTTTAACATGATCTAACAAGTTGTAGAAGATACTACCAAAAACCCTATGATGAATCGTCACAATACAGGGGCCGCAGAGCAGTTTTCAAAGTGGGGGGGGGGGGGCTGACCATGCCAAAAATCACAATCGTATTAATTTTTTGTACTTGCTTATGGAAAAAAAGTGGGGGGCTTCAGCACCCAGCGCCCCCCCCCCCCCTCCCCGGCTTCCGCGGCCCCTGCAATACATCGTGCTCACTCAACCATGAACATACGATATCAAAATTTGGTCTGAAGTGGTTAAATGATGAATAGTAATAGTAACACCATAAAATTCACCGAAAACAATTTTTTCCCAACTTTGTATTTGCACAATCTGAAAAACGACTACTGTGACTTTCAAAAATGGTCATTTTTAATTCAATCTTTAACTACTCATGCATGACTCAACTGATCAATCTCATTTTTCCCCAGGAGTTGCTTAATGAGAATAGAAAACCACCCATGAAATATCATATCTCAAAATAATTCAGTTCAAAAGTTACAGCAATTTGATTTAGGGGGGACTTACTTTTTTATTGTGTATAGATTGTAAAATTTAAAATATTTCACAAGACCCTAATTCTTTCAATATTTTTATCATAATTCCCTTTTTAAAATCTATTTGAGACTCACATTTAAATCGAGAATAATCAATATAATTCTTAGGATTAAAAAAAAATCGATGTGACCTGTTATCCCGAAGAAAACAAGTCACCTGAAACCAATAATAAATTTTTGTGGGAAGTGTGTATGTAAATTGTCAAAATCAATCCAAAATAACCCACATAAATACTTGAATTACCAAAAAATAGCTGAGAGCGCCAGAGAAAAAGAAAATCAAGTGTTGAAGTTTGGTGTGTACTTCAGCATGAGACAATGGGGTCACAAGCGGGGGGGGGGCAGGGGGTGCCCCAAATACATTTTTTATTTGGGGGGGGCAAAATCTCGTTTTGTCCCCCCCCCCATCATGTGCCTCCTTAAAAGTAGAAAATTATAAATTATTTAGAAACAAAAGTAGACGATGAAGGCACTATTCTGCCTAAAAATTTTCATTTCCATTGTCAAAAATGAAAAATAATTTCGCTCCTGACGGGACAATTACATATCATAGTAGTCCTAAGCCTCGCGTCTTTTGACAAACATGTCCCTCTGTGAAACATACCTTTGATAAGCCCCTTATCCATCTTATTACAGTGTGATAAAGTTTAACTCTTGAATTAATACATTTCAGACTAAAACCGAATGGCAAATTGAGAATGGTTCACCAATGCATGCTGGCTGTGTCGGCTAACAAAAGCGCGGTTTGTTTAAATGAGCGTAGTCCCGAAAAAGACAGTAAAACAGAAAAGGTTAAAGAGGCTTGAGTAGTTGGGTTATTTGATAAATGAGAAGATGCAAGCTTGAGTCGGCGAATGGAGTGCAAAGCAGGAGTACTCATATATCAACTACTCAAGCCTCTTCAACCTTTTCTGGTTTACTGTCTTTTTCAGGACAATGCTCATTTAAACAAAATTTACTCGACTATTAATAGTCCACTTCCTCCCCTATCAATGTAACTTCCTCTATCCACTTTTTCGAAAACTCCACATGGTGTTCCGTCAACCACATCAGCTATTGGAATGTAATTGTTTTCTTCTAAATAATGCTACATAATGTACATTATGAACTGCGGTAGTTTGTTCAATCAGTAGGTGTTAATGATTATTTACAAATGAATATTTCCTGGAATTTGATATAATTATCATTTCCAAGTTATGGCCACATTTCCTCCAGGAAATATATAAAGAAAAAAGAAGATTTTAAAGGAGTCATCCAAAAGTGCTTCCCAGCCGTACAAAACATGCAAAAGGAAACACATAAATCGAGAAATGTTTTAAACTCTAATGATTTCAGAAAAGTTTTAAATTGTTAGACAGTTTAATAAGCTTGTCATATTTCTTTTTCCTCCAGTTATAAAATTTGAAACGTATTGTTCATGCAAGGATAATCAGCGACTATTACCAATGCTGGTGTCAGAAATTATTTGCACAGATTTGGGATTTAAGTGCTTATCGACGTCTGCCATGTCAAAACAATATGAAAGTTCGAATTTGAAAAGACATTATAATTTCTTTTGTTTCTGTTGTTACTCTTCTTTTGCTTAATACACTCCTCGTTCTTACAGGAATTACTTGAAACTTATTATGATTGTGCTCTCTCGTGTCGTCCTTCTATGTAAATCTACATGAATAAATGTTTCTGTAAGGATATTGCATGAAAATTGTAATTTTGGTATTTTTAGTCAATATAAGCGTAATACGTAATTTAATTTATTATACATGAAAACCACATTCCGAAGCGATCGTTTTGGCGTAGATTTCATAGTCTTTTGTAGTAAATTCTATGTTTTATTCTCCAAAAAAAAATATTTCTAAATGTTCTTAGAAACGCAACTTTTATACTCCATTTTTATACAGAGTCCTTACCGTGGGTGGTCCCACTCCCTCTCCCGCTCGATCGCTTCGGTACCCCACGCTGTCAAAAATATTGTACCCCCTTCGGGATTTTGCCCCCTAAAGGCAAAAGTGTTCCTGGCGCCTGGCATGGGATATAGGCCTACATACTATACAAAAAGAGCACGTAGGTAATTTTAGAAGCAACCCTTGAACATTTAATAAAACAAAACTTATGAATTTCAAATATCCTAGACAAGTATTGTATCATTTATTTTTTCATTACGTTCATAACCAATTAACATGTTTTAATATTTTTAAGGCGTTTGATTAAACATTTTCAAATGGATGAGTATGTGCAATGTAAATAGCTCTTTAATGGAAAAGAAACCTTTTTTCTTAGTTTGATTTGGTTTTCAGTGAGCAAACAATATTCGAAAATTATGCAGATGGGAAGAAAGTAAAAGGCCTTGGCCACACTTTGTGTCGTATCGAATAAATATTTTTTTGCGCCCTTTGGATAGTGTATCTCTGAAGCCATGTGCAAAGTTTCATGAAAAACTACATACAGAAGTAACAAATATTGTTAATGACACAAAATGTCATTTCATTTTCGTTGAAATTTTGTTTCCTCTCTTAATGATATTGTTTACACTATGGGTGCAAATATGGAAGAATTAGTGACCCCTTATTCAATTCGGATGATTTCTTTTTCATAATTGCCTTTGAGTTTGTCTTTTGGCAATGATGTTTATCAACCTATGAGCGGAATTCTGTGCCAAAATGAAATGGATTTATTTATTCATAGATGAGTGCGCGCGCGTCAAAGGAGGAAATTGCATTTTCAAAGGCACACATTCATTTTGAAGGGTTGTAATGATTATTTGGAGATGGGCATAGTCTTTCTAAAATGTGAGCATAATTGCTGTTGTTTTTATCATCCATCATTTTGTCAACACGCATACTTTCCGATTTTTTACACTTTCATGGTTGAGCCAGCACACTTGAACATCTAATACCCTTTATATTGCATAAATGCATTCTTGTCCTAACAATTTCTCAGAATCATTCAAATGTTTGGACTAGTCAGTGGTGGATCCAAAATTTAAAGATGGGGAGGGGGCTTAGAAAATGAGCAGGGGAGCCACTAGCTTTTTATTTTTCAAATTTTAACATGTGTTTTAAAATTCCAGAGGATTCTTCCATAAACCCTTGTGATTACACATCGCCAAGAAAATTGTGCCCACTCAACTATAAACATATGTTATCAAAATTCAAATTTTGTGTGGAGTGGTTAATATGACGGATAGGAAAACATCGTATCACAAACTCATCACAAAAAACTTTTGCCTAACCGCGTACTTACACAATCTGAAAAACGACTCTTCTGACTTTAAAAAATGGCAATCATTAAGTCAATTTTTGATTACTCTTCCATGGCCCAACCGGTCAATCTCATTTCCTTCACTCAAAAGAATTTGCTTAATGGTTGTAGAAAACCACCTGTGATATATCTCATCTAAAAATTATTCCCTTAAATGTGAGAGCATTTTTATTTAGGGGGAGGGCCCCGGGGGGGGGGGACACTTACATTGACGAATGGATACCATGCGCGACCAAAAACACGTAAAAAGGATGTCTTTTTCACGATAGGGCACGTTAAGTACGTAACATGATAAGGGTGTCAAAAACACAAAAATGATGAAAAAGGGTATTTATTTCGCTAGGAAAATTACGTGTTTAGGGTCGAATTTGCGGGGATGATAAAACAATATTAAAATGTTTCATAAATAATGTCCTTTTTGCCCCAACACTTAGTGTTTAAAGTCCGATTTGCGCGAGGTGTAGAAGGTGGGGTCATACTAAACCAAATGAGGTAAAGCCGACGACCGAAGGACCAGTAACAATATAACATTCCTGTACTCGTTTAGGGGTTCATTTCAGGGAATATTTGCCAAGAATATCGTTTCCAATACTTGTTAAGGGTAGGGTTTCACACGCTAATACTTGTTAAGGGGTGTATTTTTAGAATATGGAAATTACGTGTTTAGGGTGCTTTTCGAGACCCCTTGATCGCGCATGGTATCCACTCGTGACTGGAAGTGGCCCCCTGGGGATTTTGGTGTCAAACTATTGTTTAGAGGGTCAATAATACTCTAATACAAGAAAAAAAAAAGGACCGCCAGTGGTCCAGTATGTCCAAAAATCGAAGATGGCTTGTAAAAATGGAGTATAAAATGGCTGTTGTTACAAACAAATTAACATAGTTCATTTAATATCTGCCTGGAAAATGATAGTGAGCTGTCTAAACCATGGTTCAAAGGGTCAAATAATACATTACGAGAAGATAAAAGTACACTCAGTAGTCCAGTATCTCAAAACAAGGCAAACGCCAAGCGTTGTCTCGCCTGCATATTGCAGTCATGAAGAGAATGTATGCCAAAACTATGCTATATGACTTCCGAGGCTGTCAGCAGTTTAGGAGGTGAATTGTGGTTCTGACAGTTTACATATGCAATAATGCTATAGGCCTACTTTATCCCTAGGAAATGAGATAACACTAAGAATGCTGTTAATACTATGAAGCTATAATGATTTCCATGGAAGTAAGGAAATGAATGTTAGTGAAAAAGAATGTTATTCATAATAATGAGTGCAACATGTTGCCCGGCACCACGGCGTGGACGCAGATCACACTTCATAATATTCACACTGTAATAAAATGCCAATCTTTTTATAATTATGTTGGATGGTGGTAGAGGAATAACTTTTCTCAATTTGTTTTGTATAATCTACAGCATTACCAGAACATGCACATACAGCAAATCTGAAGGGTAACATTTAAGAAACTTTTAAAGCTTTTCTATTGTACCTTTGGCAAATTTGTGTGAATATTCTAAATGGTGCCAAGAACTATAGCTCATTAAATTGAATCAACAACAGCTTTTAAAGAATAAACAAGTAAAATACAAAATCTGGTTCAAGTATAGAGAGTACTGAGTTCTGAAGTAAAATGTTCATTGACCTTTGACCTTAATCAAATTCAACTCACATTCGAACTTGACCTGCACCTTCAAAAGATGGACCTCTTGTATGAATTTGGCAATCCTACCTCGAAGCTGTAGAAAGTTATTGGGTGTATAACACAGCACAGTGCCAGTCATGGAAAGTTCATTGACCTTTGACCTCATTCAAATTCGACTCATATTCGAACTTGACCTGTGCCTTCAGGAGATGGACCTCTGGTATGAATTTGGTGATCCCACCTCGAAGCTGTAGAAAGTTAATGGGTGTACAGCACAGCACAGTGCCAGTCATGAAAAGTTCATTGACCTTTGACCTTATTCAAATTCGACTCATATTCAAACTTGACCAGTGCCTTCAGGAGATGGACCTCTGGTATGAATTTGGTGATCCCACCTCGAAGCTGTAGAAAGTTATTGGATGTACAGCACAGCACAGTGCCAGTCATGGAAAGTTTATTGACCTTTGACCTTATTCAAATTCGACTCATATTCGAACTTGACCTGTGCCTTCATGAGATGGACCTCTATGAATTTGGTGATCCCACCTCGAAGCTGTAGAAAGTTATTGGGTGTACAACACAATTGTTGACGACGCCGCCGACGCCGACGCCACCGACACCGGAAATAGTTATACCTATGTCTCGCTCCGCTACGCAGGCGAGACAAAAATCAAAGGTGGCTGCCAAAAATGGAGTCTAAAGTGACTGATATTACTTACAAAGGGACATTAGTATATTTTACACCCGTATTAGAGATAGTACTAGTATTTTTGTGTCTATAGTTTCAGGAGTCAAATAATACTCTGGGACCCCTCACTATGATATGCAATCGTCCATTTTGCATTAAAATCCAAGAGGGCTTCCAAAATGGCGTGTAACTCCCATCACTTATAAAAGGTCATACTTCATATCCACCTGTAAGAAGTGAATTGGCAAATATAGGACAAGAAAGTAACAAGGATGTTCAGCTTTTCATTATGTGCAAAAATCCAAGGGGGTAAAATTATTGAAAAATGCCTGCTGTTACCTGCTCCTGAAACCGTAAGCCATAGGATCAGTTTTCCCCTATGCATTCATGAGTTGCTACCACAATTATTCCTCACACTCAGGTGGATATTTTATGAATTAACGCTATTTTCAAATGATAGGAGTCATTGAGACGCCATCTAGGACTTTTAGGCAAAATGGACAACTGCATATCATTGTTTTTAGTCAAAAAATATTATTTGACCCTTGAAAACATAGTATAAACACCACAATCATATCTCTCAGGTGGATTTTTTAAAATAAATTTGTCATTTTCAGTCACAGCAGTCAATTAAGATTTTATTTTTGGAAGCCATCTTGGATTTTTTGACATACTGGACCACTGGCTGTCCTTGTAACTTGTGACAATATATTATTTGACTCTATAAACCATGGTTTACACACCAAAATCATATCTGCCAGGCAGATATGAAATGAACAATGTCCATTAGTATGTAGAAACAGCCATTTTAAACTCAATTTTTAGAAGCCGTCTTCGATTCTTGGACATACTGGACCACTGACTGTCCTTTTAATTTTCCTAATGTATTATTTGACCCTTTAAACCACAGTATAGATACCACAATCATATATCTCAGGTGGATTTTTAATGAAGTATTCCATTTTCAATAACAGCAGTCAATTTTATAGACTCCATTTTTGGAATCCATCTTAAATTTCTGGACATGCAGGACCACTGACTGTCCTTTGAACTTTCATGATATTTTATTTGACCCTTTAGACAATGGTTTTGACAACAAAATCATATATCCCAGGCAGATATCAAAATAATGTACTATGTCCATTTGTAATTAAAAACATCCATTTTAGACTCCATTTTTGGAAGCCATCTTGGATTTATGACATACTGGACCAATGAATGTCCTCTTAACCTGTCATAATGCATTATAAGACCCTTTAAACCATGCTTAAGACCCAAAAATATCATCTCCCAGGCAGATAATAGATAAGACTATCTCATTTTAGACTCCATTTTTACAAGCCATCTTCGATTTTTATGTCAATTTTTCAGTAACAGCAGTCAATTTAAACTCCATTTTTGGAAGAAATCTTGGATTTTTTGACATACTGGACCACTGACCATGCTGACTGTCCTTTTAACCTGTCCTAATGTATTATATGACTTTTAAAACCATGGCTAAGACACTAAAATGATACCTATCACGTGGATGTAAAATTAACTATGTCCCTTTGTAAGGAATAGCAACCACTATAGACGCCAATTTTTGAAACTGTCATGGATTTTTGGACATACTGGACCACTGAAACTCCTTTTAACCTGTCCTAATGTATTACTTCACCCTTTAAACCATGGTTTAGATACAATCATATATCTCAAGCAGATATTAAATGTACAAATGTCAATTTTTAAGTAATAGCAACCATTTTAGACCCCATTTTTGGAAGCAATCTTGGATTTTTGGACATACTTGACCACTGGCTGTCCTTGTAACTTGTCCAAATATACTACCTGACCTTTAACGCCACTGAATAAAAACAAAATCAAAGATACTAACATTAGTATTCGACGAATTATGGATTTTCAGGCTTTGGCGGCCATTTTAGACGCCATCTTGGATTTTGGGGTATACTGGTCTACTTATGTTTACTCTAACCTGTATCAAAGCTCTTTTTACACCTTTAAACCATGAAATATGCACCAAAATTTGATGTCTAGGGTGGATGATGATTGGGATATGTCCATATTCTGTGAATGGCGGCCATTTTGGACGCCATCTTGGATTACGGAAAATCCTCAAGGAGGATATATGAGGACTTTTAGTATGTTATTCTAGACATATTTCTGGACCTATCCTGAAAAAATCAGCTTGTTACCAAAAATTTCCATGTTAAACCTAATGCTCTTGGCCTATTTGACAGCTTTTCTATTGTACCTTTGGCAAATTTGTGTGAATATTATAAATGGTGCCAAGAACTATAGCTCATTAAACAAATAACAACAACATCTTTTAAAGAAAAATACAAAATCTGTTTCAAGTATAGAGAGTACTCAGTTCTGAAGTAAACTGTTCATTGACCTTTGACCTTAATCAAATTCAACTCACATTCGAACTTGACCTGCACTTTCAAAAGATGGACCTCTTGTATGAATTTGGCAATCCTACCTCGAAGCTGTAGAAAGTTATTGGGTGTACAACACAGCACAGTGCCAGTCATGGAAAGTTCATTGACCTTTGACCTTTAACCTTATTCAAATTCGACTCATATTCGAACTTGACCTGTGACTTCAGGAGATGGACCTCTGGTATGAATTTGGCGATCCCATCTCGAAGCTATAGAAAGTTATTGGGTGTACAACACAGCACAGTGCCAGTCATGGAAAGTTCATTGACCTTTGACCTTTGACCTTATTCAAATTCGACTCATATTCGAACTTGACCTGTGCCTTCAGGAGATGGACCTCTGGTATGAATTTGGTGATCCCACCTCGAAGCTGTAGAAAGATATTGGGTGTACAACACAGCACAGTGCCAGTCATGGAAAGTTCATTGACCTTTGACCTTTAACCTTATTCAAATTCGACTCATATTCGAACTTGACCTGTGCCTTCAGGAGATGGACATCTGGTATGAATTTGGTGATCCCACCTCGAAGCTATAGAAAGTTATTGGGTGTACAACACAGCACAGTGCCAGTCATGGAAAGTTCATTGACCTTTGACCTTATTCAAATTCGACTCATATTCAAACTTGACCAGTGCCTTCAGGAGATGGACCTCTGGTATGAATTTAGTGATCCCACCTCGAAGCTATAGAAAGTTATTGGGTGTACAACACAGCACAGTGCCAGTCATGAAAAGTTCATTGACCTTTGACCTTATTCAAATTCGACTCATATTCGAATTTGACCTGTGCCTTCATAGTCTAGGAGCCAGGGGGCTTTATTCAGAATTTTTGGTGGGGAAGGTTTGACAAGCTTATCCGGGGTAAAATTGTGCGCTGATTCCAAAAATGCCACTCTTATTGACCGTACTCACGCCATTTTGGTCATTTTGGCCAAAAATGACAATTTTGACCACTCTTTGGAAAATGGTCCCTTAACACTGCTTTTGTAGCCACATGCAATTAAAAGGGTCTATCTTAAGTAAAAATGCACACAGATTCCAGATAAAGTGCTTTCATTTGCCAAATCACAATAGCAGTGGTCATTTTGGCCATAATTTGGCCAAAAATGACAATTTTCATGATTTTTTGGCCGAAATGTGTTACAAATATTGATCAGAGCTTCGACTGGATGTTTTTAGAAATCCACATTTATTTTCAAAATGTGCGCTGGATCATAACAATCAACGTCATGTAATTTATTCCGTCAGTTTTGACCTATAAGGGTCATTTTGGGTACTTTAGATATAACTGACCATTCGCGCAATTTGCATTATTAACTGTTCAAATAGGCAGGAAATTGAGGTCTTCAGCATGTTTTTTCTTCTTCCCTTATAAAATGAGAATGCATATAAATGTCCTTCAAGTGTAAAATTTTATGCTGATTCCAAATGTATCAGTCTAAATGATCCTATTTCACAGTTTAAGGTCATTTTGGCCACTTATGACCCTTAAAATGACCAATGACATCAGTTCAATTTGTCCAAAAATACTTTGAATGTTACCAGAATCGTTACAAGGACATACTGTGACACCTAACATTGGTGTATTATTCCTTGAAATTGAACATCTCAAAAGTATTTTGACCTCATGCAATTTATTCCATCAGTTTTGACCTATGAGGGTTACTTGGCGTACTTTAGCCACAACTGACCATTCACGCAGTTTTGCATATAATAAACTGCACATAGACAGGAATTTCAGGTCTTCAGCGTGTTTTATCTTCTTCCCATATAAAATGGAAATGCATTCAAAAGTTCATCTTATGTAAAATGTGATGCTGATTCCAAATATATCAGTCTTAATGACCCTATTTAACAGCTTTAGGTTATTTTGGCCACTTATGGCCCTTAAAATGGCCAATAACATCAGTTCAATTTATCCAGAAATACTTCGAAAGTTACCAGAATCTTAACAAGGGTGTGCTGTAATACCCAACACTGGTGAATGAATCCTTAAAATTGAGCATCCCCAAAGTTGACTACCTTGGTCATTTTGGCCACCTTGACCCCCGGCCAGCCCTGCTCATTGTGTATGTTAATTCAGGTGATATCGAACATGGTGAGGAGAAATTTTGGATTGCGTTAATATTAGCATCACTTATTGTTAAATGGGGAAGTTTGAAAGCTTCTTGGTAGAAATCAATGAAATTATTCCACACAGACCATAACTATTGGACCCTGTGGTCATTTTGACCACGTTTCCCTCCATATTGACCAGTGACCATGGACCCTAGGAATCTCCAATTAGTGGATAGATCAGCTAAGAGAGAGACCTTGCATGCTTTGATAAGTCAAAAAGGGCTCAAATGCTGGTCAGTATCATTATCAGCATGAGCTACCAATAATCGGTGAAGAGTGTCGATAATTGTGATAAAATCCTTTACATCGTGCATACATAAGGTTGTTTGACCATGGCACTGTGGTCATTTACATGATTTTAGCCACCTTGACCACACAGTAAATGTTTATGGAAACTTCACATATACTGTATGGGGCAGTAAATTCAGGAATGAGACACTTTAGCATCATTTACATGTTATTTTAAGACACTTTTCTAGATTAATGTAGATTAATGATTCCAAATATATTAGTCTTAATGACCATTTATGAGTTAGTGGTCATTTTGGTCGCTTTTGGTCCCGACAATGACCAATCACATTTGCATGTATCAAAGAGGATTCAAATGTTGTGCGTCGCTCCGTATTGTTAATAAGATGTATTATATCAATTATTGATTTCAATATGATATGATATGACTAATAGCACATTATCAAAATTTTGAAACCAATTTGTCCATTTTGACTATCTATCGCATGTATGACTTTTGTAAATAAACATGACAGGAGCAATTGTGGAAATGCGTTCAATCCCTTTCGATTGGAAATATTAAAAGCTCACCTTGAGTAAAAAAAATTGTGCCAAATACCTCACCATTTGGTCATTGTGTGGTCATTGAGTAGCCATAACATCATTCCCTCCTTTTTTATTTAAATTATACAGATAACTATATTCTAGAGGAAGGCAATAATCCTGAACTCAAAGGTGCGTCATTACAACGCTATTGGTCAAAGTGGATTTCACGAATAGATTTAACCGTGGTGCATTTTTATTACCTTTGCCATTTTATGTAATGTTTCACAAACCTCACATTGACATGATTGGTAAAGTTGAAAGTGGAAAACTTGCCCTAAATTGTTAAAGAGTGACCAAAATTCGGCACAGAGAATAATTTCATATAGAGAATGTATGTTATTACCCAGTACGTCTTCAAAAGAATTAAGGGTAAGTTTGCTGCTCACCAATCATGCCAATGTGAGCTTTGTGAATCACTGTACAATAAAAAACAAAGATTGTAAAAATGAATGATAGTCAAAACTCTTTGTGAACTTCACTGTGACCTATTTTGCTTTGTAATGATTCTCAGTACAATTTGACTTTAAAGAAGGAAAATAATTCTGGCTATTTAGGAACATACAGTGATCAAAGGGGCCACAGTAGACAGTCACATGGTATTTGGCACAATTTTTACTCAAGGTGAGCCTTTAATATTTCCCATGAAAAGGGATTACGCATTTCATCATGTTCATAGACCTACAATTGCTGCTACATTGTAAGTCATGTTTATTTCAAAATTCACACATTGGATAAACGGTCAAAGTGGCCAAAGTGGTCACATTTTGATTATGTACTATTAGTAATATCATATTGAATTAAATAATTTGTCATTGATTATGATTGATACAACAAATCTTACAAAAATATAGAGCAAGAACATTGGAATACTTTTGATACATGTAATTGTCATTGCTAATTGTAGGGACCAAAATTACCACTAAGTAGTCATTAAGACTGATATATTCTAAATCATTGTATTAATCTGGTGCAGAAAGTTTTTGTAATATGTCTTATCTAACATCATTCTTGAATTCGTTTCCATGAATTACAAAATGGTTAATGTGCCTAAAATCATGAAAATGACCAAAGTGCATGGTCAAACAACCTTATGTGTACTTGATGTAAAGGTTTTTATCACATTCATTAAACTCTTGATTATTGGTGTAGTAGCTCAAGCTGAAAATAATATTAAGCAACATTTGAGTACTTTTTAAATCAAATAATGTGTGGTCACGAGAAATTATTGAGGAAAGGTGATCAAAATTACCACAAAGTCCAATAGTTCGGCCAATAACACTGATTTATATGGAATCATTGCATTGATTTTCACCCCAAAGCTTTCAAACTTTTCCAATTTAACAATAATTGATGCTAATATTAACACAATCCTGAATTGTCTCCTCACTATGTTCACTATAGGCTAATTTAGTATACACATTGGGCAGGGGACAATCTGGCCAAAATGACCAAGGTTGTCAAAAATATTTTTGGGACACTCAATTTAAATGATTAATACACCAGTGTTAGGTGTCACAGCACACCCTTGTAACGATTATAGTAACATTCAAAGTATTTTTGGATAAATTGAAGTATTGAACAGATGGTATTGGTCATTTGGGGCCAAAAAGTGGCCAAAATGACCATAATCTGTTAAATGGGGTCATTAAGACTGACATATTGGGAATCAGCTTGAAATTCTACACAAGAACGACATATGCATCATTCCCATTTTATAAAGGAGGAAGATAAAGCACACTGAAGACCTCAAATTCCTGCCGATTTGCACAGTTATTATGCAAAATTGCACGAATGGTCAGTTACCCAAAATGGTCAAAAGTCAAAACTAATGATATAAATTACATGAGGTCAAAATACTTTTGAAATGTTCATTTTAAAGGATAAATACCCCAATGTTCGATGTCACAGCACATCCTGGTAACGATTCTGGTAACATTGAGGTATTTTGGATAAATTGAACTGATGTTATTGGTCATTTTTATGGCCATAAGTGGCCAAAATGACCATTAGGTGTTCAGTAGGGTCATTAAGACTGATATATTTAGAATCAGCATAATATTCTATACAAGATGGACATTTAAATGTATTACCATTTTATAAGGGAAGAAGATAAAACACTCTGAAGACCTCAAATTCCTGCCTATGTGCGAATGGTCAGTTATGTCTAAAGTACCCAAAATGACCCTCATAGGTCAAAACTGATGGAATGAGGTCAAAATAATTTTGAGATGTTCAATTTAAAGGATTAACACACCCCAATGTTAGGTGTCACAACACACCCTTGTAACGATTCTGGTAACGTTCGAAGTATTTGGGGGTAAAATGATCTGATGTCATTGGTCATTTTAAGGGCCATAAGTGGCCAAAATAACCATAAGCTATTGAATAGGGTCAATAAGACTGATATATTTGGAATCTGCATAAAGTTGTACACAAGATGGATTTTTGAACGCATTTGCATTTTATATTGGGAAGAAGATAAAGCACGCTATGAGACCTCAAATTCCTGCCTACATGTATATGTGCACTTTATTATGCAAAACTTCGTAAAGGGTCAGTTATGTATAAAGTACCCCAAATGACCCTCATAGGTCAAAACTGATGGAATAAATTACATAAGGTCAAAATACTTTGTGAGATGTTCAATTTGAAGGATTAACACACCAATGTTAGGTGTCGCAGCACACCTTGTAATGGTTCTGGTAACGTTCGAAGTATTTGGGGGTAAAATGAACTGATGTCATTGGCCATTTTGAGGGCCATAAGTGGTCAAAATTACCACAAGCTATTAAATAGGGTTATTATGAATGATATATTTGGAATCAGCATAAAATTTTACACTGGAAGGACATTTAAATGCATTCTCATTTTATAAGGGAAGAAGAAAAAACATGCTGAAAACCTCAATTTCCTGCCTATTTGAACAGTTAATAATGCAAATTGCGCGAATGGTCAGTTATGTCTAAAGTACCCAAAATGACCCTCATAAGTCAAAACTGACGGAATAAATTACATGAGGTTGATGGTTATGATCCAGCGCACATTTTGAAAATAAATGTGGATTTCTAAAAACATCCAGTCGTAGCTCTGATCAATATTTGTAACACATTTCGGCCAAAAAATCATGAAAATTGTCATTTTTGGCCAAATTATGGCCAAAATGACCACTGCTATTGTGATTTGGCAAATGAAAGCACTTTATCTGGAATCTGTGTGCATTTTTACTTAAGATAGACCCTTTTAATTGCATGTGGCTACAAAAGCAGTCTGTTAAGGGACCATTTTCCAAAGAGTGGTCAAAATGGTCATTTTTGGCCAAAATTTGGCCAAAATGACCAAAATGGCGTGAGTACGGTCAATAAGAGTGGCATTTTTGGAATCAGCGCACAATTTTACCCCGGATAAGCTTGTCAAACCTTCCCCACCAAAAATTCTGAATAAAGCCCCCTGGCTCCTAGACTATCAGGAGATGGACATCTGGTATGAATTTGGCGATCCCATCTCGAAGCTATAGAAAGTTATTGGGTGTACCACACAGCACAGTGCCAGTCATGGAAAGTTCATTGACCTTTGACCTTATTCAAATTCGGCACACCTCTTCTTAAGACATGAATCTGATAAAATGGATTTTGTTGACTTGTGTGCAAACGAAATAAATGTAGGGTATGGCAGCGATTGCAGCTGTAACCAAACAACTTCAATATCCTTCAAATGGGACTATTTTTGTTAAGGATTTGGACAAAAAAAAAACTCTTGAGCCCTCTATTGAACTCTTCCCAAATCTTGGTTTGCCTCTAGTGTTAAACAATTGTGCAGTATATCTCGTTTTTTCCCAAAATAATACTAATTATAACAACAAAATGATTTGTCCGCCATCGCTCATCAGGCAAGGATTTTGAAACCGATTCGGCAACTATAGACAGAGTCACCTACAGTGACAACACACAAAGACAACCCTTGTATTTGTATTTCCATCTAATTTGTTTTAATTAATATTCTACGAAGCCTGAAATTTACCCCTCCATTTTCCCCATCTCTCTCTCTCTCTCTTTCTGTTCTCTATCTCTGCTTTTCCTGCCCTCTCTATGTGCTTCTTTCAATGCAAAAAAAGGAGAAAAAGAGGGGTCGGGTGAGCGTTTCATGAAAGGACTTGCAAGTTTCATCCGACAAGTATTGTTTTTGAAACGCTCTCGTGGGCTCAAGATCGTGTAACTCTATCATAAACCTATCTATTATTCAGTGAGGGGGTAGGGTATTTACAGTTATGTCTTCTTGCCTCCCCCTCCCTCAGAAAAAAAATACCGTGGCTCTTCTTGTGTGTATTTTTTTGGATGGGTAAGGTACAGTGACATGAAGAAACGATGAAAATCCTACTCTTAGACAAGGGGCGGGCACTTTTTTTTGGGGGGGGGGCAGGGGAGATACGAATCTATTTTCCTGGTGCCAGGTAAAAATGGCAGAAGTACAAATGGCAGAGGTAATAATGGCAGAGGTAAAAATGGCAGAGTTAAAAAAGGCAGATGTAAAAATGGCAGAGGTAAAACGGCAGAGGTAAAAATGACAGAGGTAAAAATAGCAGAGGTAAAATGGCAGAAGTAATAATGGCAGAGGTAAAATGGCAGGGGTTGTTATGGGAGAGGTAAACATGACAGCTATAGGTAAAATACGGTCAGTCTTAAACCCCCATGCAATGAAATGTCAAAAAAGCCCCCGCATATAAAATCCTGAAGATATTTCCACATTGTAACATTGGTACAGACCCATTTGAGCAAATGACGATATAACTGTCGCAAAGTATTTCCGCTTGAGTGAGCACTACTTACTTTTGTAAAGTTAGTGAAACATTGGGTGCTGGTTTGTCAAAAAGCCGAGAAAAAAGGTTATCACCCCAAAATGAAATGGGGTTTGGTTAAAGCCTGTGTATAGCTTTGGAAAAGGGTCAATAATGTAATTGATAATCGAATATCATCTATGACAGTCTTACTGAAGCGTAGAGACCGTTAGATATTTTTCCAACTGCAAACCTCTGAGAAAATTTCAAATATTCAAATCTTGGATATATAGCGCCCTCCCTCGGCGATGCTTGTTTTAAATTAAAAAATGGGCATTCAAGCACTTATCTTATAAATTTAGTGATTAGATATCCAAAAGTTACAGACAACGAACATATCTTGAAAGTTTCAGCCCATTCCATGATTTGGAATAGGATTTAATTGAAAGACAAAAACACACAGATGTTTTAATTTGATCGGGTGACCCGATCAAGTTAAATTTCCATGTAAAATCGCAAAATTTATCCTGTTAAACACATTTTCATTTCATATCCTCCACATCATAACTGTTATAAGGCATATCCATTCATATTAGCTAGCAATGAATTGGAATAGTGATAGGTGCATTATTTTAGGTCAGAAAAAGAATTACAACAAAAATAATAATAGTTAGATAATAAACAGTGTTTTTTTCTTCTGCTTTGAAAAATAACATAGAGAGATTTGTATCAAATCTCTACATGTTAGCATACAAAGCTAATTATCAAGAGGGTGCTGCTTATGGTGTACAAAATACCCAACAGTACTTCCGCTTCCAAGGGTTATGACCATCAAGGCGTTTATATCATATTGGATGCAGTGTTAAAGGTTCAGGGTCTTCTTTTATGCACAGAATCTGAACCAGACGGTGTCCCTCGATCGACCCCAAATTGGTGAACCAGTCAAAACAAGATTATTATTGATTTTTATAATCAGTTACATATTCAGTGCCAAGACTGGGAACGCATGCTTATTGTCATTTAATTATCTAAAAAGAATAGTACAGACGACATTACAATTAAGGACATAATATTTAACCACAATCATTTGTGACAATTTCAACGTCTAAGCTTTAACCGCTATGTTCTCTATGTCTTTCCCCACCCTCTCTGTTTCTCCACCTCTCTTATGTCTACTCTTCCTCCTTTTTGCATTGGCGAATCTGGCAAAACTTCAGATATAAAAAAAACAGCCAGACAAAAAGGAAAGTTATAAAATGATAAATTGAATGAAAAAAATCTGTTGTTTGATTTCTTTTTAAAGGTCAAGTCCACCTAAGTGAAATGTTGATTTGAATCAAAAGAGAAAAATCAGACAAGCACAATGCTGAAAATTTCATCACAATCGGATGTAAACTAAAACAGTTATTACATGTCAAAGTTCAGTTTATTTCTAACAAATTAGTTATATGAACGAGACAGTTACATGCAAATGAGAGAGTCGATGATGTCACTCACTCACTATTTCTTTTGTTTTTCATTGTTTGAATTATACAATATTTCAATTTTTACGAATTTGACGATTAGGGTCTCCTTGCCTGAAGCACAAAACGTTAAAATAATGGAATTCCACATGTTTATGGAGGAATGAAACTTTATTTCACATGACAATGACGAGAAAACCAAAATATTTCATATTTCATATAATAAAATACAAAAGAAATAGTGAATGAGTGATGTCATCAGTTCTTCATTCGCATACCGCCCGAGATGTGCATATAACTGTTTTGTGAAATGAAGCGAAACTTTAAAATGCCATGACTTTCTTATTTTACATCCGATTTTGATGAAATTTTCAGTGTTATGCTTGTTGAATTTTTTCTCTTTTTATTCAAATCAAGTTTTTGTTGGGGTGGACTTGTCCTTTAAAAAGCGTTCACGGTACACCTCCAACGAATTCGTAAATAGCATTGTTGAAGAAATGCCTAACCGTGACATGCACTTCTTATTTAATGTATGTACATGCGGGGGCTTTTTGATAATTCAATGCATGGGGTTTAAGACTGGCCATATTTTACATAGAGCTGTTATTTTAGCCTCTCCCATTATAGCCCCTGCCATTTTACCTCTGCCATTTTTACCTCTGCCATTATTACCTCTGCCATTTTCATCTCTGCCATTTTTACCGCTACCATTTTTACCCCTGCCATTATTACCTCTGCCATTATTACATCTGCCATTTTTACACCGAGCCATTTTCCCTATACTGAATTACAGTGGTAAAATAGAATAAAGGGACTAGTATCTCTAGTTTCTCTAAAGATCTCCTTTCCCCTCAAACTTTTGTAAATGACAGGGGCAGTCGCACCCCTGCCCCCTTTATTACCAACCCAATTGGCACAGTTATTAAATAACAGACAAAATGTATGCCGGGAGTTGAACCCGAACCCGAAGAATATGTAAGCTGAAAATGAGCTTCTTGTTGGGAAGAAATCATAAAAGTAAAGGAAATGCCGAAGGGGCATTAGACATAGATAAGCCGGTAGGCGCCCTTTCAATATCAAAGAAAGGTACACCTTTTTTATTGACATTATGACAAAGAAGGAGGTTGTTTGTGCGCACATTCTTTCAGAGTCGCCTCTGTGAAGTTCATTTTTTGTGAACAATCTTACCCTTTTTTCTAACACACAATGAAGGGTGTAACGGTAAAAATTCCTTCCATTGATAGAATTATTTCTTTTCATAATCACAATGGCATATCTTTTATTATTCGGAAGAGGTGAGAATCAGTGCGTGGATGATCAATTCTTAGGACTGCACGAATAAATCATGTCATTTTCTTAATCCCCTTCCACTAATATAGATTGATTGTCAGACCCCCCAAAATAAATGAATTTTTAATGAAGTATTATTTCAATGCATTTCACATGTTTCACTCGTAGTCAAGTAGAACCTAAGATAACAGTCCCGTTTGGTATGACTGCAATTTTTCTTTGGTTCAGGTTGTATTATATGGTGTCTACTCCGACGGGTGCCTCCTAGTCACCCTTGGGCATTTTTTGTTATTGACATCCTAAGCCACGCCCACTTTTTCACACAACTCTTTAATATGAATTTAATATTTTAAGGAATAAACATGTATTGTTTAGTATCAAATTCAAGTTAATGAAAAATAAAATGTGAATTAATTTATCACTGGGCATTTAGAGCACGCTTAGGTAAGTTTTAGGTCAATTAATGTCATAAAAGGCCAAATACCTTTACAAATATAAGTAGGGCAAATATTTGCGAAGATATGCTTTAAATACAAACGAGTCAATTATTATACAGGGGAGGATCCAGCCTTCGCCAATGGGGAGGGGGGGGGATTATTTTTCAGCAGGCAACAGGCACTTCTTAGCTTTGAATATATATATATATATATATATATATATATATATATATATATATATATATATATATATATACATAGTATAAGTCTTATTTAAAATCTGCAAGCGCAAAGCGCTTTTTGTTTATTTTATGTATTTTGTCTTAATATTCAAACATTTTGGGCAATGTTTAGGATCCTAAACGAGGTGAAGCGAGAGCTGAAAATGTTAACTTTTTTACCCCAAGAATTAAAATTCTAAACACTTTTTGTAATCGTGGAAAGGATAAGTATATAACTAAACAATTGATGCGAGCACGACGCGCGAGCGGACAAATTTTGGACACTCTATTCATATTTTGTAAATCATGAAAAGAATAAGTAATTGGAAATCTTCCTACATTAATAATGCGAGCGGAAAGCGCGAACAAATTTCTTAAAGTTTATTTTTGATATACGTTTTGATCTGATCAAAAAAGGATCTGTGAAGAGCTGCTTGTTAGCTATGAAAACGTTAGATATTTTAACTATCAAAGAATGCGAGTGCAGAAGCGCGAGCTGAAAATTTTGATATTTCTATATGAAGAATGGAAATTCTAAGCACTTTATGTAATCGTGAAAAGGATAAGAATATGTATTAAAGCGAGCGCAAAGCGCGATCGGAAAATTTCTGGCCATATATTCATGTTTTGTAAATCATGAAAAGAATGACTAATTGAACATTTTCTACATTACTTTTGCGAGCGCAAGCAGACAATTTGTGATAAAGATCTGAAACTGGATAATGATTTAGATAAAGAACAACCTGTGTATCTGAATAAAGGCGTATTTTCAATTACGTCCTAGAATTTGGGTAATCTAAATACTTTTCTTATCATGAAAATCAATAAAGCTAGCGCAAAGCGCGAACTAAAGATATATGATATTCAAATCTGTAAAAAAGGGACCGGTCTATTCAAGCTCTGTATGTCAAGCACTTGTGAGGTTAATATGGATCACACTTAATAAAACAGCTGATATGTTTAATTTTTGTTACTTTGAGTTTTGGCATAGGAGCGGGACATTCTATAAGGACATTGTGTCATCATATTTATAAAAATGTTGACTATTTTCCTATTTCTCTTCCTAAGCGTGAGAGCGCGAAATCTGTTGATATTATGGCCTGAAAACTACAATAAAGCACGTTTGTAATTATGAATAAGATGCATGAGTTAATATATTTCAACAATCAATGAGAGTGGAAATCGCGAGTGGATTTTTTTTATAAACTGCCATTATATATGGGGATTTTAAATAGTTTGTTTTAGAATTAATATTGAAATATACATAACTCAACGATCAAATTGCGAGCGTGAAGCGCTAGTTGATACGTTTTGACAATCTGACCTGCATAGGGACATATTGATATCCTTATGGAATACAGGAAAATAATAGGTACCTTACAAATTAAATTTTGCGAGCGCGCAGCGCAAGCAGAAAATATTAATATTCAGATCATAAAACATACATTTTTACAGAGCACTTTCTGAAAATCAATTTGTAACTCAAAGAAAATAATAAAAGTTCAATTGCTGAGCTGAAATATGTTTTGTATATTGACTTCAAATTTTGTTTTATTTTAAAGATAAATTCCAGTTTTGGTAACGATCTCAAAATGACTTTTGACAGAATCTGATATAATGACCACACAAGTGTCTGTTTTTTATGAATAAAAAATATGTGCCAAAGGATTCTGGAAGAAATTGTGCAATTGCTGAGAAATAAGCAAAATAAGCGCGGATTCGGTCACTTCCGTCGGGTCTTTATTCCAGCAATAGATACACTGTCCCACGTGTGCCTATCTGTGTTGGTGATCTTCAGTGTGAACATTTTTCAGCGTAGATTTCAAGATTTCACAAAGTTCAGCTTATGTAACTGTACCAGATCTAGATCCTCGATTATATTCTGACAATTAAGCCTGGTTTTAAAGACTTTCTCATGAAATCAGTGTTTACTGCAGCTACTGGCATTTCTCTTAAAGCTCCATATTGAGAATTTTATACCCCGACATGAAAGATTTTAAAATTATTCACAAATATTCCTCCCATTATTTTTCCCCTATTTTTCCCCCTCTCTTGTTCCTTCTTTTTATTCTATTTTTTTTTACTCCACCAATAGGGGGGGGGGGGCGGGCCACTCGGCCCCCTTGGATCCGCCTATGTTATATGCATTTTTTGTTTGCAAAGGATAAGTTTGAGAGTGTGAATATTAAAAATCAGATGGATGCTACCTTGGCATTTTGAAGAATTTAATTTTTCTGACGTCATAAACCACACCAACTTTCCGTTACATTCATCTTTAATACAACTTTTGTATTTAGCGGAATAAAGATATCATGTTTGATATCACATTAAATAAAATGCAAAATAATCCACATAATAAGAATCGCTACGCATTAAAACGTGTCCAACTTGTCCAGGGAGGTTATGTAAGGTCATAAAAGGTCACATTCACTGTGTACCTACGGGGGGGGGCAGAGGGGCAGTTCCCCCCCCCCTTGACGAGTCACAACCCATACAAAAGACCTATCCCTGCCCCCCCCCCTCCCCCTGACGAGCTTGAATACCTATTGTTTGCATTTAAGTTGCTTAAAATTCTGTGCGACACTTTTGACAATGCACAAATTGAATTGAATTTATTACCAGATATCACTGTCAGGTAAATTACAAGAAAGAGTACATCACATATAAACACAAAGCATTTGGTAATTGAAGCTAAAATAATAGAAAATTGCTAATTAATCGAGGTTAGCCCGAAATAATGTCGTTATCATAGTTTAAAGAATGAATTTAACTAAACCTCAATAGTGTACATCAAATTCAGTACTAATTCTACTTTACACTTTGAAAAAGCCATGGGAATTAAAAATATACATCATGCAGGTAATTTTTTTCATAATTGGGTATGGGTCTCCGATGAAAGTAAAAGTTTTGACAGGATGTTACACTTGAGTGAGCACGGTCCATATTTGTAAAGCTCGCAGAAATCTGTTTGCGCAGAAAGGGCCGTTTTCACGCTGTGTCAAGGGGAAAGGGCGAAATCAAACTTACCCTACAAAACACTTCTCATACATTTCCTTTGCAATTTTAGTCAATTTAAATAAAACGGATACATTCAAGCACTTTGTCACGATTTCGCCACCCAAATTGAAATTTCAACACTTAGTAAGCGCAACCTTTACCATTTTTCTGTCAGCAGGATCTGAGGACATAACTGAATCTAAACAAAAGTTTTTTTTTTATCAGACATCTCCTGTAATTTTTTTTACTAAGTTTTTACCATTTAAAGGGTGTTTACAGTTCATGTTTCATTTAATACTTGTTTCTCTACACTTTTCCCAAGCTTGAGAATGATTTAAAAGATGAAAAATCAAGCCGTAGACTTTTCATGTAAATCACAGCTCAGTGTAAAGCACATATCGTCACGATGGTCTCGGTTTGTGGGGGAGTGGGGTGGGGCGCAATGCACTCTTCGAAGTGTTCCGGGCAAGGAAACAAGTTTTAAAGCTAAAAGATATCTTCAAATCAACTTACTGGGTGTCTGGAAAAAGAAGACGGAAGACCGAAGACCGGGGACACATATCACACTCGTGTGAAAGCGTTTGTAGTTCACGCCCGAAGTGTGTACAAAGCATTGCAAAGTGTGTACAAAACACGTGCGCGGGTTAGAATGGACTTTGAACCTTGCCCCATACACATGTTCTCCCATTGACACTGCGCGGGTCCCCGGTCTTTGATCTTCGTTTTCCAAACCCGTTGTTGGGTGTCTGGAAAACGGAGACGGAAGACCGGGGATCGCATTCGTTTAGCTAAGATACCTCTTATAAATGTCATAATGAAGGCATCTATTATTCAGCTCAAGAATATTCTGATCTTGAATACATTAATGTCATTAATTGGCTGATAATGAAGTCATGGTAATTGCTTGTGTCAATATATAGTATATTTAGACCAGTTGAGGCGGGATAGGTCTCCCAGTTTTCACTATTCCACTGAGATAAGACGGTAACAAACTCCAGTAATCAATCGGGAGCAGTTTCAAATTTCCAGTTAAACGTTAAATAGACCAGTAATTTCAAACCAGTTTAATTCTTAAATGGTCCAGTACAATGAACTCGACCAATCAGACGAGTATATATGCCGTTGTTTCATTTTCCACAGTTCCATTCTGTGAAATGTTTTATTCCTACTTGGCTGACATTAATTTGCAATTAATTAAAAAACTGTTCATGCGAAATCAACCAACCGGTTCAAACGAGCCTCTGCAAAACTGAAATAACGATCCAACATGCCTAGGGTATCGTAATACTCTATAATTAGATTGATTAGCAAGAAACCTGTCCAGATTTTTTAAACATATATATATATTCGGAAATTGGAGTGGGTGGGCCTTGCCACTCAAGCATAGCGGATCAGCTCATTCAGTTTAGCTAACATCATGATTATGTAACTAATCCGCAGAACGCCAAAATGTTCAACTCTGTATCATCTTGCATACTATCATTATTATTCACCTCAAATACATCAAATATTTTGAAAGTTATCCTTTGGCATAATTTGAATAAGCACACGTTTATACAAACTTTAAACGTGCTTCCACCGTTCATTAATACTGAAAATGCACTTCACAGCGGTAAAATCTTGCGGTTCAAACTACGTCATCAGTAATGCTCATGACTTGCTCGTGGAGGTCTGGTTAAAGATGGGCAAGGTAATTTTTTCACAGTTGGAAACTGTTGCCATTGTAACGGCTAAGGGCAGGGGTATTTATCACCTTCATTGATAGTTCTAGTTTAATTTCCCTTCCCCGCAACAAAGTGAATATAGGACGTTCCTCGCATGTTTCATCATCCTTTTTAATATCGCCTTTTCTTTGTTAATTTTCTTTATTCAGGTTCATAGTCTAAAATAGGTAGGCCTAGAGAACATACAAAGGAAACACGAATTTTAAATTAAAAGGGGAAAGAAAAGGGAAATATCAAAAGGTCATCAAAATGGAAAATTTATAGGCCATCCAATTCTTTTCGAAAATCTCAGATGCAGCTTCCCGCTTGCATTATTCATCTAGTTCTTAGTTAATAGTCTTGTTGGAGAAAGAAAGGTATCATTACCATAAAAAATTCAGTCTGACAAAAGAAAGGAAAAGAAAAATAGTGAAACATGATATACGTTATTTCACATCATATCAACATCTATCAAGACTATCACAAATTAGATTTTGTATTAAGAACTAAAATGTTTGCTCGCTCGCAGTTTTTATAAATTTTGTCCTTTATGCCATGTCTGCCCCATAACAATTTAGATTTCTAAAACCTTAAACTGAAAGAACACTCCTTCACAGAGAACAATATTTGTGTCAGTCATATATCTGTAATCAATTATTTTTTTTTTCTTCATAATTTCAATTTTGTATTTTATAAATATGTCATGGATACACCTTGCCAGTGCAGTTGGGGCGAGGGTTACAAATGTGTGAGCACAGTGGGGTAATTTCTTCAAGAAAATATTTGACAGAAAAAAATTAACAAGCCTAAATAAAAAAAGAAAAAGAGACGGGGTTTAATCCTTGCCAAAAAATGGCGATTAGAGATGGAGCAATGGGGGGGGGGGTCCAATTTAAAATATGCTCACTTATTGCCCAAATTCCAAGAGGAGTGCACATGAGGGGCCACTACTCATCACGGCTTTGTGCCTTAATTGGAACACGTTCATACTACCTGTATCCCTTGATCCATACCTCTGTCACCCATCATTTACATTTGTTTTCATTTTTGAGCACCTGACCATTTTCTTTCTATCTCTCTCTCATCAAATGTACCCTCCACCCCTCCAAAAAATGCTTTATCCTTTTATCGCTTTCATTATCTCCCTTAGGCCACTATCATTCATGATTTTTTTCTTTACAATTCTCTATACATCTGTCAATCTCTGTTAATGACTCCTTCACATTTTCCATTTCCCTTCCCCGTTCTAATTCACCTCGCCCCCTCTTTCTCATTATTACTTATACAGTGTAATCTTTGCATCTCTACATAGATATATCTCATTTTCATTTCTCGCCCACAATCAATTACTTTCCCCATTTAACAATGGGACAATATTTAGAGTTCGTAAAAACAATCCTACAATTTTCTACAAATATCAATTACTATTTTTAGTAATTCAATAAAACGAACAAAGAGATGAAGCAAAAAGAATCACATTTTATGTAAATTTAATACTTTTAAAATAAACACACATTTAAATTTGTGAAACAATATTATCTTGTCACCTGTCCTATGACTTTACAAACATGATTAAAAGTGGAAAATGGATTTAAATAAAATGTATTTTTTCATATCATTTATATTATATTATTCATAAATATTTCTGTAATATCATGAAGAGGAACTCACAGTGTTGTAATTTATTCTTATTCTCCTCCTCCTTCTTGGTTGTCTTCTTTTCTACTTATAGTTAATTTTTATCATTATCAACATTATAATAATTTCATAATAATCATAAAACATATCCACAATGTCAATATAATGATTATTATCTTTGAAAAATGAAAATTAGTACTTTTGTTAATGTTCAAATTTTTAAAGCGTTTTTATGATACTTGAGTGTGAACAGTAAAATAGTTCCATAGCCAGGTGCTACCAGGTCCATGACGTCACCTCTTCAACAGTCGTGACTCTTGAACAATCTGAAATAAGAAGAATCAGTGTAAAAAATTTTAGCAACTCATCTTGATAATAGCAGAGTGTTCACATACATTTACATGTATGATACATCTCTGAAAGATTATGAAAGAGCATTTTGAGATTGCAATCACAGGCATAACTAAAAAATATAGAATGTTGAATAGAAATTGGGTAAATAGTCTCCGAATATTATTTTTATATCCTTATAATTAAAATCAGAATATATTTAATTTCGATAAAGTCATTTGAGAAAATGTTCATACGTGGTGTTACATGAAAATATACCTGTCTACTATTACTATTATTCTATTCTTAGATGCTCTTATACTGTGTTTATGCTTGTAATCTCTCATTGTTAGTCTCTGTTGAGATTCTAATAAAAATATAGATCAACTAAATCTTAATCTCTTGCAAAAGTGGAAAATAATTGTTAAAATACTATGGATTCAATAGTCTTCCTAGATTTTGTTTTCACTCTGACGAGTTACATTGTTCTTGCTCTTACATATTTTTGAGGGTGCATTCCATAATATTATTATCATTAATGGAAATATTAAGAGGGCTCAGTTGTCAATTGGAACTTTAATTTCTAAAAAAGTTCATGATTGATATTATTCATTTTTGTGAGTAAATTTAAGATGAAGTTATTACAAGATGTGGATGAATTGTTAGAGATTGATATTTGACAATTACTATAACAGGACATCACATTTACAACTGCTCTCAAGAACAAAAAAATAAATAAGAATAAAATTACCATAAAGTATACTTGTATTTACAAGTAGAATGTTCAATAAACACAACTTTATACAAAAATTAACCTTCATACTAGAAGCTTGACCCCCTGATCCAAAGAGAGACTTCTTATTCAATGGCAGACAGTGGCAGAGTGTCTGGACTTCCATCACCTTCCAGTTGCTGTCCCCCTATCTCTTTCTTCCTCTTCTCCCCATTTGTGTGGTTCACCTGTTAGAAAAGTGAAAACCAATATTTCATAAAGTAATAAATGAGAATGAATTCATATTTACATTTTGTATGCAACAGCTGAAGTCCCTTCTTTAAAAAAAATATATTTTTATCATACAGATTTTGTCAAATATATTTGACAGGGGTGTTGGTACAGTTTCACTGGCTATTTTAAGGCAAATGAGGTCTAGTCTTTCAACCTTGAAATGGTTTGATGAACACACTAATAATCGGGATTCAAATTTGAACCTTAGGGGTTGGTACAATAAGGGGTGCTAATGAGAGCAATTATGCTCATTTGTGCACTTTTATGGGTGTAGCATAAGTTCTATAAATCACCATATAGGGCACAGATTTGAACCATGTAATAGAGCTTAAAAATTTGAACATTTTAAATCTTTAAGTATTATGCACCTTAAAAGGTAAAATGTTGCCCCTTTTATTGTGCAAATGAACTTTTTTGGGTGCAAATAATACAAGGCCACTTGATTTATTTAGGCTTAAATTTCTTTGTTAATGTTAGAAAAATGATTTACACACTCAATATATGAATACTTCTAATAAAGACAGGTTTTTATAGGTAAGAAAATTGTAGGCCCTATAATTCTATTATTTACACAATTAGGGATTTTCTTTACTTCAAATTGCCAGGGTTTGTTTTCTAAAATAAGCACCACTTTAACAATTGATCCAAAAAGATACTCTTTACAGTAAATAGGTAAAAGGAATAGAATATACTATGAGGAATACTTAATGACAGTCATCAAGAGAATTTCATTTATCATGGTTCGTTTTATCCACACATCAGAAACCAAATCCTGTAGTTACCAGTAATGGAAATGCCTTTTCTCCAAGCATATTATTTGTGCACTGGTTTGAAAATTAATAGAAAAGGCATTTGATAAGTTTTTTAACCTGTAAAAAAAATCAAATAACTAAAATGTGTATCCATCATAGATGTACATTAATATTATTATTAGATATTAACATACAACGTAGTCATCGGTCTCATCAGACAAGTTTTTCGTGAAGTTACACTATTTTCAGTTCAGTGTTTAACTTAATTAGTTCAGTGTGTAATTCTTTGTTTTTCTTTTCCCCCTTCTTTCCCTTCCTGTTTAGAAGTCTCCAGTCTTCATTAACACAGGTGACCCAGTATTTTCTAAATTATTATATCACCTTTATAGGTGAGCGGCCAGAAGCCAAATAAGAAATGCCTTATTTCTTGACTTTAATGCCTCTGGCTGGATCAAAGCAAAATCATACATCAAATTGAAGGAAATTTACTGATTTTTTTCGGAATTGGGCATCAAAAATGCCGTAATGTGTAGCATCACCATGAAAACCAGCCTTGAATAAGGCACGCCCATTTTAGATACCTATTTAATATTTATCATGAATATTGATTTTTTACTAATTAATTTAGATTATCGGGTATTTTTCTTATTTTCAAAGGCTAGATCTACTATATATTGTAATAAGAATTACTGAAAAAACTTAGCATGAATTTTATGAACATTTTCTCAGAAATTATTGCCTAGCAACATAACTGTCCTTAGCAACCATTTAGCTCCTTAAGTAAACCACTTATTTTTCCATTTCAAACCTAACTTTTAACTTTTTAACTAGGTTGAATTAAACAAAATAAGTTACACCAATGAAATTATATAAAGTGTTATTTCAAAATAATAAAAAAGAACTGAAAACCCCCATTTTAGCTATTGCGAACCTCAAATAAATTCACTAAGCTCTACCTGACATACCCCTTCACATCGTACAAATCGTCATATTATTGTTCAGTTTGACTACATTGATACACGTACGTACAAGTCACATACTTTATACTATTTTGTGGTGAAAAAGTTGATTGAGTTTAAAATACCTGATGAATTATCTTGTCTGCAATAGAACAGCAAAATGACCATTTTACATTACCCATTGATACCAATTTGTTGCCTAGCAAAGACTATTTTCCATAGCAACGACTATGTTAACACTCTTTTCCCTGGACAAATCTTTGGAAAAACATTCCATTATGAGAAATAATACTGGCAAAATTATCATATTAATGTCTACAACCTCGTTTTCAGTAATCATTCAACAAACTGACTATTTCATAGCTTCCATGGAGTCAAATGTGTTGCCCAGAAACAATATTCCCTAGCAACGGTTATGTTACCACTCTTCATCTCGGCCAAATTGTGTTGACGAAGCTGTGAGTATAAATATTGAAAAAATTAACATATGATAGTTTGTTATCGATAGGCAAACAACATTCCGAAGTTTACCATTGTGTACTGACACAATTTCATTGCCTAGCAACACTTTTTACCTTAGCAACGATATATTTTTCCTTTAATAAATCTTGAGGAAAATAATCCACTTATAAGTGTAAAGTACCACTTGTTCAATAATATACCTACATGCATACTGGCAATGGTGAATTGAAGGACACCGTTTCATTTATCCTATTTCTAAAAAAAAAAAATCATTTATCGTTGTACGTATATCTGCTTGTCTACCAATTCTTAACATGAGCATGGTATTCAAACTTTATCATTTAAGAAAGAGCAGCTTCAAAGAGAAATTTAAATGTTTTTTGCAGATTAAAAAGGAATAATATGGCTTGGATGATTCATAGCTGCTGGGTACATAGCATTTTTTTTAGTTTGTTACAATAGATAAAGCATTGATGATATAATAAAATGGACAACACTACTCTTCAGGCACAGTCCCTGATTAAAGCTTTGATCATAAAGTGGGTATTTACTTTAGGCTTGTACACATATATATATATTTTTTCAGAGACCTCCTATACTAGTACTCAATTAAGGTCATTGGCAAAGGCTTTTGGCTGCATATTCAGATCACTTTCTTCGAGTGAATATGGAATGGTTAACAAATGGATCTCTCTTGTCAAATAATACCTAATCACCCATGCATGTCCATCTTCCAAGGTTGTGTCTGTGTTGAGGCTGTAGCCCAAAGATGCCAAGGCTGTGAGTTCGACAAGTTTCTGTTGGGAGGACCGAAAGCTTAATGCCCTCTCCAACACCTGGTAATGAGGATATAATGAGGATGCGCCTTAAAAAAAGAGCACTAATGCAGCAAGTGGGAATCAAATCCAGGTCACCGGAATCCGAAACCCCCGCTCTATCGACTGAGCTATCATTCCTGATCAGGCCAAGAAAAGGACAAGAAAATCATTAAGGATAGAAAGGCTTACTAAAGTGGGAGATGTTTTCTATGCTCAAGTGTCATTGTGTAATGATGAGGTTTGCACACATCTGCTGAACAGAGACAACCAGGGTGGGGCATACGAGAAAAGTCCCCGAATATAGAGAGGAGGCATATCAGCTTATGCAGTCTTTGATGTTGTCCTTCGGGTATTTTCTGCTACAACGATAGTTCCTTTGACTCCGATGGTTAAAAACTGATGCGTTAAATACTCAGTTAAAAAAAAGATGTCTGAAAGAAAAGACAAGGATTCCTCTCAACATGCATACATATGTAAAGGACGTTGACATGGGTAAAGCTTCAGAAAACAGGTACACATGCCTCTATTGTCATGATTGTTGGGCTTAAACTAACGCTACTGTTCGTTCCATGGAGGTTTAGATCAATGTAAATCCCAATGTAATTGGGATGATCCCCCTACAGTATTGGTAAAACATACTATTCTGTATTTGTAGTGATGATTTGTTCAAATAATAAGCCTGGAACATTTGAATTACAGCCATAATTTTGTATCACTGCTTGAATGGAGTAGAAAAAACATTGAATTGAACAATAATCTCTAAAGTAATAATCACTCCTCAGTGTGCCAAAACGGACTCAGTGATGATCTGGCAAGTTTAACTCCTTACTGTGCTATAAATCATCTCTGTTCCGATCCAGAAAGACTCAAACTTAGTGTATTCCATCTTAAGAACAGAGAGCAGATCAAAAACTGAGGATCAGGTGGTAACAAGCCAACCTACCTTGGCGTCATTGTAGACCGTTCTTTTTTCATACAAAGTACATGCTGCCAAAACAAATGCAAAATTTGGAGCAAGGATTATCATTCTGAAGCTGGGAAACATATGGGGAATTGATAGATGCCAAATCTCTCTGTACAACAGCTCTGACTTTATGCTTCTGCACTGCTGAGTACGCATCCCTTGGTGCTAAATATTGACACCAAATCTAAATGGAGCTTGCAGAGCCATCACTGACTGCCTGTGACTAAAAGAAGTCAGTAATCTTTACCTACTATGTATTATTGCCCCACCGTAAGTCAGAAGAGAAGTCATCAGCACAGATGAAAGAAAAAACAATCAAGAGCATAGTATTCCACTCGTCAATCATGAGCTTGCAACGAGACTCAAATCTAGACACAATTTTCTCTGCTCATTGCTCAATAGAATCCATTGATGACTTTGCTCGCATAAAAGCGTCATCCACTGGTCTAACAATCTCCAGTCTGTGATGCACAATCTCACCTATGGAATTAGTACATCACTCTCCAGGTCCAAGTGAAGAATGGTCTACCTGATCTTGTTTGAATCGCCGATGGGGCTACAATAGGAATGGAGAAACTTCCTGCAACTGTAAGGATGATCACAACACTTTTTTGGCATACCCCTCCTACTTTGAACTGCCACTGCCTTTGCCACTGCATTCGATTCTTTTCACAGGAAAGCTTAATGTAGATCTTGTACCATTATCAGGACACGACATCTTTAATGACCTAAGAAGAAGTGTGTCATTAATTATCTGACTGGTCGAAGACACCTCTTTATGGTAATCTGACATTTGGGGAAAAATGATTATTTGGTCATGGGTTGTTGGATGGGGGAGGGGACAGGGACTTAATTGGTTCCTGATGGGGTTGTCGGTTAGGCCATGGACCTAGGTCCATGGTGAGGCTAAAACTTTGCTGAAAACGGTGCGTTTATTCTAATTGTTAGTGCTTTAAGGTGAAATTTACAATTTGTCAGTGAAGGAGCAAAGATATTCGATGGTAACAATCTTACCCAATATCTACATACCCCCTTAAAAAGCCACCTTTTGTAGAGACAAATTCCTGCACACTTAATCCCCCATTCGGTCATAGTATACTGAATGATTTTATAGGGCAATATTTGCTCTGTGCCCATCTCATCGGGTAACTACACAAGTCCTTTGTAGTAGAGGTTTCAAGAAAGATCTCGCCTTTGGGTTGAGTGATTCCAAATCTCTGGCAGCGTACGGCTCTGGTAGGAGGGGGGGGGGCAGACCAAAAGGTGATGCACTGATCCTCTCCTCAGTCGTAGATAGTGTCTACAACCCTGCAGGAGCCCCAAACTGCATATTAAGGACTTTGCACCTTTTGTTCCAGACCATAGGCGATTACATGTAAGACATAGCCAGGATGGCCATTCGTCATTTGAACCTGGGGCGTGATTTGCTAGATCACATGGAAAGCTTTTGCGTCACAGACTGGAGGTGGTTTGTCCATAGGGCGATCCTTTGACTATGTGCATAGCTATCAAGGGATTCAGTCAAGTGAAGGAAGTTGTCTTGATTCCAGTCTCTTTTTGTCAGGTTCATAGTTAAAGAGTGGAAGAAGAAGGGCATCGTTTTTGCTCCTTTTTCCACCCGTGCTGATACCTCTATATCTGGGGAACTGTGCCACACAATAGGTAAAGATCATCTTCTCTTTATGGTAGCAGACAGACAGATTACTTGTTCGTCTGTGTAGATGTTAAAGAGGAGTTGGACAAGGACACTTCTTTGTGGGAGACCATTTTTCTGCCCCCACCATTTGCTGCTGGAACCACTGAGATTCACAGCCGGTTTGAGGGCATTTTTTGAATTAGCCTTATCAACTTGACTTCCTTTGTCATTACAATGACTTTCCTCGTAAGTAGGCCTACCCCATGATTAAATGTTTCATAAGCTGCAGTTAAGTTAACAAAGGCTGCTCTAGTTTTCAGACCTTCCTCAAACCATCTGATATACCGAGTCAGATTCAGCACTTGATAGGTAAAGGACTTTCCTGGCCTGAATCTTGCCTACTGGAATGAAGAACTCAGTCACAAAGGGAACAATGCGGTTAAGCAGGAGCTTTTCAAAGGGCTTGTAAGTGTGACAGAGTAGAGAGATTTTTCTGTAACTCTGATTGGGTCTTTGCCTGGCTCGATCGACTTTGGCAACTACCCTTAACTTCCTCTTGGCATTGTTTTTTTTTCTTCATACAAACAGTAGTTTAACATGTCAGCAGCCATTGGTCCAAAAAGGGTGATCTGCTAACAGGGGACATCAACTAATCCAGGTGCCTTGTTGCTCTTAATTATTCCCTTTCATAGCCTAGCACAAGCAGACAAGACGTTCAGGCTGAATGGTATTGTGTATTTACAAAAAGACTCTTAGTTGGGAGACTGTCACTGCACTTTTATTTAAGGAGGTTGGCCCTTCGTGGGCAATAGGGTTACCTTGACTGTACACAAGAAGATAGTGGGCCACTTGGTCGGTGGTCACTAGGGGTATACTTTGAATCGTTTTTCAAGGATCCGAATCGTTTTCCCAGGCTTTTCTGCTGTTGTGAGTCATGTCCATTGGTTTATTAAATCACTGTCACTTTCGTTTGTATTACCCATAATGGCAGTTGTCAATTTCCCCCACATTCAAGTGTATCGGCGCCAAAGGGGTCCTTCTCAAAGCTCCTGAAATATTTACTCTACAGCAGCTTCGTCATTCGTCAAGCCCGGATAATAGTTTGTACAGCATCCTCGTGGAATATTCTTCTGTGATGATTTCTTCAACAGCTTTCCAAATGTGTCGTAATGAGTAGGGAGTGCTGGAAGATCCTGTGGATAGTTATCCGGATCTATGACAAACTGCTCCCAGATTGCTTTCTTCAGGGTGAAGCATCTGTGAAAGGGATGTGTGCGTGGAGTGATGGCTGCATTCACCTTCAGCCCAATAGGTTGATATTGCGTGTGCAGGAGAGGGTCAAGCACAACCTTCTCACATTTGTTGAGTGATGCAATCTGATTTGCATCTGACCAGTTCTCCACAAGTTCTCCATCTCGTTGGTTTCTCCATATCCCCAAATAATGCTGTGACTGTTGAAATCCCCAATAATTACATTTTCTAGATCGGAGGTGGCGTCTCGAGGAAGGGATAGAGATTGGTTAGGAGGTTATAGAAAGAACTTAAATGGGAATACTCATAAGTTCAATGGTTAGGCCGTTGCCATTTATCTTGAGACAATAACAGGGCCTAATCCTAATTAATTCTACTTAAACAGATATTGGACCTGCTAATATACTGCTGGAATCAGTAATGTAATGCCCCCTAATGTACAGAGACTAATCAGTTATAGTGAGCAACAGGCACAGATTAGAGTATTTTTTGTTGTCTAGTAGGTATATACGACATACTGAGGATCTCTTGATCTGTGTTTAAATCATGGCAGGTGATTATTGAAAAGATTTTTTTTATCAAGTTGTGCAGATAAACCAGCAGTCCTGTTTGAAGGTCTGCAAGTACATGTATACTACTGTGTTAACTGCTCTATTGCCCATCCATTTGTATAATAACAAAAAGAAAGAAAATAACACCTTCCAACAACACAGGAAAATTGCCAGAATTGCAGATAGAAACTTTGATAGTTCATTGTGATTTACATATTTTAGTAGGAACCTCATATAATAATGAGCTTTAGAGTTCACAATCACTACAGTATAGGAATTATATTTTCCATAAGATAAATAATTCCGTTTTCCCATTGCAGGCACTCTAAGACTTATTGGCTGGTCTTGGATACACTTTAAGACTTATTGGTTGGTCTTGGATATTACCTTTCCTAAAATGTATAATAAAATGTTCCAAATAACAAACTAAATGATATTGTTAATAATACCCATTTCATCATCTACCATGGCCGTACGCAGCGAAAAGGTATATTTTTAAACTGAAAATTTTCACAAAATTCACCAAAAGTGTGCATTATATCCTTCCATTTTCTATGAATAAGCGTCCATTGCCAAACTCGGTCGCTTTGCTTCCTCGCTTTGTTTATTAGAGACTTTTTAGAGGCTTACCACTCCAAAGAAATGTTTTCTGTTTACCGGCAGCCATGCCCTCTCTCAATATGGCTGAAATTAATTGTTATCACCACAATAAATGCTTAGAATAGTATAAGATGCATTTTGAGGACCAAAAAAGGGAATTTGGGAAGGTTGCAGGCTTGAAATACCTCCAAAAACTGATGGTTGCTAGGTAAAATGCTGTTGCTGGGCAACGTCAAAATTCTATGAATACTGAATTATTTAGATCAGAACAAATAACTTGACACAGGGTATCTAACTGAAAATTTTCACAAATTTCACCAAAAGTGTGCATGATATTCTTCCATTTACTATGAAAAAGCACCCATGCCAAACTCAGTGGCTTTGCTTCCTCGCTTTGTTTCTTTGAGACTTTCTTGCCACCCCCAAGGAAAAGCGTTCTGGATACAGCCATGCCCTCTCTCAATATGCTGACCAGATAGCTGAAATTAATTGTCATCACCACAATAAATGCGTTGATTAGTATTAGATGCATTTTGAGGACCAAAAACAGGAATTTTAAGGAGATTACAGACTGACAGGCTTGAAATATAGCCAAAAAGTGATGGTTGCTACGGAAAATAGGTAACAGAAATATATGTGAATACTCAATTTTTTAGATTAGAACAGCTAACATGACACAGTAGGGTATATGTTTGATTTATAACAATATTACAATATCCATTAAACGATGCGTATAGTCGTAAATACACAGAAACATATATTTTAGTGATATCCGTCACATGCAGGGGTTAATCAAACACGGCTATAATGTAACTTCATGATCATATATGCATTAATAATACATCCTAGTCTTCCTCTTTTATCACTTTTTCATCAAAATTCACCTTTCTCATTACTTTTTACAAATTAAAAACTTATGAAAAATATAAAATGAATTAATCTGGTAAAAAAATTGAAGAATATTGAAAAGTGAATATGGTTGCTAGGGAAAATAATGTTGCTAGGCAACGGTTTTGAAATCAAAGATGTATGAAATATATATTTGATTGCTAGGCATTATCATATCATTCAATCTGTAGTGATTTTATCCTTGAAAATTTATATTTATATATGAATTAGTATAATGAATTAATAAATCTAAATAATAAGTTGCTGCTTTGCATTAATCACAAAAATGGGCGTGGCCTATTCAAGGCTGGTTTCCATGGTGAAGCTACACCCTGCGACACTTTTAACTCTCAGTTCTGAAAAATCAGAAAATTTTTAAGTTTAAAGATTAAAGTCCCAAATTTTGGCCTCTCGCCGCTCGCCTATTATTACACATTAATCACTTTGTTGTTTTTTTCTTAAACGGAGAGGGACCGCCCCCCCCCCCCTTGCTGCTAGGGTCTTCACTCTACACATGTTATTGTGGTGCACATCTACCAATTATAAATCATCTAGGCCTGTACTCCTGGCACTATAAAACAATACTATACATGTATAGGAGTTATAGACACCCTATTCCATAGCTCTATCATAAACCCAGGGGGCTCACCGTAGCGTCGGCAGCAGAGGACCCGTCTCCCAAAGTTCTAAGTTAACCTACACATATACTAGATTGTATTGGAATTTTGATGTCAGAGTTAAAAAGTCACGCTAAAGATTAGACATAAAATAGATCTAAAGTAACTTTTGTAGTTCTAGAAGATCTATAATGTTACTTGTTTAATATAAATGATAGATAGGCCAAACAAATGATTAGCGTATTAATGATGTAAACACAGTTTCAATTTTGGGCCCTGAGCTAGATCTATTCTAGTTCTCTTAGCTAAACTAGATTAGGTCTCGATTTTGATCTATATAATAAAAGCATGAATGGAAGGAGCCAAAGCGAGACTCAGTCCAGGGGCAGGGCTGCACCACCTGACGTTATTCACTTGCCAGGACCAAGGCCCAAACCAGAGTAGGCCTAGACTAAATGGTAGGGCCAGCTCAGCTCACCTAAGACAAGTTTACCTTAGAATTTCTTAGTTCTAGACTAAGTCTAAATTAGACCCTAGACTAGATCTAGTCCTAGATAGAAAACTAGATAACAATAGATCTAGATCTAGACTAGAACTTGATAAAGGGGCCAAGCTATTACTTGCTAGGGCCTGGCCCTGCATTGTCATCAGTGACAAGCCAGGGTTTTTTTTTCAGGGTTTTTTTTTTAGATCTCCGAACATAGGCTCAGCACAACTAATCATTTAGGCCTGGGAGAGGTCCTCACGGTGAGTGACAGAGCTGTATTGTATACATGTAGACTCTAGAGTGTCTAGTCTAAACTTCTAGTCTTATCTAGACAGTCCGTCTATAACGTTAGACTAGGCCTAACGAGTACCTTAACGTAGATCTTTCCAGGAAGAACAGTGATGGTCTTAAAAAATCTTAATTTCAAGTCCATGAAAATGTCCAATAAAATGTCGTGAAGATTAATTCAAACTGTTTTCTGTCAGTGTTCATTCCACGCATTATTCATGTTCATCCGACACCGGAACCTTCAAATCGAGATTATTTAAAACTGTTTTCTGACGGCGTGATTCCATTCATTATTTGATTTTATTTGTCCGTGTCAGACGCCGGAACCTCTTGCTGGCACTACCGGCGTTGTACGGCGAAAGCAGCCGGAGAGTATCCAAGCAATCATTGCATAAAATTGACGGCGTTAATAATTCATTTAAACGATCTCTTATTACTTAGAAACTTTGAATTTGGGGCAGAACGTGATATATAACTATATAATATAAAATAATGAAAATTGGATACATACCAAAATATGCCTCTATCCCGTCAAAATGGGAAGCCAAAGACCCTTTTTCGCAACAACTTGCTGCGGCTGAAAAATAACTTTTACCAAGTTTATGCAATAGGCACGTTCATGACTATTCAGTTTTGTAAAGATGATTAAATCGCGTCATAAGCTAAAACAATACATAAATATGTTTATGCAACGGAATTTATGTCAACGGCATAAGCTATACATGATTTTATGTCATGATCAAAATTTATGTCATTATGAAATAAACTTTTATTCAACAGGGCAATCGTTAATCGGCGCACACATGCCAATCCAATAAAACTGAATTTCACATCCTACCGGTTACCAATTGGAGGAGAATGACAAATGAAAAAGTGATTTGCCAAAAGACATTTGCGCCGGTTAGGATACGAACCCTTGACCCTTGATTTAAGAGTCTAGTGACTAAATGATACCTCCACAAAACCCTCCTGCTTTTGATCGGCTGCTTACCTGCTGCACATCGGCACTCTTCATAACGACCAAAAGCGTTTTCCCAATATCCCAAGGTACCATCTTCGTCATAGCCATCTGGACCACCATTGTGTATACGGGCGAAATCCTGGCAAGTTGGTTGACGTCCGAGGCGTTGGAAAGTAGCATACCGCGCCATGTAGCCTTGTACCGCCTGCTCGCTGCATTCAAATTCAGCCGTGCAATTCATCCAAGCTAGCACGGCAAGAATTAAGGGGAGAAAAAGAAATGCAAGTTTTAAAAACTAATTATTATTCAAGGAAACTTTGGTCATATTTCTAAACAGTATTTTGATAAGTTGACAATCTCATTCAATTCAGAATTAAGGAGGAATGTTACGTGTCAACTAAGTTTGAAGGGCGAAATAAACAATATACACACTATTGAAAAAAGGTTAACTCAATAATTGGTAAAATAGGAACATGTATGTCGGTTGGGTATTAAGAAAACTACCAAATATTTCGTAACCTTAACTTAATGTTGCGCTGAAATAGCTCAATATGGGGTTAAAAATTACCCAGCAAACATACGTGCTCCCTTTCTACTCAATATTGGGTAAAATTTTACTCAGTGGTTTTAGAGGGCATGTTCTTTTCTTCTTCGAAGAAAGGACCGAAATTTTACTTACAGCCCTTGAGTTCACCTCCTCTTAACCGCGCATCATTCCAGTATGCTTCTTTTATCTGGTATGGGCCGCATGAAAGTGAGCCAACATCATCACGACAAACAGGATCAGGTATTGTACACCCGGATTCGACCTTGCAGATACACGCTAGACAGTCGGGTGAAACAGGAGTTGGGAGCGCTGAAAAAGAAAATTTGGGAGTATTACGAGAAGGAGAACTACATCACTAATGACCAGCACTACTGACTAATTCTTCCGGGGGGGGGGGGTGCGAAATCAGTATATATTTCATAGTGATGGGTATGTGCCGCGGAGGGGACCCCCATGCGTTCCAAGACATGGCATTGTTGTCTAATTGCGCTTTCCACCGGCGAACTTCACCGGCGAAGTTCGCCAGCGAAGGGAAAAGTGTCTAGTATGAAAGGTACACAGGAGAACTTCACCCATTAAGTTCGCTGGCAAACTTCTCAACCTCTGGAGGTGAAGTTCTCCGGTTCGCTTTCATATTTTGAGCAATGTTTGTGATTCTAAAGAAGATGCGTATGTAACAAATAATCATTTCGAGCGCGAAGCGCGAGCAGAATTTTTTGTATACGCTCTCACCTGATCGTATTGGACATTCAAAGCAGTTTTAATCATAAACAGGAAAGGTATATGACTATACACCTGATGCGAGCGCGGAGCGTGAGCGGAAACAAAATTTAGATTAACACCTAAAAACGGAACATCTCATGTTTTGTAAACATGGGAAAAGAATGGATAATTGGATATCTACCTATATTGATAATGGCAGGACAATAATGTCAATATACATGCGTGTGCATGTTTAGATTTATACCTAGAATCTTGATATTGTAATTCATTTTCAATGTGCGAAATATCTTATTAATAGTATAAAAAAAGAACAATTAGAGTAATTACAGATAGTCATATTGCTAATTAAATTTTTATTATAATGTCAATAATGCGAGCGCGAAGCGAGAACTGAAAATTTGTGATATTCCGACCTGAAAAAATGTGGGTTTAAACGATATTTCGAGCACTGTGTAGGAAAATTCTGAAGTGGATAGGGATCCCGCTTATTAAATGACGCGAGTGCGAAGCGTAAGCTGATATTTTTTGTTATTATTACAAGTCACGTACTTTGACGTGCGACCAGGACATTTTAGGGATATTTGTCATCATATGGCTATGATAAATATCTTCATATACGTCTTTCTACATCCCGAATGGAATTTGTTGTGGTCACTTTCGGGAATAGTCTGGAGGGTATTCGGCTGGTTTTGAACATTTCAAAATGAGCTGAATTTTTCAGCGAATGTTCCCGAATTTTCTTGCATTTACGAAGGCAAAACAGAATATTCCTGCAACCACCAGAATACTGCAGCTACTGGCATTTCTCTTAAAGCTCCATATTGAGAATTTTATACCCCGACATGAAAGATTTTAAAATTATTCACAAATATTCCTCCCATTATTTTTCCCCTATTTTTCCCCCTCTCTTGTTCCTTCTTTTTATTCTATTTTTTTTGCTCCACCAATAGGGGGGGGGGGGGGGGGGCCACTCGGCCCCCTTGGATCCGCCTATGTTATATGCATTTTTTGTTTGCAAAGGATAAGTTTGAGAGTGTGAATATTAAAAATCAGATGGATGCTACCTTGGCATCTTGAAGAATTTAATTTTTCTGACGTCATAAACCACACCAACTTTCCGTTACATTCATCTTTAATACAACTTTTGTATTTAGCGGAATAAAGATATCATGTTTGATATCACATTAAATAAAATGCAAAATAATCCACATAATAAGAATCGCTACGCATTAAAACGTGTCCAACTTGTCCAGGGAGGTTATGTAAGGTCATAAAAGGTCACATTCACTGTGTACCTACGGGGGGGGGGGGCAGAGGGGCAGTTCCCCCCCCCCTTGACGAGTCACAACCCATACAAAAGACCTATCCCTGCCCCCCCCCCCTCCCCCTGACGAGCTTGAATACCTATTGTTTGCATTTAAGTTGCTTAAAATTCTGTGCGACACTTTTGACAATGCACAAATTGAATTGAATTTATTACCAGATATCACTGTCAGGTAAATTACAAGAAAGAGTACATCACATATAAACACAAAGCATTTGGTAATTGAAGCTAACATAATAGAAAATTGCTAATTAATCGAGGTTAGCCCGAAATAATGTCGTTATCATAGTTTAAAGAATGAATTTAACTAAACCTCAATAGTGTACATCAAATTCAGTACTAATTCTACTTTACACTTTGAAAAAGCCATGGGAATTAAAAATATACATCATGCGGGTAATTTTTTTCATAATTGGGTATGGGTCTCCGATGAAAGTAAAAGTTTTGACAGGATGTTACACTTGAGTGAGCACGGTCCATATTTGTAAAGCTCGCAGAAATCTGTTTGCGCAGAAAGGGCCGTTTTCACGCTGTGTCAAGGGGAAAGGGCGAAATCAAACTTACCCTACAAAACACTTCTCATACATTTCCTTTGCAATTTTAGTCAATTTAAATAAAACGGATACATTCAAGCACTTTGTCACGATTTCGCCACCCAAATTGAAATTTCAACACTTAGTAAGCGCAACCTTTACCATTTTTCTGTCAGCAGGATCTGAGGACATAACTGAATCTAAACAAAAGTTTTTTTTTTATCAGACATCTCCTGTAATTTTTTTTACTAAGTTTTTACCATTTAAAGGGTGTTTACAGTTCATGTTTCATTTAATACTTGTTTCTCTACACTTTTCCCAAGCTTGAGAATGATTTAAAAGATGAAAAATCAAGCCGTAGACTTTTCATGTAAATCACAGCTCAGTGTAAAGCACATATCGTCACGATGGTCTCGGTTTGTGGGGGAGTGGGGTGGGGCGCAATGCACTCTTCGAAGTGTTCCGGGCAAGGAAACAAGTTTTAAAGCTAAAAGATATCTTCAAATCAACTTACTGGGTGTCTGGAAAAAGAAGACGGAAGACCGAAGACCGGGGACACATATCACACTCGTGTGAAAGCGTTTGTAGTTCACGCCCGAAGTGTGTACAAAGCATTGCAAAGTGTGTACAAAACACGTGCGCGGGTTAGAATGGACTTTGAACCTTGCCCCATACACATGTTCTCCCATTGACACTGCGCGGGTCCCCGGTCTTTGATCTTCGTTTTCCAAACCCGTTGTTGGGTGTCTGGAAAACGGAGACGGAAGACCGGGGATCGCATTCGTTTAGCTAAGATACCTCTTATAAATGTCATAATGAAGGCATCTATTATTCAGCTCAAGAATATTCTGATCTTGAATACATTAATGTCATTAATTGGCTGATAATGAAGTCATGGTAATTGCTTGTGTCAATATATAGTATATTTAGACCAGTTGAGGCGGGATAGGTCTCCCAGTTTTCACTATTCCACTGAGATAAGACGGTAACAAACTCCAGTAATCAATCGGGAGCAGTTTCAAATTTCCAGTTAAACGTTAAATAGACCAGTAATTTCAAACCAGTTTAATTCTTAAATGGTCCAGTACAATGAACTCGACCAATCAGACGAGTATATATGCCGTTGTTTCATTTTCCACAGTTCCATTCTGTGAACTGTTTTATTCCTACTTGGCTGACATTAATTTGCAATTAATTAAAAAACTGTTCATGCGAAATCAACCAACCGGTTCAAACGAGCCTCTGCAAAACTGAAATAACGATCCAACATGCCTAGGGTATCGTAATACTCTATAATTAGATTGATTAGCAAGAAACCTGTCCAGATTTTTTAAACATATATATATATTCGGAAATTGGAGTGGGTGGGCCTTGCCACTCAAGCATAGCGGATCAGCTCATTCAGTTTAGCTAACATCATGATTATGTAACTAATCCGCAGAACGCCAAAATGTTCAACTCTGTATCATCTTGCATACTATCATTATTATTCACCTCAAATACATCAAATATTTTGAAAGTTATCCTTTGGCATAATTTGAATAAGCACACGTTTATACAAACTTTAAACGTGCTTCCACCGTTCATTAATACTGAAAATGCACTTCACAGCGGTAAAATCTTGCGGTTCAAACTACGTCATCAGTAATGCTCATGACTTGCTCGTGGAGGTCTGGTTAAAGATGGGCAAGGTAATTTTTTCACAGTTGGAAACTGTTGCCATTGTAACGGCTAAGGGCAGGGGTATTTATCACCTTCATTGATAGTTCTAGTTTAATTTCCCTTCCCCGCAACAAAGTGAATATAGGACGTTCCTCGCATGTTTCATCATCCTTTTTAATATCGCCTTTTCTTTGTTAATTTTCTTTATTCAGGTTCATAGTCTAAAATAGGTAGGCCTAGAGAACATACAAAGGAAACACGAATTTTAAATTAAAAGGGGAAAGAAAAGGGAAATATCAAAAGGTCATCAAAATGGAAAATTTATAGGCCATCCAATTCTTTTCGAAAATCTCAGATGCAGCTTCCCGCTTGCATTATTCATCTAGTTCTTAGTTAATAGTCTTGTTGGAGAAAGAAAGGTATCATTACCATAAAAAATTCAGTCTGACAAAAGAAAGGAAAAGAAAAATAGTGAAACATGATATACGTTATTTCACATCATATCAACATCTATCAAGACTATCACAAATTAGATTTTGTATTAAGAACTAAAATGTTTGCTCGCTCGCAGTTTTTATAAATTTTGTCCTTTATGCCATGTCTGCCCCATAACAATTTAGATTTCTAAAACCTTAAACTGAAAGAACACTCCTTCACAGAGAACAATATTTGTGTCAGTCATATATCTGTAATCAATTATTTTTTTTTCTTCATAATTTCAATTTTGTATTTTATAAATATGTCATGGATACACCTTGCCAGTGCAGTTGGGGCGAGGGTTACAAATGTGTGAGCACAGTGGGGTAATTTCTTCAAGAAAATATTTGACAGAAAAAAATTAACAAGCCTAAATAAAAAAAGAAAAAGAGACGGGGTTTAATCCTTGCCAAAAAATGGCGATTAGAGATGGAGCAATGGGGGGGGGGTCCAATTTAAAATATGCTCACTTATTGCCCAAATTCCAAGAGGAGTGCACATGAGGGGCCACTACTCATCACGGCTTTGTGCCTTAATTGGAACACGTTCATACTACCTGTATCCCTTGATCCATACCTCTGTCACCCATCATTTACATTTGTTTTCATTTTTGAGCACCTGACCATTTTCTTTCTATCTCTCTCTCATCAAATGTACCCTCCACCCCTCCAAAAAATGCTTTATCCTTTTATCGCTTTCATTATCTCCCTTAGGCCACTATCATTCATGATTTTTTTCTTTACAATTCTCTATACATCTGTCAATCTCTGTTAATGACTCCTTCACATTTTCCATTTCCCTTCCCCGTTCTAATTCACCTCGCCCCCTCTTTCTCATTATTACTTATACAGTGTAATCTTTGCATCTCTACATAGATATATCTCATTTTCATTTCTCGCCCACAATCAATTACTTTCCCCATTTAACAATGGGACAATATTTAGAGTTCGTAAAAACAATCCTACAATTTTCTACAAATATCAATTACTATTTTTAGTAATTCAATAAAACGAACAAAGAGATGAAGCAAAAAGAATCACATTTTATGTAAATTTAATACTTTTAAAATAAACACACATTTAAATTTGTGAAACAATATTATCTTGTCACCTGTCCTATGACTTTACAAACATGATTAAAAGTGGAAAATGGATTTAAATAAAATGTATTTTTTCATATCATTTATATTATATTATTCATAAATATTTCTGTAATGTCATGAAGAGGAACTCACAGTGTTGTAATTTATTCTTATTCTCCTCCTCCTTCTTGGTTGTCTTCTTTTCTACTTATAGTTAATTTTTATCATTATCAACATTATAATAATTTCATAATAATCATAAAACATATCCACAATGTCAATATAATGATTATTATCTTTGAAAAATGAAAATTAGTACTTTTGTTAATGTTCAAATTTTTAAAGCGTTTTTATGATACTTGAGTGTGAACAGTAAAATAGTTCCATAGCCAGGTGCTACCAGGTCCATGACGTCACCTCTTCAACAGTCGTGACTCTTGAACAATCTGAAATAAGAAGAATCAGTGTAAAAAATTTTAGCAACTCATCTTGATAATAGCAGAGTGTTCACATACATTTACATGTATGATACATCTCTGAAAGATTATGAAAGAGCATTTTGAGATTGCAATCACAGGCATAACTAAAAAATATAGAATGTTGAATAGAAATTGGGTAAATAGTCTCCGAATATTATTTTTATATCCTTATAATTAAAATCAGAATATATTTAATTTCGATAAAGTCATTTGAGAAAATGTTCATACATGGTGTTACATGAAAATATACCTGTCTACTATTACTATTATTCTATTCTTAGATGCTCTTATACTGTGTTTATGCTTGTAATCTCTCATTGTTAGTCTCTGTTGAGATTCTAATAAAAATATAGATCAACTAAATCTTAATCTCTTGCAAAAGTGGAAAATAATTGTTAAAATACTATGGATTCAATAGTCTTCCTAGATTTTGTTTTCACTCTGACGAGTTACATTGTTCTTGCTCTTACATATTTTTGAGGGTGCATTCCATAATATTATCATTAATGGAAATAATAAGAGGGCTCAGTTGTCAATTGGAACTTTAATTTCTAAAAAAGTTCATGATTGATATTATTCATTTTTGTGAGTAAATTTAAGATGAAGTTATTACAAGATGTGGATGAATTGTTAGAGATTGATATTTGACAATTACTATAACAGGACATCACATTTACAACTGCTCTCAAGAACAAAAAAATAAATAAGAATAAAATTACCATAAAGTATACTTGTATTTACAAGTAGAATGTTCAATAAACACAACTTTATACAAAAATTAACCTTCATACTAGAAGCTTGACCCCCTGATCCAAAGAGAGGCTTCTTCTTCAATGGCAGACAGGGGCAGAGTGTCTGGACTTCCATCTCCCTCCAGTTGCTGTCCCCCTATCTCTTTCTTCCTCTTCTCCCCATTTGTGTGGTTCACCTGTTAGAAAAGTGAAAACCAATATTTCATAAAGTAATAAATGAGAATGAATTCATATTTACATTTTGTATGCAACAGCTGAAGTCCCTTCTTTAAAAAAAATATTTTTATCATTACAGATTTTTTCAAATATATTTGACAGGGGTGTTGGTACAGTTTCACTGTTATTTTAAGGCAAATGAGGTCTAGTCTTTCAACCCTGAAATGGTTTGATGAACACACTAATAATCGGGATTCAAATTTGAACCTTAGGGGTTGGTACAATAAGGGGTGCTAATGAGAGCAATTATGCTCATTTGTGCACTTTTATGAGTGTAGCATAAGTTCTATAAATCACCATATAGGGCACAGATTTGAACCATGTAATAGAGGTAAAAAAATTGAACATTTTATATCTTTAAGTATTATGCACCTTAAAAGGTACAATGTTGCCCCTTTTATTGTGCAAATGAACTTTTTTGGGGTGCAAATAATACAAGGCCACTTGATTTATTTAGGCTTAAATTTCTTTGTTAATGTTAGAAAAATGATTTACACACTCAATATATGAATACTTCTAATAAAGACAGGTTTTTATAGGTAAGAAAATTGTAGGCCCTATAATTCTATTATTTACACAATTAGGGATTTTCTTTACTTCAAATTGCCAGGGTTTGTTTTCTAAAATAAGCACCACTTTAACAATTGATCCAAAAAGATACTCTTTACAGTAAATAGGTAAAAGGAATAGAATATACTATGAGGAATACTTAATGACAGTCATCAAGAGAATTTCATTTATCATGGTTCGTTTTATCCACACATCAGAAACCAAATCCTGTAGTTACCAGTAATGGAAATGCCTTTTCTCCAAGCATATTATTTGTGCACTGGTTTGAAAATTAATAGAAAAGGCATTTGATAAGTTTTTTAACCTGTAAAAAAAATCAAATAACTAAAATGTGTATCCATCATAGATGTACATTAATATTATTATTAGATATTAACATACAACGTAGTCATCGGTCTCATCAGACAAGTTTTTCGTGAAGTTACACTATTTTCAGTTCAGTGTTTAACTTAATTAGTTCAGTGTGTAATTCTTTGTTTTTCTTTTCCCCCTTCTTTCCCTTCCTGTTTAGAAGTCTCCAGTCTTCATTAACACAGGTGACCCAGTATTTTCTAAATTATTATATCACCTTTATAGGTGAGCGGCCAGAAGCCAAATAAGAAATGCCTTATTTCTTGACTTTAATGCCTCTGGCTGGATCAAAGCAAAATCATACATCAAATTGAAGGAAATTTACTGATTTTTTTCGGAATTGGGCATCAAAAATGCCGTAATGTGTAGCATCACCATGAAAACCAGCCTTGAATAAGGCACTCCCATTTTAGATACCTATTTAATATTTATCATGAATATTGATTTTTTACTAATTAATTTAGATTATCGGGTATTTTTCTTATTTTCAAAGGCTAGATCTACTATATATTGTAATAAGAATTACTGAAAAAACTTAGCATGAATTTTATGAACATTTTCTCAGAAATTATTGCCTAGCAACATAACTGTCCTTAGCAACCATTTAGCTCCTTAAGTAAACCACTTATTTTTCCATTTCAAACCTAACTTTTAACTTTTTAACTAGGTTGAATTAAACAAAATAAGTTACACCAATGAAATTATATAAAGTGTTATTTCAAAATAATAAAAAAGAACTGAAAACCCCCATTTTAGCTATTGCGAACCTCAAATAAATTCACTAAGCTCTACCTGACATACCCCTTCACATCGTACAAATCGTCATATTATTGTTCAGTTTGACTACATTGATACACGTACGTACAAGTCACATACTTTATACTATTTTGTGGTGAAAAAGTTGATTGAGTTTAAAATACCTGATGAATTATCTTGTCTGCAATAGAACAGCAAAATGACCATTTTACATTACCCATTGATACCAATTTGTTGCCTAGCAAAGACTATTTTCCATAGCAACGACTATGTTAACACTCTTTTCCCTGGACAAATCTTTGGAAAAACATTCCATTATGAGAAATAATACTGGCAAAATTATCATATTAATGTCTACAACCTCGTTTTCAGTAATCATTCAACAAACTGACTATTTCATAGCTTCCATGGAGTCAAATGTGTTGCCCAGAAACAATATTCCCTAGCAACGGTTATGTTACCACTCTTCATCTCGGCCAAATTGTGTTGACGAAGCTGTGAGTATAAATATTGAAAAAATTAACATATGATAGTTTGTTATCGATAGGCAAACAACATTCCGAAGTTTACCATTGTGTACTGACACAATTTCATTGCCTAGCAACACTTTTTACCTTAGCAACGATATATTTTTCCTTTAATAAATCTTGAGGAAAATAATCCACTTATAAGTGTAAAGTACCACTTGTTCAATAATATACCTACATGCATACTGGCAATGGTGAATTGAAGGACACCGTTTCATTTATCCTATTTCTAAAAAAAAAATCATTTATCGTTGTACGTATATCTGCTTGTCTACCAATTCTTAACATGAGCATGGTATTCAAACTTTATCATTTAAGAAAGAGCAGCTTCAAAGAGAAATTTAAATGTTTTTTGCAGATTAAAAAGGAATAATATGGCTTGGATGATTCATAGCTGCTGGGTACATAGCATTTTTTTTAGTTTGTTACAATAGATAAAGCATTGATGATATAATAAAATGGACAACACTACTCTTCAGGCACAGTCCCTGATTAAAGCTTTGATCATAAAGTGGGTATTTACTTTAGGCTTGTACACATATATATATATTTTTTCAGAGACCTCCTATACTAGTACTCAATTAAGGTCATTGGCAAAGGCTTTTGGCTGCATATTCAGATCACTTTCTTCGAGTGAATATGGACTGGTTAACAAATGGAAATTTCTTGTCAAATAATACCTAATCACCCATGCAAGTCCATCTTCCAAGGTTGTGTCTGTGTTGAGGCTGTAGCCCAAAGATGCCAAGGCTGTGAGTTCGACAAGTTTCTGTTGGGAGGACCGAAAGCTTAATGCCCTCTCCAACACCTGGTAATGAGGATATAATGAGGATGCGCCTTAAAAAAAGAGCACTAATGCAGCAAGTGAGAATCAAATCCAGGTCACCGGAATCCGAAACTCCCGCTCTATCGACTGAGCTATCATTCCTGATCAGGCCAAGAAAAGGAAAAGAAAATCATTAAGATAGAAAGGCTTACTACAGTGGGAGATGTTTTCTATGCTCAAGTGTCATTGTGTAATGATGAGGTTTGCACACATCTGCTGAACAGAGACAACCAGGGTGGGGCATACGAGAAAAGTCCCCGAATATAGAGAGGAGGCATATCAGCTTATGCAGTCTTTGATGTTGTCCTTCGGGTATTTTCTGCTACAACGATAGTTCCTTTGACTCCGATGGTTAAAAACTGATGCGTTAAATACTCAGTTAAAAAAAAGATGTCTGAAAGAAAAGACAAGGATTCCTCTCAACATGCATACATATGTAAAGGACGTTGACATGGGTAAAGCTTCAGAAAACAGGTACACATGCCTCTATTGTCATGATTGTTGGGCTTAAACTAACGCTACTGTTCGTTCCATGGAGGTTTAGATCAATGTAAATCCCAATGTAATTGGGATGATCCCCCTACAGTATTGGTAAAACATACTATTCTGTATTTGTAGTGATGATTTGTTCAAATAATAAGCCTGGAACATTTGAATTACAGCCATAATTTTGTATCACTGCTTGAATGGAGTAGAAAAAACATTGAATGGAACAATAATCTCTAAAGTAATAATCACTCCTCAGTGTGCCAAAACGGACTCAGTGATGATCTGGCAAGTTTAACTCCTTACTGTGCTATAAATCATCTCTGTTCCGATCCAGAAAGACTCAAACTTAGTGTATTCCATCTTAAGAACAGAGAGCAGATCAAAAACTGAGGATCAGGTGGTAACAAGCCAACCTACCTTGGCGTCATTGTAGACCGTTCTTTTTTCATACAAAGTACATGCTGCCAAAACAAATGCAAAATTTGGAGCAAGGATTATCATTCTGAAGCTGGGAAACATATGGGGAATTGATAGATGCCAAATCTCTCTGTACAACAGCTCTGACTTTATGCTTCTGCACTGCTGAGTACGCATCCCTTGGTGCTAAATATTGACACCAAATCTAAATGGAGCTTGCAGAGCCATCACTGACTGCCTGTGACTAAAAGAAGTCAGTAATCTTTACCTACTATGTATTATTGCCCCACCGTAAGTCAGAAGAGAAGTCATCAGCACAGATGAAAGAAAAAACAATCAAGAGCATAGTATTCCACTCGTCAATCATGAGCTTGCAACGAGACTCAAATCTAGACACAATTTTCTCTGCTCATTGCTCAATAGAATCCATTGATGACTTTGCTCGCATAAAAGCGTCATCCACTGGTCTAACAATCTCCAGTCTGTGATGCACAATCTCACCTATGGAATTAGTACATCACTCTCCAGGTCCAAGTGAAGAATGGTCTACCTGATCTTGTTTGAATCGCCGATGGGGCTACAATAGGAATGGAGAAACTTCCTGCAACTGTAAGGATGATCACAACACTTTTTTGGCATACCCCTCCTACTTTGAACTGCCACTGCCTTTGCCACTGCATTCGATTCTTTTCACAGGAAAGCTTAATGTAGATCTTGTACCATTATCAGGACACGACATCTTTAATGACCTAAGAAGAAGTGTGTCATTAATTATCTGACTGGTCGAAGACACCTCTTTATGGTAATCTGACATTTGGGGAAAAATGATTATTTGGTCATGGGTTGTTGGATGGGGGAGGGGACAGGGACTTAATTGGTTCCTGATGGGGTTGTCGGTTAGGCCATGGACCTAGGTCCATGGTGAGGCTAAAACTTTGCTGAAAACGGTGCGTTTATTCTAATTGTTAGTGCTTTAAGGTGAAATTTACAATTTGTCAGTGAAGGAGCAAAGATATTCGATGGTAACAATCTTACCCAATATCTACATACCCCTTAAAAAGCCACCTTTTGTAGAGACAAATTCCTGCACACTTAATCCCCCATTCGGTCATAGTATACTGAATGATTTTATAGGGCAATATTTGCTCTGTGCCCATCTCATCGGGTAACTACACAAGTCCTTTGTAGTAGAGGTTTCAAGAAAGATCTCGCCTTTGGGTTGAGTGATTCCAAATCTCTGGCAGCGTACGGCTCTGGTAGGAGGGGGGGGGGGGCAGACCAAAAGGTGATGCACTGATCCTCACCTCAGTCGTAGATAGTGTCTACAACCCTGCAGGAGCCCCAAACTGCATATTAAGGACTTTGCACCTTTTGTTCCAGACCATAGGCGATTACATGTAAGACATAGCCAGGATGGCCATTCGTCATTTGAACCTGGGGCGTGATTTGCTAGATCACATGGAAAGCTTTTGCGTCACAGACTGGAGGTGGTTTGTCCATAGGGCGATCCTTTGACTATGTGCATAGCTATCAAGGGATTCAGTCAAGTGAAGGAAGTTGTCTTGATTCCAGTCTCTTTTTGTCAGGTTCATAGTTAAAGAGTGGAAGAAGAAGGGCATCGTTTTTGCTCCTTTTTCCACCCGTGCTGATACCTCTATATCTGGGGAACTGTGCCACACAATAGGTAAAGATCATCTTCTCTTTATGGTAGCAGACAGACAGATTACTTGTTCGTCTGTGTAGATGTTAAAGAGGAGTTGGACAAGGACACTTCTTTGTGGGAGACCATTTTTCTGCCCCCACCATTTGCTGCTGGAACCACTGAGATTCACAGCCGGTTTGAGGGCATTTTTTGAATTAGCCTTATCAACTTGACTTCCTTTGTCATTACAGTGACTTTCCTCGTAAGTAGGCCTACCCCATGATTAAATGTTTCATAAGCTGCAGTTAAGTTAACAAAGGCTGCTCTAGTTTTCAGACCTTCCTCAAACCATCTGATATACCGAGTCAGATTCAGTACTTGATAGGTAAAGGACTTTCCTGGCCTGAATCTTGCCTACTGGAATGAAGAACTCAGTCACAAAGGGAACAATGCGGTTAAGCAGGAGCTTTTCAAAGGGCTTGTAAGTGTGACAGAGTAGAGAGATTTTTCTGTAACTCTGATTGGGTCTTTGCCTGGCTCGATCGACTTTGGCAACTACCCTTAACTTCCTCTTGGCATTGTTTTTTTTTCTTCATACAAACAGTAGTTTAACATGTCAGCAGCCATTGGTCCAAAAAGGGTGATCTGCTAACAGGGGACATCAACTAATCCAGGTGCCTTGTTGCTCTTAATTATTCCCTTTCATAGCCTAGCACAAGCAGACAAGACGTTCAGGCTGAATGGTATTGTGTATTTACAAAAAGACTCTTAGTTGGGAGACTGTCACTGCACTTTTATTTAAGGAGGTTGGCCCTTCGTGGGCAATAGGGTTACCTTGACTGTACACAAGAAGATAGTGGGCCACTTGGTCGGTGGTCACTAGGGGTATACTTTGAATCGTTTTTCAAGGATCCGAATCGTTTTCCCAGGCTTTTCTGCTGTTGTGAGTCATGTCCATTGGTTTATTAAATCACTGTCACTTTCGTTTGTATTACCCATAATGGCAGTTGTCAATTTCCCCCACATTCAAGTGTATCGGCGCCAAAGGGGTCCTTCTCAAAGCTCCTGAAATATTTACTCTACAGCAGCTTCGTCATTCGTCAAGCCCGGATAATAGTTTGTACAGCATCCTCGTGGAATATTCTTCTGTGATGATTTCTTCAACAGCTTTCCAAATGTGTCGTAATGAGTAGGGAGTGCTGGAAGATCCTGTGGATAGATATCCGGATCTATGACAAACTGCTCCCAGATTGCTTTCTTCAGGGTGAAGCATCTGTGAAAGGGATGTGTGCGTGGAGTGATGGCTGCATTCACCTTCAGCCCAATAGGTTGATATTGCGTGTGCAGGAGAGGGTCAAGCACAACCTTCTCACATTTGTTGAGTGATGCAATCTGATTTGCATCTGACCAGTTCTCCACAAGTTCTCCATCTCGTTGGTTTCTCCATATCCCCAAATAATGCTGTGACTGTTGAAATCCCCAATAATTACATTTTCTAGATCGGAGGTGGCGTCTCGAGGAAGGGATAGAGATTGGTTAGGAGGTTATAGAAAGAACTTAAATGGGAATACTCATAAGTTCAATGGTTAGGCCGTTGCCATTTATCTTGAGACAATAACAGGGCCTAATCCTAATTAATTCTACTTAAACAGATATTGGACCTGCTAATATACTGCTGGAATCAGTAATGTAATGCCCCCTAATGTACAGAGACTAATCAGTTATAGTGAGCAACAGGCACAGATTAGAGTATTTTTTGTTGTCTAGTAGGTATATACGACATACTGAGGATCTCTTGATCTGTGTTTAAATCATGGCAGGTGATTATTGAAAAGATTTTTTTTATCAAGTTGTGCAGATAAACCAGCAGTCCTGTTTGAAGGTCTGCAAGTACATGTATACTACTGTGTTAACTGCTCTATTGCCCATCCATTTGTATAATAACAAAAAGAAAGAAAATAACACCTTCCAACAACACAGGAAAATTGCCAGAATTGCAGATAGAAACTTTGATAGTTCATTGTGATTTACATATTTTAGTAGGAACCTCATATAATAATGAGCTTTAGAGTTCACAATCACTACAGTATAGGAATTATATTTTCCATAAGATAAATAATTCCGTTTTCCCATTGCAGGCACTCTAAGACTTATTGGCTGGTCTTGGATACACTTTAAGACTTATTGGTTGGTCTTGGATATTACCTTTCCTAAAATGTATAATAAAATGTTCCAAATAACAAACTAAATGATATTGTTAATAATACCCATTTCATCATCTACCATGGCCGTACGCAGCGAAAAGGTATATTTTTAAACTGAAAATTTTCACAAAATTCACCAAAAGTGTGCATTATATCCTTCCATTTTCTATGAATAAGCGTCCATTGCCAAACTCGGTCGCTTTGCTTCCTCGCTTTGTTTATTAGAGACTTTTTAGAGGCTTACCACTCCAAAGAAATGTTTTCTGTTTACCGGCAGCCATGCCCTCTCTCAATATGGCTGAAATTAATTGTTATCACCACAATAAATGCTTAGAATAGTATAAGATGCATTTTGAGGACCAAAAAAGGGAATTTGGGAAGGTTGCAGGCTTGAAATACCTCCAAAAACTGATGGTTGCTAGGTAAAATGCTGTTGCTGGGCAACGTCAAAATTCTATGAATACTGAATTATTTAGATCAGAACAAATAACTTGACACAGGGTATCTAACTGAAAATTTTCACAAATTTCACCAAAAGTGTGCATGATATTCTTCCATTTACTATGAAAAAGCACCCATGCCAAACTCAGTGGCTTTGCTTCCTCGCTTTGTTTCTTTGAGACTTTCTTGCCACCCCCAAGGAAAAGCGTTCTGGATACAGCCATGCCCTCTCTCAATATGCTGACCAGATAGCTGAAATTAATTGTCATCACCACAATAAATGCGTTGATTAGTATTAGATGCATTTTGAGGACCAAAAACAGGAATTTTAAGGAGATTACAGACTGACAGGCTTGAAATATAGCCAAAAAGTGATGGTTGCTACGGAAAATAGGTAACAGAAATATATGTGAATACTCAAATTTTTAGATTAGAACAGCTAACATGACACAGTAGGGTATATGTTTGATTTATAACAATATTACAATATCCATTAAACGATGCGTATAGTCGTAAATACACAGAAACATATATTTTAGTGATATCCGTCACATGCAGGGGTTAATCAAACACGGCTATAATGTAACTTCATGATCATATATGCATTAATAATACATCCTAGTCTACCTCTTTTATCACTTTTTCATCAAAATTCACCTTTCTCATTACTTTTTACAAATTAAAAACTTATGAAAAATATAAAATGAATTAATCTGGTAAAAAAATTGAAGAATATTGAAAAGTGAATATGGTTGCTAGGGAAAATAATGTTGCTAGGCAACGGTTTTGAAATCAAAGATGTATGAAATATATATTTGATTGCTAGGCATTATCATATCATTCAATCTGTAGTGATTTTATCCTTGAAAATTTATATTTATATATGAATTAGTATAATGAATTAATAAATCTAAATAATAAGTTGCTGCTTTGCATTAATCACAAAAATGGGCGTGGCCTATTCAAGGCTGGTTTCCATGGTGAAGCTACACCCTGCGACACTTTTAACTCTCAGTTCTGAAAAATCAGAAAATTTTTAAGTTTAAAGATTAAAGTCCCAAATTTTGGCCTCTCGCCGCTCGCCTATTATTACACATTAATCACTTTGTTGTTTTTTTCTTAAACGGAGAGGGACCGCCCCCCCCCCCCTCGCTGCTAGGGTCTTCACTCTACACATGTTATTGTGGTGCACATCTACCAATTATAAATCATCTAGGCCTGTACTCCTGGCACTATAAAACAATACTATACATGTATAGGAGTTATAGACACCCTATTCCATAGCTCTATCATAAACCCAGGGGGCTCACCGTAGCGTCGGCAGCAGAGGACCCGTCTCCCAAAGTTCTAAGTTAACCTACACATATACTAGATTGTATTGGAATTTTGATGTCAGAGTTAAAAAGTCACGCTAAAGATTAGACATAAAATAGATCTAAAGTAACTTTTGTAGTTCTAGAAGATCTATAATGTTACTTGTTTAATATAAATGATAGATAGGCCAAACAAATGATTAGCGTATTAATGATGTAAACACAGTTTCAATTTTGGGCCCTGAGCTAGATCTATTCTAGTTCTCTTAGCTAAACTAGATTAGGTCTCGATTTTGATCTATATAATAAAAGCATGAATGGAAGGAGCCAAAGCGAGACTCAGTCCAGGGGCAGGGCTGCACCACCTGACGTTATTCACTTGCCACGACCAAGGCCCAAACCAGAGTAGGCCTATACTAAATGGTAGGGCCAGCTCAGCTCACCTAAGACAAGTTTACCTTAGAATTTCTTAGTTCTAGACTAAGTCTAAATTAGACCCTAGACTAGATCTAGTCCTAGATAGAAAACTAGATAACAATAGATCTAGATCTAGACTAGAACTTGATAAAGGGGCCAAGCTATTACTTGCTAGGGCCTGGCCCTGCATTGTCATCAGTGACAAGCCAGGGTTTTTTTTTCAGGGTTTTTTTTTTAGATCTCCGAACATAGGCTCAGCACAACTAATCATTTAGGCCTGGGAGAGGTCCTCACGGTGAGTGACAGAGCTGTATTGTATACATGTAGACTCTAGAGTGTCTAGTCTAAACTTCTAGTCTTATCTAGACAGTCCGTCTATAACGTTAGACTAGGCCTAACGAGTACCTTAACGTAGATCTTTCCAGGAAGAACAGTGATGGTCTTAAAAAATCTTAATTTCAAGTCCATGAAAATGTCCAATAAAATGTCGTGAAGATTAATTCAAACTGTTTTCTGTCAGTGTTCATTCCACGCATTATTCATGTTCATCCGACACCGGAACCTTCAAATCGAGATTATTTAAAACTGTTTTCTGACGGCGTGATTCCATTCATTATTTGATTTTATTTGTCCGTGTCAGACGCCGGAACCTCTTGCTGGCACTACCGGCGTTGTACGGCGAAAGCAGCCGGAGAGTATCCAAGCAATCATTGCATAAAATTGACGGCGTTAATAATTCATTTAAACGATCTCTTATTACTTAGAAACTTTGAATTTGGGCAGAACGTGATATATAACTATATAATATAAAATAATGAAAATTGGATACATACCAAAATATGCCTCTATCCCGTCAAAATGGGAAGCCAAAGACCCTTTTTCGCAACAACTTGCTGCGGCTGAAAAATAACTTTTACCAAGTTTATGCAATAGGCACGTTCATGACTATTCAGTTTTGTAAAGATGATTAAATCGCGTCATAAGCTAAAACAATACATAAATATGTTTATGCAACGGAATTTATGTCAACGGCATAAGCTATACATGATTTTATGTCATGATCAAAATTTATGTCATTATGAAATAAACTTTTATTCAACAGGGCAATCGTTAATCGGCGCACACATGCCAATCCAATAAAACTGAATTTCACATCCTACCGGTTACCAATTGGAGGAGAATGACAAATGAAAAAGTGATTTGCCAAAAGACATTTGCGCCGGTTAGGATACGAACCCTTGACCCTTGATTTAAGAGTCTAGTGACTAAATGATACCTCCACAAAACCCTCCTGCTTTTGATCGGCTGCTTACCTGCTGCACATCGGCACTCTTCATAACGACCAAAAGCGTTTTCCCAATATCCCAAGGTACCATCTTCGTCATAGCCATCTGGACCACCATTGTGTATACGGGCGAAATCCTGGCAAGTTGGTTGACGTCCGAGGCGTTGGAAAGTAGCATACCGCGCCATGTAGCCTTGTACCGCCTGCTCGCTGCATTCAAATTCAGTCGTGCAATTCATCCAAGCTAGCACGGCAAGAATTAAGGGGAGAAAAAGAAATGCAAGTTTTAAAAACGAATTATTATTCAAGGAAACTTTGGTCATATTTCTAAACAGTATTTTGATAAGTTGACAATCTCATTCAATTCAGAATTAAGGAGGAATGTTACGTGTCAACTAAGTTTGAAGGGCGAAATAAACAATATACACACTATTGAAAAAAGGTTTACCCAATATTTGGTAAAATAGGAACATGCATGTCGGTTGGGTATTAAAAAAAAATACCAAATATTTCGTATCTTTAACGCAATATTGCGCTGAAATAGCTCAATATGGGGTTAAAAATTACACAACAAACATCCCTGCTCCCTTTCTACTCAATATTGGGTAAAATTTTACTCAGTGGTTTTAGAGGGCATGTTCTTTTCTTCTTCGAAGAAAGGACCGAAATTTTACTTACAGCCCTTGAGTTCACCTCCTCTTAACCGCGCATCATTCCAGTATGCTTCTTTTATCTGGTATGGGCCGCATGAAAGTGAGCCAACATCATCATGACAAACAGGATCAGGTATTGTACACCCGGATTCGACCTTGCAGATACACGCTAGACAGTCGGGTGAAACAGGAGTTGGGAGCGCTGGAAAAGAAAATTTGGGAGTATTACGAGAAGGAGAACTATATCACTACTGCAGCACTACTGACTAATTCTTCCGGGGGGGGGGGGGTGCGAAATCAGTATATATTTCATAGTGATGGGTATGTGCCGCGGAGGGGACCCCCATGCGTTCCAAGACATGGCATTGTTGTCTAATTGCGCTTTCCACCGGCGAACTTCACCGGCGAAGTTCGCCAGCGAAGGGAAAAGTGTCTAGACAAGTATGAAAGGTACACAGGAGAACTTCACCCATTAAGTTCGCTGGCAAACTTCTCAACCTCTGGAGGTGAAGTTCTCCGGTTCGCTTTCATATTTTGAGCAATGTTTGTGATTCTAAAGAAGATGCGTATGTAACAAATAATCATTTCGAGCGCGAAGCGCGAGCAGAATTTTTTGTATACGCTCTCACCTGATCGTATTGGACATTCAAAGCAGTTTTAATCATAAACAGGAAAGGTAAAAGACTATACACCTGATGCGAGCGCGGAGCGTGAGCGGAAACAAAATTTAGATTAACACCTAAAAACGGAACATCTCATGTTTTGTAAACATGGGAAAAGAATGGATAATTGGATATCTACCTATATTGATAATGGCAGGACAATAATCTCAATATACATGCGTGTGCATGTTTAGATTTATACCTAAGAGTCTTGATATTGTAATTCATTTTCAATGTGCGAAATATCTTATTAATAGTATAAAAAAAGAACAATTAGAGTAATTACAGATAGTCATATTGCTAATTAAATTTTTATTATAATGTCAATAATGCGAGCGCGAAGCGAGAACTGAAAATTTGTGATATTCCGACCTGAAAAAATGTGGGTTTAAACGATATTTCGAGCACTGTGTAGGAAAATTCTGAAGTGGATAGGGATCCCGCTTATTAAATGACGCGAGTGCGAAGCGTAAGCTGATATTTTTTGTTATTATTACAAGTCACGTACTTTGACGTGCGACCAGGACATTTTAGGGATATTTGTCATCATATGGCTATGATAAATATCTTCATATACGTCTTTCTACATCCCGAATGGAATTTGTTGTGGTCACTTTCGGGAATAGTCTGGAGGGTATTCGGCTGGTTGAACATTTCAAAATGAGCTGAATTTTTCAGCGAATGTTCCCGAATTTTCTTGCATTTACGAAGGCAAAACAGAATATTCCTGCAACCACCAGAATACTGCAGCTACTGGCATTTCTCTTAAAGCTCCATATTGAGAATTTTATACCCCGACATGAAAGATTTTAAAATTATTCACAAATATTCCTCCCATTATTTTTCCCTATTTTTCCCCCTCTCTTGTTCCTTCTTTTTATTCTATTTTTTTTGCTCCACCAATAGGGGGGGGGGGGGGGGGCCCCCCCCCCTCGCTGCTAGGGTCTTCACTCTACACATGTTATTGTGGTGCACATCTACCAATTATAAATCATCTAGGCCTGTACTCCTGGCACTATAAAACAATACTATACATGTATAGGAATTATAGACACCCTATTTGATAGCTCTATCATAAACCCAAAATAATCACCGTAGCGTCGGCAGCAGAGGACCCGTCTCCCAAAGTTCTAAGTTAACCTACACATATACTAGATTGTATTGGAATTTTGATGTCAGAGTTAAAAAGTCACGCTAAAGATTAGACATAAAATAGATCTAAAGTAACTTTTGTAGTTCTAGAAGATCTATAATGTTACTTGTTTAATATAAATGATAGATAGGCCAAACAAATGATTAGCGTATTAATGATGTAAACACAGTTTCAATTTTGGGCCCTGAGCTAGATCTATTCTAGTTCTCTTAGCTAAACTAGATTAGGTCTCGATTTTGATCTATATAATAAAAGCATGAATGGAAATAGCCAAAGCGAGACTCAGTCCAGGGGCAGGGCTGCACCACCTGACGTTATTCACTTGCCAGTGACCAAGGCCCAAACCAGAGTAGGCCTATACTAAATGGTAGGGCCAGCTCAGCTCACCTAAGACAAGTTTACCTTAGAATTTCTTAGTTCTAGACTAAGTCTAAATTAGACCCTAGACTAGATCTAGTCCTAGATAGAAAACTAGATAACAATAGATCTAGATCTAGACTAGAACTTGATAAAGGGGCCAAGCTATTACTTGCTAGGGCCTGGATCTGCATTGTCATCAGTGACAAGCCAGGTTTTTTTTTCAGGGTTTTTTTTTTAGATCTCCGAACATAGGCTCAGCACAACTAATCATTTAATACTGGGAGAGGTCCTCACGGTGAGTGACAGAGCTGTATTGTATACATGTAGACTCTAGAGTGTCTAGTCTAAACTTCTAGTCTTATCTAGACAGTCCGTCTATAACGTTAGACTAGGCCTAACGAGTACCTTAACGTAGATCTTTCCAGGAAGAACAGTGATGGTCTTAAAAAATCTTAATTTCAAGTCCATGAAAATGTCCAATAAAATGTCGTGAAGATTAATTCAAACTGTTTTCTGTCAGTGTTCATTCCACGCATTATTCATGTTCATCCGACACCGGAACCTTCAAATCGAGATTATTTAAAACTGTTTTCTGACGGCGTGATTCCATTCATTATTTGATTTTATTTGTCCGTGTCAGACGCCGGAACCTCTTGCTGGCACTACCGGCGTTGTACGGCGAAAGCAGCCGGAGAGTATCCAAGCAATCATTGCATAAAATTGACGGCGTTAATAATTCATTTAAACGATCTCTTATTACTTAGAAACTTTGAATTTGAATACAGAACGTGATATATAACTATATAATATAAAATAATGAAAATTGGATACATACCAAAATATGCCTCTATCCCGTCAAAATGGGAAGCCAAAGACCCTTTTTCGCAACAACTTGCTGCGGCTGAAAAATAACTTTTACCAAGTTTATGCAATAGGCACGTTCATGACTATTCAGTTTTGTAAAGATGATTAAATCGCGTCATAAGCTAAAACAATACATAAATATGTTTATGCAACGGAATTTATGTCAACGGCATAAGCTATACATGATTTTATGTCATGATCAAAATTTATGTCATTATGAAATAAACTTTTATTCAACAGGGCAATCGTTAATCGGCGCACACATGCCAATCCAATAAAACTGAATTTCACATCCTACCGGTTACCAATTGGAGGAGAATGACAAATGAAAAAGTGATTTGCCAAACACATTTGCGCCGGTTAGGATACGAACCCTTGACCCTTGATTTAAGAGTCTAGTGACTAAATGATACCTCCACAAAACCCTCCTGCTTTTGATCGGCTGCTTACCTGCTGCACATCGGCACTCTTCATAACGACCAAAAGCGTTTTCCCAATATCCCAAGGTACCATCTTCGTCATAGCCATCTGGACCACCATTGTGTATACGGGCGAAATCCTGGCAAGTTGGTTGACGTCCGAGGCGTTGGAAAGTAGCATACCGCGCCATGTAGCCTTGTACCGCCTGCTCGCTGCATTCAAATTCAGTCGTGCAATTCATCCAAGCTAGCACGGCAAGAATTAAGGGGAGAAAAGAAATGCAAGTTTTAAAAACGAATTATTATTCAAGGAAACTTTGGTCATATTTCTAAACAGTATTTTGATAAGTTGACAATCTCATTCAATTCAGAATTAAGGAGGAATGTTACGTGTCAACTAAGTTTGAAGGGCGAAATAAACAATATACACACTATTGAAAAAAGGTTTACCCAATATTTGGTAAAATAGGAACATGCATGTCGGTTGGGTATTAAAAAAAAATACCAAATATTTCGTATCTTTAACGCAATATTGCGCTGAAATAGCTCAATATGGGGTTAAAAATTACACAACAAACATCCCTGCTCCCTTTCTACTCAATATTGGGTAAAATTTTACTCAGTGGTTTTAGAGGGCATGTTCTTTTCTTCTTCGAAGAAAGGACCGAAATTTTACTTACAGCCCTTGAGTTCACCTCCTCTTAACCGCGCATCATTCCAGTATGCTTCTTTTATCTGGTATGGGCCGCATGAAAGTGAGCCAACATCATCATGACAAACAGGATCAGGTATTGTACACCCGGATTCGACCTTGCAGATACACGCTAGACAGTCGGGTGAAACAGGAGTTGGGAGCGCTGGAAAAGAAAATTTGGGAGTATTACGAGAAGGAGAACTATATCACTACTGCAGCACTACTGACTAATTCTTCCGGGGGGGGGGGGGGGTGCGAAATCAGTATATATTTCATAGTGATGGGTATGTGCCGCGGAGGGGACCCCCATGCGTTCCAAGACATGGCATTGTTGTCTAATTGCGCTTTCCACCGGCGAACTTCACCGGCGAAGTTCGCCAGCGAAGGGAAAAGTGTCTAGACAAGTATGAAAGGTACACAGGAGAACTTCACCCATTAAGTTCGCTGGCAAACTTCTCAACCTCTGGAGGTGAAGTTCTCCGGTTCGCTTTCATATTTTGAGCAATGTTTGTGATTCTAAAGAAGATGCGTATGTAACAAATAATCATTTCGAGCGCGAAGCGCGAGCAGAATTTTTTGTATACGCTCTCACCTGATCGTATTGGACATTCAAAGCAGTTTTAATCATAAACAGGAAAGGTAAAAGACTATACACCTGATGCGAGCGCGGAGCGTGAGCGGAAACAAAATTTAGATTAACACCTAAAAACGGAACATCTCATGTTTTGTAAACATGGGAAAAGAATGGATAATTGGATATCTACCTATATTGATAATGGCAGGACAATAATCTCAATATACATGCGTGTGCATGTTTAGATTTATACCTAGAGTCTTGATATTGTAATTCATTTTCAATGTGCGAAATATCTTATTAATAGTATAAAAAAAGAACAATTAGAGTAATTACAGATAGTCATATTGCTAATTAAATTTTTATTATAATGTCAATAATGCGAGCGCGAAGCGAGAACTGAAAATTTGTGATATTCCGACCTGAAAAAATGTGGGTTTAAACGATATTTCGAGCACTGTGTAGGAAAATTCTGAAGTGGATAGGGATCCCGCTTATTAAATGACGCGAGTGCGAAGCGTAAGCTGATATTTTTTGTTATTATTACAAGTCACGTACTTTGACGTGCGACCAGGACATTTTAGGGATATTTGTCATCATATGGCTATGATAAATATCTTCATATACGTCTTTCTACATCCCGAATGGAATTTGTTGTGGTCACTTTCGGGAATAGTCTGGAGGGTATTCGGCTGGTTTTGAACATTTCAAAATGAGCTGAATTTTTCAGCGAATGTTCCCGAATTTTCTTGCATTTGCGAAGGCAAAACAGAATATTCCTGCAACCACCAGAATACTGCAGCTACTGGCATTTCTCTTAAAGCTCCATATTGAGAATTTTATACCCCGACATGAAAGATTTTAAAATTATTCACAAATATTCCTCCCATTATTTTTCCCCTATTTTTCCCCCTCTCTTGTTCCTTCTTTTTATTCTATTTTTTTTGCTCCACCAATAGGGGGGGGGGGGGGCGGGCCACTCGGCCCCCTTGGATCCGCCTATGTTATATGCATTTTTTGTTTGCAAAGGATAAGTTTGAGAGTGTGAATATTAAAAATCAGATGGATGCTACCTTGGCATCTTGAAGAATTTAATTTTTCTGACGTCATAAACCACACCAACTTTCCGTTACATTCATCTTTAATACAACTTTTGTATTTAGCGGAATAAAGATATCATGTTTGATATCACATTAAATAAAATGCAAAATAATCCACATAATAAGAATCGCTACGCATTAAAACGTGTCCAACTTGTCCAGGGAGGTTATGTAAGGTCATAAAAGGTCACATTCACTGTGTACCTACGGGGGGGGGGGGCAGAGGGGCAGTTCCCCCCCCCCCCCTTGACGAGTCACAACCCATACAAAAGACCTATCCCTGCCCCCCCCCCTCCCCCTGACGAGCTTGAATACCTATTGTTTGCATTTAAGTTGCTTAAAATTCTGTGCGACACTTTTGACAATGCACAAATTGAATTGAATTTATTACCAGATATCACTGTCAGGTAAATTACAAGAAAGAGTACATCACATATAAACACAAAGCATTTGGTAATTGAAGCTAACATAATAGAAAATTGCTAATTAATCGAGGTTAGCCCGAAATAATGTCGTTATCATAGTTTAAAGAATGAATTTAACTAAACCTCAATAGTGTACATCAAATTCAGTACTAATTCTACTTTACACTTTGAAAAAGCCATGGGAAATAAAAATATACATCATGCGGGTAATTTTTTTCATAATTGGGTATGGGTCTCCGATGAAAGTAAAAGTTTTGACAGGATGTTACACTTGAGTGAGCACGGTCCATATTTGTAAAGCTCGCAGAAATCTGTTTGCGCAGAAAGGGCCGTTTTCACGCTGTGTCAAGGGGAAAGGGCGAAATCAAACTTACCCTACAAAACACTTCTCATACATTTACTTTGCAATTTTAGTCAATTTAAATAAAACGGATACATTCAAGCACTTTGTCACGATTTCGCCACCCAAATTGAAATTTCAACACTTTAAAGTAAGCGCAACCTTTACCATTTTTCTGTCAGCAGGATCTGAGGACATAACTGAATCTAAACAAAAGTTTTTTTTTTATCAGACATCTCCTGTAATTTTTTTTTACTAAGTTTTTACCATTTAAAGGGTGTTTACAGTTCATGTTTCATTTAATACTTGTTTCTCTACACTTTTCCCAAGCTTGAGAATGATTTAAAAGATGAAAAATCAAGCCGTAGACTTTTCATGTAAATCACAGCTCAGTGTAAAGCACATATCGTCACGATGGTCTCGGTTTGTGGGGGAGTGGGGTGGGGCGCAATGCACTCTTCGAAGTGTTCCGGGCAAGGAAACAAGTTTTAAAGCTAAAAGATATCTTCAAATCAACTTACTGGGTGTCTGGAAAAAGAAGACGGAAGACCGAAGACCGGGGACACATATCACACTCGTGTGAAAGCGTTTGTAGTTCACGCCCGAAGTGTGTACAAAGCATTGCAAAGTGTGTACAAAACACGTGCGCGGGTTAGAATGGACTTTGAACCTTGCCCCATACACATGTTCTCCCATTGACACTGCGCGGGTCCCCGGTCTTTGATCTTCGTTTTCCAAACCCGTTGTTGGGTGTCTGGAAAACGGAGACGGAAGACCGGGGATCGCATTCGTTTAGCTAAGATACCTCTTATAAATGTCATAATGAAGGCATCTATTATTCAGCTCAAGAATATTCTGATCTTGAATACATTAATGTCATTAATTGGCTGATAATGAAGTCATGGTAATTGCTTGTGTCAATATATAGTATATTTAGACCAGTTGAGGCGGGATAGGTCTCCCAGTTTTCACTATTCCACTGAGATAAGACGGTAACAAACTCCAGTAATCAATCGGGAGCAGTTTCAAATTTCCAGTTAAACGTTAAATAGACCAGTAATTTCAAACCAGTTTAATTCTTAAATGGTCCAGTACAATGAACTCGACCAATCAGACGAGTATATATGCCGTTGTTTCATTTTCCACAGTTCCATTCTGTGAACTGTTTTATTCCTACTTGGCTGACATTAATTTGCAATTAATTAAAAAACTGTTCATGCGAAATCAACCAACCGGTTCAAACGAGCCTCTGCAAAACTGAAATAACGATCCAACATGCCTAGGGTATCGTAATACTCTATAATTAGATTGATTAGCAAGAAACCTGTCCAGATTTTTTAAACATATATATATATTCGGAAATTGGAGTGGGTGGGCCTTGCCACTCAAGCATAGCGGATCAGCTCATTCAGTTTAGCTAACATCATGATTATGTAACTAATCCGCAGAACGCCAAAATGTTCAACTCTGTATCATCTTGCATACTATCATTATTATTCACCTCAAATACATCAAATATTTTGAAAGTTATCCTTTGGCATAATTTGAATAAGCACACGTTTATACAAACTTTAAACGTGCTTCCACCGTTCATTAATACTGAAAATGCACTTCACAGCGGTAAAATCTTGCGGTTCAAACTACGTCATCAGTAATGCTCATGACTTGCTCGTGGAGGTCTGGTTAAAGATGGGCAAGGTAATTTTTTCACAGTTGGAAACTGTTGCCATTGTAACGGCTAAGGGCAGGGGTATTTATCACCTTCATTGATAGTTCTAGTTTAATTTCCCTTCCCCGCAACAAAGTGAATATAGGACGTTCCTCGCATGTTTCATCATCCTTTTTAATATCGCCTTTTCTTTGTTAATTTTCTTTATTCAGGTTCATAGTCTAAAATAGGTAGGCCTAGAGAACATACAAAGGAAACACGAATTTTAAATTAAAAGGGGAAAGAAAAGGGAAATATCAAAAGGTCATCAAAATGGAAAATTTATAGGCCATCCAATTCTTTTCGAAAATCTCAGATGCAGCTTCCCGCTTGCATTATTCATCTAGTTCTTAGTTAATAGTCTTGTTGGAGAAAGAAAGGTATCATACCATAAAAAATTCAGTCTGACAAAAGAAAGGAAAAGAAAAATAGTGAAACATGATATACGTTATTTCACATCATATCAACATCTATCAAGACTATCACAAATTAGATTTTGTATTAAGAACTAAATGTTTGCTCGCTCGCAGTTTTTATAAATTTTGTCCTTTATGCCATGTCTGCCCCATAACAATTTAGATTTCTAAAACCTTAAACTGAAAGAACACTCCTTCACAGAGAACAATATTTGTGTCAGTCATATATCTGTAATCAATTATTTTTTTTTCTTCATAATTTCAATTTTGTATTTTATAAATATGTCATGGATACACCTTGCCAGTGCAGTTGGGGCGAGGGTTACAAATGTGTGAGCACAGTGGGGTAATTTCTTCAAGAAAATATTTGACAGAAAAAAATTAACAAGCCTAAATAAAAAAAAAAAGAGACGGGGTTTAATCCTTGCCAAAAAATGGCGATTAGAGATGGAGCAATGGGGGGGGGGGTCCAATTTAAAATATGCTCACTTATTGCCCAAATTCCAAGAGGAGTGCACATGAGGGGCCACTACTCATCACGGCTTTGTGCCTTAATTGGAACACGTTCATACTACCTGTATCCCTTGATCCATACCTCTGTCACCCATCATTTACATTTGTTTTCATTTTTGAGCACCTGACCATTTTCTTTCTATCTCTCTCTCATCAAATGTACCCTCCACCCCTCCAAAAAATGCTTTATCCTTTTATCGCTTTCATTATCTCCCTTAGGCCACTATCATTCATGATTTTTTTCTTTACAATTCTCTATACATCTGTCAATCTCTGTTAATGACTCCTTCACATTTTCCATTTCCCTTCCCCGTTCTAATTCACCTCGCCCCCTCTTTCTCATTATTACTTATACAGTGTAATCTTTGCATCTCTACATAGATATATCTCATTTTCATTTCTCGCCCACAATCAATTACTTTCCCCATTTCACAATGGGACAATATTTAGAGTTCGTAAAAACAATCCTACAATTTTCTACAAATATCAATTACTATTTTTAGTAATTCAATAAAACGAACAAAGAGATGAAGCAAAAAGAATCACATTTTATGTAAATTTAATACTTTTAAAATAAACACACATTTAAATTTGTGAAACAATATTATCTTGTCACCTGTCCTATGACTTTACAAACATGATTAAAAGTGGAAAATGGATTTAAATAAAATGTATTTTTTCATATCATTTATATTATATTATTCATAAATATTTCTGTAATATCATGAAGAGGAACTCACAGTGTTGTAATTTATTCTTATTCTCCTCCTCCTTCTTGGTTGTCTTCTTTTCTACTTATAGTTAATTTTTATCATTATCAACATTATAATAATTTCATAATAATCATAAAACATATCCACAATGTCAATATAATGATTATTATCTTTGAAAAATGAAAATTAGTACTTTTGTTAATGTTCAAATTTTTAAAGCGTTTTTATGATACTTGAGTGTGAACAGTAAAATAGTTCCATAGCCAGGTGCTACCAGGTCCATGACGTCACCTCTTCAACAGTCGTGACTCTTGAACAATCTGAAATAAGAAGAATCAGTGTAAAAAATTTTAGCAACTCATCTTGATAATAGCAGAGTGTTCACATACATTTACATGTATGATACATCTCTGAAAGATTATGAAAGAGCATTTTGAGATTGCAATCACAGGCATAACTAAAAAATATAGAATGTTGAATAGAAATTGGGTAAATAGTCTCCGAATATTATTTTTATATCCTTATAATTAAAATCAGAATATATTTAATTTCGATAAAGTCATTTGAGAAAATGTTCATACGTGGTGTTACATGAAAATATACCTGTCTACTATTACTATTATTCTATTCTTAGATGCTCTTATACTGTGTTTATGCTTGTAATCTCTCATTGTTAGTCTCTGTTGAGATTCTAATAAAAATATAGATCAACTAAATCTTAATCTCTTGCAAAAGTGGAAAATAATTGTTAAAATACTATGGATTCAATAGTCTTCCTAGATTTTGTTTTCACTCTGACGAGTTACATTGTTCTTGCTCTTACATATTTTTGAGGGTGCATTCCATAATATTATTATCATTAATGGAAATATTAAGAGGGCTCAGTTGTCAATTGGAACTTTAATTTCTAAAAAAGTTCATGATTGATATTATTCATTTTTGTGAGTAAATTTAAGATGAAGTTATTACAAGATGTGGATGAATTGTTAGAGATTGATATTTGACAATTACTATAACAGGACATCACATTTACAACTGCTCTCAAGAACAAAAAAATAAATAAGAATAAAATTACCATAAAGTATACTTGTATTTACAAGTAGAATGTTCAATAAACACAACTTTATACAAAAATTAACCTTCATACTAGAAGCTTGACCCCCTGATCCAAAGAGAGGCTTCTTCTTCAATGGCAGACAGGGGCAGAGTGTCTGGACTTCCATCACCTTCCAGTTGCTGTCCCCCTATCTCTTTCTTCCTCTTCTCCCCATTTGTGTGGTTCACCTGTTAGAAAAGTGAAAACCAATATTTCATAAAGTAATAAATGAGAATGAATTCATATTTACATTTTGTATGCAACAGCTGAAGTCCCTTCTTTAAAAAAAAATATTTTTATCATTACAGATTTTTTCAAATATATTTGACAGGGGTGTTGGTACAGTTTCACTGGTTATTTTAAGGCAAATGAGGTCTAGTCTTTCAACCCTGAAATGGTTTGATGAACACACTAATAATCGGGATTCAAATTTGAACCTTAGGGGTTGGTACAATAAGGGGTGCTAATGAGAGCAATTATGCTCATTTGTGCACTTTTATGAGTGTAGCATAAGTTCTATAAATCACCATATTGGGCACAGATTTGAACCATGTAATAGAGGTAAAAAAATTGAACATTTTATATCTTTAAGTATTATGCACCTTAAAAGGTACAATGTTGCCCCTTTTATTGTGCAAATGAACTTTTTTGGGGTGCAAATAATACAAGGCCACTTGATTTATTTAGGCTTAAATTTCTTTGTTAATGTTAGAAAAATGATTTAAACACTCAATATATGAATACTTCTAATAAAGACAGGTTTTTATAGGTAAGAAAATTGTAGGCCCTATAATTCTATTATTTACACAATTAGGGATTTTCTTTACTTCAAATTGCCAGGGTTTGTTTTCTAAAATAAGCACCACTTTAACAATTGATCCAAAAAGATACTCTTTACAGTAAATAGGTAAAAGGAATAGAATATACTATGAGGAATACTTAATGACAGTCATCAAGAGAATTTCATTTATCATGGTTCGTTTTATCCACACATCAGAAACCAAATCCTGTAGTTACCAGTAATGGAAATGCCTTTTCTCCAAGCATATTATTTGTGCACTGGTTTGAAAATTAATAGAAAAGGCATTTGATAAGTTTTTTAACCTGTAAAAAAAATCAAATAACTAAAATGTGTATCCATCATAGATGTACATTAATATTATTATTAGATATTAACATACAACGTAGTCATCGGTCTCATCAGACAAGTTTTTCGTGAAGTTACACTATTTTCAGTTCAGTGTTTAACTTAATTAGTTCAGTGTGTAATTCTTTGTTTTTCTTTTCCCCCTTCTTTCCCTTCCTGTTTAGAAGTCTCCAGTCTTCATTAACACAGGTGACCCAGTATTTTCTAAATTATTATATCACCTTTATAGGTGAGCGGCCAGAAGCCAAATAAGAAATGCCTTATTTCTTGACTTTAATGCCTCTGGCTGGATCAAAGCAAAATCATACATCAAATTGAAGGAAATTTACTGATTTTTTTCGGAATTGGGCATCAAAAATGCCGTAATTTGTAGCATCACCATGAAAACCAGCCTTGAATAAGGCACGCCCATTTTAGATACCTATTTAATATTTATCATGAATATTGATTTTTTACTAATTAATTTAGATTATCGGGTATTTTTCTTATTTTCAAAGGCTAGATCTACTATATATTGTAATAAGAATTACTGAAAAAACTTAGCATGAATTTTATGAACATTTTCTCAGAAATTATTGCCTAGCAACATAACTGTCCTTAGCAACCATTTAGCTCCTTAAGTAAACCACTTATTTTTCCATTTCAAACCTAACTTTTAACTTTTTAACTAGGTTGAATTAAACAAAATAAGTTACACCAATGAAATTATATAAAGTGTTATTTCAAAATAATAAAAAAGAACTGAAAACCCCCATTTTAGCTATTGCGAACCTCAAATAAATTCACTAAGCTCTACCTGACATACCCCTTCACATCGTACAAATCGTCATATTATTGTTCAGTTTGACTACATTGATACACGTACGTACAAGTCACATACTTTATACTATTTTGTGGTGAAAAAGTTGATTGAGTTTAAAATACCTGATGAATTATCTTGTCTGCAATAGAACAGCAAAATGACCATTTTACATTACCCATTGATACCAATTTGTTGCCTAGCAAAGACTATTTTCCATAGCAACGACTATGTTAACACTCTTTTCCCTGGACAAATCTTTGGAAAAACATTCCATTATGAGAAATAATACTGGCAAAATTATCATATTAATGTCTACAACCTCGTTTTCAGTAATCATTCAACAAACTGACTATTTCATAGCTTCCATGGAGTCAAATGTGTTGCCCAGAAACAATATTCCCTAGCAACGGTTATGTTACCACTCTTCATCTCGACCAAATTGTGTTGACGAAGCTGTGAGTATAAATATTGAAAAAATTAACATATGATAGTTTGTTATCGATAGGCAAACAACATTCCGAAGTTTACCATTGTGTACTGACACAATTTCATTGCCTAGCAACACTTTTTACCTTAGCAACGATATATTTTTCCCTTAATAAATCTTGAGGAAAATAATCCACTTATAAGTGTAAAGTACCACTTGTTCAATAATATACCTACATGCATACTGGCAATGGTGAATTGAAGGACACCGTTTCATTTATCCTATTTCTAAAAAAAAAATCATTTATCCTTGTACGTATATCTGCTTGTCTACCAATTCTTAACATGAGCATGGTATTCAAACTTTATCATTTAAGAAAGAGCAGCTTCAAAGAGAAATTTAAATGTTTTTTGCAGATTAAAAAGGAATAATATGGCTTGGATGATTCAAAGCTGCTGGGTACATAGCATTTTTTTTAGTTTGTTACAATAGATAAAGCATTGATGATATAATAAAATGGACAACACTACTCTTCAGGCACAGTCCCTGATTAAAGCTTTGATCATAAAGTGGGTATTTACTTTAGGCTTGTACACATATATATTTTTTTTTCAGAGACCTCCTATACTAGTACTCAATTAAGGTCATTGGCAAAGGCTTTTGGCTGCATATTCAGATCACTTTCTTCGAGTGAATATGGACTGGTTAACAAATGGAAATTTCTTGTCAAATAATACCTAATCACCCATGCAAGTCCATCTTCCAAGGTTGTGTCTGTGTTGAGGCTTTAGCCCAAAGATGCCAAGGCTGTGAGTTCGACAAGTTTCTGTTGGGAGGACCGAAAGCTTAATGCCCTCTCCAACACCTGGTAATGAGGATATAATGAGGATGCGCCTTAAAAAAAGAGCACTAATGCAGCAAGTGAGAATCAAATCCAGGTCACCAGAATCCGAAACTCCCGCTCTATCGACTGAGCTATCATTCCTGATCAGGCCAAAAAAAGGAAAAGAAAATCATTAAGGATAGAAAGGCTTACTACAGTGGGAGATGTTTTCTATGCTCAAGTGTCATTGTGCAATGATGAGGTTTGCACACATCTGCTGAACAGAGACAACCAGGGTGGGGCATACGAGAAAAGTCCCCGAATATAGAGAGGAGGCATATCAGCTTATGCAGTCTTTGATGTTGTCCTTCGGGTATTTTCTGCTACAACGATAGTTCCTTTGACTCCGATGGTTAAAAACTGATGCGTTAAATACTCAGTTAAAAAAAAAGATGTCTGAAAGAAAAGACAATGATTCCTCTTAACATGCATACATATGTAAATGATGTTGACATGGGTAAAGCTTCAGAAAACAGGTACACATGCCTCTACTGTCATGATTGTTGGGCTTAAACTAACGCTACTGTTCGTTCCATGGAGGTTTAGATCAATGTAAATCCCAATGTAATTGGGATGATCCCCCTACAGTATTGGTAAAACATACTATTCTGTATTTGTAGTGATGATTTGTTCAAATAATAAGCCTGGAACATTTGAATTACAGCCATAATTTTGTATCACTGCTTGAATGGAGTAGAAAAAACATTGAATGGAACAATAATCTCTAAAGTAATAATCACTCCTCAGTGTGCCAAAACGGACTCAGTGATGACGTGTCAAGTTTAACTCCTTACTGTGATATAAATCATCTCTGTTCCGATCCAGAAAGACTCAAACTTAGTGTATTCCATCTTAAGAACAGAGAGCAGATCAAAAACTGAGGATCAGGTGGTAACAAGCCAACCTACCTTGGCGTCATTGTAGACCGTTCTTTTTTCATACAAAGTACATGCTGCCAAAACAAATGCAAAATTTGGAGCAAGGATTATCATTCTGAAGCTGGGAAACATATGGGGAATTGATAGATGCCAAATCTCTCTGTACAACAGCTCTGACTTTATGCTTCTGCACTGCTGAGTACGCATCCCTTGGTGCTAAATATTGACACCAAATCTAAATGGAGCTTGCAGAGCCATCACTGACTGCCTGTGACTAAAAGAAGTCAGTAATCTTTACCTACTATGTACTATTGCCCCACCGTAAGTCAGAAGAGAAGTCATCAGCACAGATGAAAGAAAAAACAATCAAGAGCATAGTATTCCACTCGTCAATCATGAGCTTGCAACGAGACTCAAATCTAGACACAATTTTCTCTGCTCATTGCTCAATAGAATCCATTGATGACTTTGCTCGCATAAAAGCGTCATCCACTGGTCTAACAATCTCCAGTCTGTGATGCACAATCTCACCTATGGAATTAGTACATCACTCTCCAGGTCCAAGTGAAGAATGGTCTACCTGATCTTGTTTGAATCGCCGATGGGGCTACAATAGGAATGGAGAAACTTCCTGCAACTGTAAGGATGATCACAACACTTTTTTGGCATACCCCTCCTACTTTGAACTGCCACTGCCTTTGCCACTGCATTCGATTCTTTTCACAGGAAAGCTTAATGTAGATCTTGTACCATTATCAGGACACGACATCTTTAATGACCTAAGAAGAAGTGTGTCATTAATTATCTGACTGGTCGAAGACACCTCTTTATGGTAATCTGACATTTGGGGAAAAAAGAATGATTATTTGGTCATGGGTTGTTGGATGGGGGAGGGGACAGGGACTTAATTGGTTCCTGATGGGGTTGTCGGTTAGGCCATGGACCTAGGTCCATGGTGAGGCTAAAACTTTGCTGAAAACGGTGCGTTTATTCTAATTGTTAGTGCTTTAAGGTGAAATTTACAATTTGTCAGTGAAGGAGCAAAGATATTCGATGGTAACAATCTTACCCAATATCTACATACCCCCTTAACCCGTTGCCAACGGGAGCCGGATATATACGGTTCCCTTAAACTTATTCACGTACGGGAGCCGTATATAGTCGGTTCCCCAAAGGCTATTACTCGCATCCATTTGCTGGCTTTAAAAATACAATTTCATACTATGTTTCTGCCTTTTCTGTGTTATAATTACAATGTCCATTAATTAAACTACACATTCCAGAAAGTCATACGTTTTTACCTTTTGTTTCTATAGTTTATAAAGCATTATAAAACGAGTTATGCTTCGAAGAGGGTCCAATATTGGCGTACAGTGGGCATTGCCGCGGTGGAAGCTTGATTTCAACGATTTTCAGTTTCGCAGAACCACGTATATACCGTAATCAATAAAAGTGAGGGAAAACAATGGGAGCAGCGAAATGCAACCCAAAACGCACGCAGAGCTGCGTGCGTGCGCTGATATGATCAACGATAGATCGAAAACGATCGATACTTTATAAGATTGCTTGTGAGGTTTCAAAAAGTCCGGGGTTCGATCCCGGCCGCGGCACCTATGCCCGTGAGCAAGGCATTTAATCTACAATGCTCTTTTATCCTGCTTTTCAAATAAATGAAAATGCTATATGCATTACTGCTAACTAGGTGTGCACTTCTTTTTAAAAAAATGGCACCGTTGATAAAATATAGGAAGAAGAAAAATCATGGTTTCAGTTTATAACACATCGATTTTTGTTTTCTTCTTTCATTTAGGTGCATTATTTTGCCTCTTGAAAATGGCTGTCATAATATTCAACTTCATGAACTGATCAAGCTAGATCAAACTAGAAGAGAGTACACGACTTTAAGTTGATATCGATTTCTATAATCCTAAACAAAAAGTGTATACAGCTGGCTATTGAGAATACCTCGGATCGTACGCACACTCTATTTTGTTCTAACGATACGGATGTGGTAATTGATGGAGGCATGGCCCCCTTTCCTTTGAAAATCACAAAAGGGCATCCAGCGAAGGTCAATAAAGATGCCACTTACTAACAATGTAAAAGAGTGACTTGAAAGGGAAGGATGTACGGATGAATTCACACTTTGTCAGTTTGGTTTAACACCAAAGAGTGATAAACGCCGTGACATAGGCATAATCATGCTAATGAAGACTAATATGTGTTATTTACGATGTACAAAGTATATGAAGCATGTTTTATCCATATCAGTAATCTCATATGAATTTTCGAAAAAAATCTAAGGTTTCCCCAATTGATTTTATTCTGATTGAGTATGTTATCGTGGTTTGGTTTGACCTGCATATAAAAAAATGTGATGCGATAGGAATCCAGAGCATGGAGTAAATATGCATTCCATGGATATATTATTCGAGAAGATAGAGGGAACGAAAAGCAGAATATATTAAAATAAAATATTTATGTTTATGTCTGCAAACAGGCCTATAATGCTTTTCACGGAACAAATGATGTAAGCCGGGTAATGAATAAGTAGAGCGCCTTGATCACAATGTTTAGTGGATATATGAATTATTAATCATTATCATCATGCGGCTCGTTTAATTTTTTTTTTAATTGCTTGTTAGAAGGGTGCGAGAAAAACGGCATAAAGCATATTGTGATTCCATATACGTCCATTCAGTTATTTGTTTCATTTTTGGCGTACTCCATAGAATATAACAGACGTTCAACTTTGATAAAGATAAATATGAGATAAAGCAATCAGTACATGAATTGATTAATAAAGACAATTAATTAATTAATTAGAGATAATATATATCACTTAATGAGCTGGAATATGATATTTAGGCAGGCGAGAATGGCCTTTCTATGTATCTCTTTTGAAGCACGCTCTTCCTCTTACAGTTCTCTAATTAACTCGTTATATTTGTATTTTCATCGGAGCTCTTATGGATTGTTGGCTACAAGGAAAAAGGAAGTGGAGAAATAAAACATAAGAATTATTTTAATACATCGAAATTCTGTAAAGGTGAATGTACCGGGTGAGAAATTATATACACTTACGACATTTTAGAATTATACTTTGGCAATGCAGGTTATTATTTTCAGAGTCCTTTTTCATCTTGACGAAATTGGATATTAAAACAAACTGAACGCAGGAAATAATAAATTCCGAACGGAAAGTTCCTAAAATGTTAATCAAATCATATATTGTCCGAAAATTTGACAGTGAGTGTGGCGAAACAAATGGGGGGGGGGGGTTAAATGATGGAATATAATTTATATGCACTAGAATAAAAAAAAGGGTATAAAATAGTAATGGTGTAACTTGGGTTGCGATTTCATTGCTGACCTCTATTTCTCCCCCCCCCCTTTGCTTGTCAGAAAAAAGTAAAGAAAAAGTAGCGCATTTATAGTCCCCTCCACCAAGAATTCCTTGGTTCACCGCCGATCTCTGACAACTAGATTACCAGCAAAACCGAAAATGTCTTTCTGGTCACACTCATTTTTTTCCATTTTAAATTGACCAACATATACTTAAGTTATTTTTTCTTGCATTTTCCATGAATTACTAATCATTTGTTGATCATTAAATCCTTTGCACATAAATGTCAAGAAAATAACCACACACGTTCTAAACTAGTGAAATAAACTGAGAATTGAGTAAGTTCACAATAAATAAAACGGTTTGCAGGGACTTATTGTATATTCTTGGATAATGAAAGAAAGGCAGAATGTCTTGTTTTTAATACAATTTTAATTACTAGAATCATTTGATACATAATATTCATTTTTTACACAAATACATGGCAACGTCTCCCTTGCATTTTGAATTAAGGAAATAATTTGGAGGTTTTTGTTGAACATTTCTCGACGACGTATAAAATCTGGAAATCATTTGAAATTGATTATGGGCCGAATATGCCGGGCACCTATCCTAATGTAGGTTCTATTTTTTAGTATGGGTTGGGCTTGGAGGGCCGGGTTTGGACATATTTCTGTGATGACGAGAATATACTCAGAAGGGAAAAAATAGAGAGAGGGCCGGGGGGCACGGAACGGGAGATGAAGAAGAGAGAGAGAGCATAACCCACTTGTCTGCGCAGTGTTGTAGTACATTTTTTTCGATTAAAAGCGCCTCGTATGAAATTGAACCCTCCCCCCCCCCTGCGTAAGCTACTGATTGAATAGAAGGGAAAAAAGTAAAGGGAAAATAGAGGAGAGAGAGAATATAAGTAGAGGTTGACTAGAGGTAAGGGGATTAGAGAGAGTAGAGGGGATGGCATTCATGACAATAACAATAATATTTTTCAATCGAATTAAACTAATTTTTTTTATTCTTTACATGTAAAATATTCAAATGTTTACATAATATCAATGATAACAATTATAAACATTACTATCAACACTAACAATGATAATAACAAATAATAAAAGAAAATATAACAATGGGATAATAAAAAAAAATAATAATATTGATAATAATAACAACAATGGTTAAGATTATGAATATAATAATGATAAGACAAAGAAAAAGATAAAATAAAAAGCAGACAAAACAGAAAAAAAGATGAAGGAAGAAGATAATGGTGATCATGGGGGATGGGGTGGGCTAACTTAAGTAATTGGATGATAAATGATAAATAATCTTCATAATAATTGTCGTATACCACCTTGCAAATTTTAATCGAGAAGATTATGATTTCTTGTTCAGAAAGTATTACTTGTATGCATATAACGATATTTTGAAGATTCATGTTTTGGGGGGCATACTTTTAAAAGGAAATATCATATTCTTCATTTTTTTTCATTTTGCATGAAGAGAAAAACAGAGAGAACAAAATTAAGCAAAATAGGACGACGGGAGTAAAAGAATGAGAATAGGTATAAAGAGAAGATAAGACGACGAAGAAAAAAGGCGAAAAAAAGAAGCACAAGCAAATTCATAACAAGAATAAATAGAAGGGAAATAGAAAGAGAAAACTTAGGAGAAGGAGGTGTAGGATTACACAATTATCAGTGAAGAAGGAGAAAATGAAAAGGGAGCATTATAAAAAAGGAAGAAAAAAACAAGGAGGATTTCATTTGCAAGAGGAAACAGAGCAAGACTATATCAAGGAGAAGGGGGGGGGGTCTATAAATAGGAAGTATAAGAACAAAAAGATGAGACAGAGATCGAACAAAAGAAGAAAGGAAATGAGGATGATAAGATAAGAAGAATATCGAAAAAGAAGAATATGAGAAGAAAAGAAATGAGAATAATAATTTTGATAATAATAAGAAGATCGAAAAAGAAGAAAAGGAAGAAGAAAGGAAGGGAGAATATTATGATAATAGTAATATTATGAGAATATTATGATAATAGTAATATCGAAAAAGAAGAACTTCAAAACCCACATCACCAACAATACATTCTCAAAGAAGTCACTCTGTACGGACATAATTCTAGCACTGGAGCGACAGGTGAGCTCTGAACTCCGTGCAGCCAAAACAGGAAATGAACTACGCATGCGCGAAAACTATCGATCGATCAATTCACTCATCGTGGATCGCACACACGCTTTTGTAATCAACGATCCAGCTCGCACGCACGGAACAATGGAGCTGTTCGAACTTGACATGGCCGGCTGATTAATCTCGTTTGGGGTGTTAGAACCTATTATACTATGCCGTCGCGAACGGGTTAAAAAGCCACAGAAACCCTAGAGGTTTCAAGAAAGATCTCGCCTTTGGGTTGAGTGATTCCAAATCTCTGGCAGCGTACGGCTCTGGTAGGAGGGGGGGGGGGGCAGACCAAAAGGTGATGCACTGATCCTCTCCTCAGTCGTAGATAGTGTCTACAACCCTGCAGGAGCCCCAAACTGCATATTAAGGACTTTGCACCTTTTGTTCCAGACCATAGGCGATTACATGTAAGACATAGCCAGGATGGCCATTCGTCATTTGAACCTGGGGCGTGATTTGCTAGATCACATGGAAAGCTTTTGCGTCACAGACTGGAGGTGGTTTGTCCATAGGGCGATCCTTTGACTATGTGCATAGCTATCAAGGGATTCAGTCAAGTGAAGGAAGTTGTCTTGATTCCAGTCTCTTTTTGTCAGGTTCATAGTTAAAGAGTGGAAGAAGAAGGGCATCGTTTTTGCTCCTTTTTCCACCCGTGCTGATACCTCTATATCTGGGGAACTGTGCCACACAATAGGTAAAGATCATCTTCTCTTTATGGTAGCAGACAGACAGATTACTTGTTCGTCTGTGTAGATGTTAAAGAGGAGTTGGACAAGGACACTTCTTTGTGGGAGACCATTTTTCTGCCCCCACCATTTGCTGCTGGAACCACTGAGATTCACAGCCGGTTTGAGGGCATTTTTTGAATTAGCCTTATCAACTTGACTTCCTTTGTCATTACAATGACTTTCCTCGTAAGTAGGCCTACCCCATGATTAAATGTTTCATAAGCTGCAGTTAAGTTAACAAAGGCTGCTCTAGTTTTCAGACCTTCCTCAAACCATCTGATATACCGAGTCAGATTCAGTACTTGATAGGTAAAGGACTTTCCTGGCCTGAATCTTGCCTACTGGAATGAAGAACTCAGTCACAAAGGGAACAATGCGGTTAAGCAGGAGCTTTTCAAAGGGCTTGTAAGTGTGACAGAGTAGAGAGATTTTTCTGTAACTCTGATTGGGTCTTTGCCTGGCTCGATCGACTTTGGCAACTACCCTTAACTTCCTCTTGGCATTGTTTTTTTTTCTTCATACAAACAGTAGTTTAACATGTCAGCAGCCATTGGTCCAAAAAGGGTGATCTGCTAACAGGGGACATCAACTAATCCAGGTGCCTTGTTGCTCTTAATTATTCCCTTTCATAGCCTAGCACAAGCAGACAAGACGTTCAGGCTGAATGGTATTGTGTATTTACAAAAAGACTCTTAGTTGGGAGACTGTCACTGCACTTTTATTTAAGGAGGTTGGCCCTTCGTGGGCAATAGGGTTACCTTGACTGTACACAAGAAGATAGTGGGCCACTTGGTCGGTGGTCACTAGGGGTATACTTTGAATCGTTTTTCAAGGATCCGAATCGTTTTCCCAGGCTTTTCTGCTGTTGTGAGTCATGTCCATTGGTTTATTAAATCACTGTCACTTTCGTTTGTATTACCCATAATGGCAGTTGTCAATTTCCCTCACATTCAAGTGTATCGGCGCCAAAGGGGTCCTTCTCAAAGCTCCTGAAATATTTACTCTACAGCAGCTTCGTCATTCGTCAAGCCCGGATAACAGTTTGTACAGCATCCTCGTGGAATATTCTTCTGTGATGATTTCTTCAACAGCTTTCCAAATGTGTCGTAATGAGTAGGGAGTGCTGGAAGATCCTGTGGATAGTTATCCGGATCTATGACAAACTGCTCCCAGATTGCTTTCTTCAGGGTGAAGCATCTGTGAAAGGGAAGTGTGCGTGGAGTGATGGCTGCATTCACCTTCAGCCCAATAGGTTGATATTGCGTGTGCAGGAGAGGGTCAAGCACAACCTTCTCACATTTGTTGAGTGATGCAATCTGATTTGCATCTGACCAGTTCTCCACAAGTTCTCCATCTCGTTGGTTTCTCCATATCCCCAAAGAATGCTGTGACTGTTGAAATCCCCAATAATTACATTTTCTAGATCGGAGGTGGCGTCTCGAGGAAGGGATAGAGATTGGTTAGGAGGTTATAGAAAGAACTTAAATGGGAATACTCATAAGTTCAATGGTTAGGCCTTTGCCATTTATCTTGAGACAATAACAGGGCCTAATCCTAATTAATTCTACTTAAACAGATATTGGACCTGCTAATATACTGCTGGAATCAGTAATGTAATGCCCCCTAATGTACAGAGACTAATCAGTTATAGTGAGCAACAGGCACAGATTAGAGTATTTTTTGTTGTCTAGTAGGTATATACGACATACTGAGGATCTCTTGATCTGTGTTTAAATCATGGCAGGTGATTATTGAAAAGATTTTTTTTATCAAGTTGTGCAGATAAACCAGCAGTCCTGTTTGAAGGTCTGCAAGTACATGTATACTACTGTGTTAACTGCTCTATTGCCCATCCATTTGTATAATAACAAAAAGAAAGAAAATAACACCTTCCAACAACACAGGAAAATTGCCAGAATTGCAGATAGAAACTTTGATAGTTCATTGTGATTTACATATTTTAGTAGGAACCTCATATAATAATGAGCTTTAGAGTTCACAATCACTACAGTATAGGAATTATATTTTCCATAAGATAAATAATTCCGTTTTCCCATTGCAGGCACTCTAAGACTTATTGGCTGGTCTTGGATACACTTTAAGACTTATTGGTTGGTCTTGGATATTACCTTTCCTAAAATGTATAATAAAATGTTCCAAATAACAAACTAAATGATATTGTTAATAATACCCATTTCATCATCAACCATGGCCGTACGCAGCGAAAAGGTATATTTTTAAACTGAAAATTTTCACAAAATTCACCAAAAGTGTGCATTATATCCTTCCATTTTCTATGAATAAGCGTCCATTGCCAAACTCGGTCGCTTTGCTTCCTCGCTTTGTTTATTAGAGACTTTTTAGAGGCTTACCACTCCAAAGAAATGTTTTCTGTGTACCGGCAGCCATGCCCTCTCTCAATATGGCTGAAATTAATTGTTATCACCACAATAAATGCTTAGAATAGTATAAGATGCATTTTGAGGACCAAAAAAGGGAATTTGGGAAGGTTGCAGGCTTGAAATACCTCCAAAAACTGATGGTTGCTAGGTAAAATGCTGTTGCTGGGCAACGTCAAAATTCTATGAATACTGAATTATTTAGATCAGAACAAATAACTTGACACAGGGTATCTAACTGAAAATTTTCACAAATTTCACCAAAAGTGTGCATGATATTCTTCCATTTACTATGAAAAAGCACCCATGCCAAACTCAGTGGCTTTGCTTCCTCGCTTTGTTTCTTTGAGACTTTCTTGCCACCCCCAAGGAAAAGCGTTCTGGATACAGCCATGCCCTCTCTCAATATGCTGACCAGATAGCTGAAATTAATTGTCATCACCACAATAAATGCGTTGATTAGTATTAGATGCATTTTGAGGACCAAAAACAGGAATTTTAAGGAGATTACAGACTGACAGGCTTGAAATATAGCCAAAAAGTGATGGTTGCTACGGAAAATAGGTAACAGAAATATATGTGAATACTCATTTTTTTAGATTAGAACAGCTAACATGACACAGTAGGGTATATGTTTGATTTATAACAATATTACAATATCCATTAAACGATGCGTATAGTCGTAAATACACAGAAACATATATTTTAGTGATATCCGTCACATGCAGGGGTTAATCAAACACGGCAATAATGTAACTTCATGATCATATATGCATTAATTATACATCCTAGTCTTCCTCTTTTATCACTTTTTCATCAAAATTCACCTTTCTCATTACTTTTTACAAATTAAAAACTTATGAAAAATATAAAATGAATTAATCTGGTAAAAAAAATTTAAGAATATTGAAAAGTGAATATGGTTGCTAGGGAAAATAATGTTGCTAGGCAACGGTTTTGAAATCAAAGATGTATGAAATATATATTTGATTGCTAGGCATTATCATATCATTCAATCTGTAGTGATTTTATCCTTGAAAATTTATATTTATATATGAATTAGTATAATGAATTAATAAATCTAAATAATAAGTTGCTGCTTTGCATTAATCACAAAAATGGGCGTGGCCTATTCAAGGCTGGTTTCCATGGTGAAGCTACACCCTGCGACACTTTTAACTCTCAGTTCTGAAAAATCAGAAAATTTTTAAGTTTAAAGATTAAAGTCCCAAATTTTGGCCTCTCGCCGCTCGCCTATTATTACACATTAATCACTTTGTTGTTTTTTTCTTAAACGGAGAGGGACCGCCCCCCCCCCCCCCCCCCTTGCTGCTAGGGTCTTCACTCTACACATGTTATTGTGGTGCACATCTACCAATTATAAATCATCTAGGCCTGTACTCCTGGCACTATAAAACAATACTATACATGTATAGGAGTTATAGACACCCTATTCCATAGCTCTATCATAAACCCAGGGGGCTCACCGTAGCGTCGGCAGCAGAGGACCCGTCTCCCAAAGTTCTAAGTTAACCTACACATATACTAGATTGTATTGGAATTTTGATGTCAGAGTTAAAAAGTCACGCTAAAGATTAGACATAGAATAGATCTAAAGCAACTTTTGTAGTTCTAGAAGATCTATAATGTTACTTGTTTAATATAAATGATAGATAGGCCAAACAAATGATTAGCGTATTAATGATGTAAACACAGTTTCAATTTTGGGCCCTGAGCTAGATCTATTCTAGTTCTCTTAGCTAAACTAGATTAGGTCTCGATTTTGATCTATATAATAAAAGCATGAATGGAAGGAGCCAAAGCGAGACTCAGTCCAGGGGCAGGGCTGCACCACCTGACGTTATTCACTTGCCAGGACCAAGGCCCAAACCAGAGTAGGCCTAGACTAAATGGTAGGGCCAGCTCAGCTCACCTAAGACAAGTTTACCTTAGAATTTCTTAGTTCTAGACTAATTAGACCCTAGACTAGATCTAGTCCTAGATAGAAAACTAGATAACAATAGATCTAGACTAGAACTTGATAAAGGGGCCAAGCTATTACTTGCTAGGGCCTGGCCCTGCATTGTCATCAGTGACAAGCCAGGGTTTTTTTTTCAGGGTTTTTTTTTTAGATCTCCGAACATAGGCTCAGCACAACTAATCATTTAGGCCTGGGAGAGGTCCTCACGGTGAGTGACAGAGCTGTATTGTATACATGTAGACTCTAGAGTGTCTAGTCTAAACTTCTAGTCTTATCTAGACAGTCCGTCTATAACGTTAGACTAGGCCTAACGAGTACCTTAACGTAGATCTTTCCAGGAAGAACAGTGATGGTCTTAAAAATCTTAATTTCAAGTCCATGAAAATGTCCAATAAAATGTCGTGAAGATTAATTCAAACTGTTTTCTGTCAGTGTTCATTCCACGCATTATTCATGTTCATCCGACACCGGAACCTTCAAATCGAGATTATTTAAAACTGTTTTCTGACGGTGTGATTCCATTCATTATTTGATTTTATTTGTCCGTGTCAGACGCCGGAACCTCTTGCTGGCACTACCGGCGTTGTACGGCGAAAGCAGCCGGAGAGTATCCAAGCAATCATTGCATAAAATTGACGGCGTTAATAATTCATTTAAACGATCTCTTATTACTTAGAAACTTTGAATTTGGGGCAGAACGTGATATATAACTATATAATATAAAATAATGAAAATTGGATACATACCAAAATATGCCTCTATCCCGTCAAAATGGGAAGCCAAAGACCCTTTTTCGCAACAACTTGCTGCGGCTGAAAAATAACTTTTACCAAGTTTATGCAATAGGCACGTTCATGACTATTCAGTTTTGTAAAGATGATTAAATCGCGTCATAAGCTAAAACAATACATAAATATGTTTATGCAACGGAATTTATGTCAACGGCATAAGCTATACATGATTTTATGTCATGATCAAAATTTATGTCATTATGAAATAAACTTTTATTCAACAGGGCAATCGTTAATCGGCGCACACATGCCAATCCAATAAAATTGAATTTCACATCCTACCGGTTACCAATTGGAGGAGAATGACAAATGAAAAAGTGATTTGCCAAAAGACATTTGCGCCGGTTAGGATACGAACCCTTGACCCTTGATTTAAGAGTCTAGTGACTAAATGATACCTCCACAAAACCCTCCTGCTTTTGATCGGCTGCTTACCTGCTGCACATCGGCACTCTTCATAACGACCAAAAGCGTTTTCCCAATATCCCAAGGTACCATCTTCGTCATAGCCATCTGGACCACCATTGTGTATACGGGCGAAATCCTGGCAAGTTGGTTGACGTCCGAGGCGTTGGAAAGTAGCATACCGCGCCATGTAGCCTTGTACCGCCTGCTCGCTGCATTCAAATTCAGCCGTGCAATTCATCCAAGCTAGCACGGCAAGAATTAAGGGGAGAAAAAGAAATGCAAGTTTTAAAAACTAATTATTATTCAAGGAAACTTTGGTCATATTTCTAAACAGTATTTTGATAAGTTGACAATCTCATTCAATTCAGAATTAAGGAGGAATGTTACGTGTCAACTAAGTTTGAAGGGCGAAATGAACAATATACACACTATTGAAAAAAGGTTTACCCAATATTTGGTAAAATAGGAACATGCATGTCGGTTGGGTATTAAAAAAAAATACCAAATATTTCGTATCTTTAACGCAATATTGCGCTGAAATAGCTCAATATGGGGTTAAAAATTACACAACAAACATCCCTGCTCCCTTTCTACTCAATATTGGGTAAAATTTTACTCAGTGGTTTTAGAGGGCATGTTCTTTTCTTCTTCGAAGAAAGGACCAAAATTTTACTTACAGCCCTTGAGTTCACCTCCTCTTAACCGCGCATCATTCCAGTATGCTTCTTTTATCTGGTATGGGCCGCATGAAAGTGAGCCAACATCATCATGACAAACAGGATCAGGTATTGTACACCCGGATTCGACCTTGCAGATACACGCTAGACAGTCGGGTGAAACAGGAGTTGGGAGCGCTGGAAAAGAAAATTTGGGAGTATTACGAGAAGGAGAACTATATCACTACTGCAGCACTACTGACTAATTCTTCCGGGGGGGGGGGGGGGGTGCGAAATCAGTATATATTTCATAGTGATGGGTATGTGCCGCGGAGGGGACCCCCATGCGTTCCAAGACATGGCATTGTTGTCTAATTGCGCTTTCCACCGGCGAACTTCACCGGCGAAGTTCGCCAGCGAAGGGAAAAGTGTCTAGTATGAAAGGTACACAGGAGAACTTCACCCATTAAGTTCGCTGGCAAACTTCTCAACCTCTGGAGGTGAAGTTCTCCGGTTCGCTTTCATATTTTGAGCAATGTTTGTGATTCTAAAGAAGATGCGTATGTAACAAATAATCATTTCGAGCGCGAAGCGCGAGCAGAATTTTTTGTATACGCTCTCACCTGATCGTATTGGACATTCAAAGCAGTTTTAATCATAAACAGGAAAGGTATATGACTATACACCTGATGCGAGCGCGGAGCGTGAGCGGAAACAAAATTTAGATTAACACCTAAAAACGGAACATCTCATGTTTTGTAAACATGGGAAAAGAATGGATAATTGGATATCTACCTATATTGATAATGGCAGGACAATAATCTCAATATACATGCGTGTGCATGTTTAGATTTATACCTAGAATCTTGATATTGTAATTCATTTTCAATGTGCGAAATATCTTATTAATAGTATAAAAAAAGAACAATTAGAGTAATTACAGATAGTCATATTGCTAATTAAATTTTTATTATAATGTCAATAATGCGAGCGCGAAGCGAGAACTGAAAATTTGTGATATTCCGACCTGAAAAAATGTGGGTTTAAACGATATTTCGAGCACTGTGTAGGAAAATTCTGAAGTGGATAGGGATCCCGCTTATTAAATGACGCGAGTGCGAAGCGTAAGCTGATATTTTTTGTTATTATTACAAGTCACGTACTTTGACGTGCGACCAGGACATTTTAGGGATATTTGTCATCATATGGCTATGATAAATATCTTCATATACGTCTTTCTACATCCCGAATGGAATTTGTTGTGGTCGATTTCGGGAATAGTCTGGAGGGTATTCGGCTGGTTTTGAACATTTCAAAATGAGCTGAATTTTTCAGCGAATGTTCCCGAATTTTCTTGCATTTACGAAGGCAAAACAGAATATTCCTGCAACCACCAGAATACGTGCATATGTATGGATTCGCAGCTGATTCGGTTCCGTTCTGATCCTAGCTTTAAGCAAAGGGTTACACCAAAACCAAATTCTCTCGAACAAAGTCGGATCAATTCTGCCCAAAATGGCCTGTTCGGTACTTATTCATCTCGGATTCGGGGAGCTCCCGGAATCGCTTCGGAAGGATCCGGGACTATTCTGTTCTCCCTCCCCAACGGAAACATTCGTGGAGAGATTCTGCTTGTCTTGAAAATTTTAAAACCAGCCGAATATCCTCCAAAATACTCCAGAATGTGGCCAAGACACATTTTTTTCGAGCCACATTTGGGATGTATTTGGATGGAATTCGGTTGAATTAATTTTGGGGAGGCATTTGGACAATTATTTTGGGAAGTCGATAGCTCTGATTCGGGACCTATTCCAGACAGATTCGACTCTGATTCGGCCTAAAATTGATTGGGAGAATTTGGTCTTGGTTTTACCTTAGTTTTAGAGATAGAGATCAATTCATAAGCCAATAAAGAAAAATCACTGAAATTATTCAAGTCACCTTCAATCAAGGGACGACTGAAAAAGAAGGAGGATCAGGTCTCTTTGCTCAAATCTTATGTGTCCCTGTTCAAAAAAAAAATGTACATAGTTGTCAGAGGGGCAGACATGGACAGCTTTTTCTGCCATGAGAACCATCCATATACCCTCCTCTTTCTGACAGGGGAAAACTCTACTTGGGAAAGAAATCTGACCTCTTGAATTGCTTTGAAAGGAAAAATGAAATACTGTTTATCTTTTCCATATGATTTCGGGGTTTTTTTTAATTGTGAAAGGGTATGTACAGGATTTATAATTTGCATAAATGCGCGTTTTAAACATGATGCTCTCCTCTGGTCGCATGGAAAGTCACCATAATGAATGAATTGTGTAACAGTGTCTCATATGCATAGTGTTGTGCTTGTCCCTCGGTTTAAAACCTCAAAATAGGATAGTTGATGAGTTTTACACATATTTGCATAAATTTTGCATAAATTTGCATTAACATTGAAAATTTATTCTTATTCAGGAGCTGTATAGAAATCAATCTAGATTTGATGCCCCGTCAAAATAAATCCCAAATACCCCCACCCCCGAAAAAAAAGAAAAGAAATAGGCTTCTATAGAAAAGTTTAGGTCTGTACTATACATATACATTAATTCACGGTGAATAGTGTGATGTTGCATAATTTTGCATAAATTAGCCCTATGAAAAAAGGATTCCAGTCATTGATATCGAGGCATCCTATCAAGAATTAATGCTTTTGGTACCAGTGACACATGTGGAAAAAAATTGTGATTTTGACAATTCTATATGTCGATATATGGTAATACATGTGTTTTACATGTGATTTGCATATAATTTGCATAAATTAACCTTAAAAATTGATTCATACTCACCAATTTTATAGAAATCGACCTGCAATTAAATGCTTAGCAAAAGAAAACCTAAATACACACAAATTGGGCATTTGAAAATTATTTTTAGTGAGATATGGTGAATTGAGTTTTTTGCATAAAATTTGCATAAATTAGCATTTTAAAATAGGGTGCCCTTCACCGATTTCAGGGCACCCTATCTAGAATTAATGCTTTTGATACCAGGGACCCACATGCAAAAAATGGCGCTTTTATAAATCTTGTCCCCAAAATTTTGCTAAGGCCCCTGACTAGTAAGAGAAGTTCGGTTTTCATTATGATAATCATATTGATGTCAATAAACATGCTAATTGTCTTCTTGATCATAAAATCAGAGACAGATCACATAATTCGTCCTCATGACGAATTAAAATCCTAGTTTTTCTTCTGTTTGTACTTTCTTAAAGGGGATAGCAGACCACCTCACCCATTGGTCCGCATGTGCCTGTCGAATGCAATTTGCACCATAACTTCCCGTTTCTTCCTCTTTTGTAATTTACGTATCAATTTGTAGAAAAACTATTAGAAAGTAATATTATAAAGTGAGCCTCTACTTTGCTATGAACATATGCCGTCTTTTTAAAGTTACCTTAGATCCGAGATAATTTATTGTCATGTATAAAAATGCACAAAATCTGCTTTCAAAAAGTGAATACTACATTAGACCGATAAACACAATTATTTTTAGCCTACATATTTCAACAATCAAATAATGTGAGCGCGAAGTGCGAGCTGAACAATTTTTACATTCCCATTTAAATACAGGACATTATAAGCACCTTATAAAATCACGAACAGGATAGGGGTATATGACTATACACCGAAACGAAATTCGACATCTCGCGTTTTGTAAATCAGGAAAAGGATGGATAATTGTATAAATGAATAACATTCCTACATTGATAAATTGATAATCTGATCTGAAACTGGAACAAGATTTGTATCTAAATAAACATGCCTGCGTGTGTTTAGATTCAAAGCTAGAATCTGGACATTTTAATTACATTCTTTATGACAATATCAATATTAAGAGCGCGATGCGCGAGCTAAAGATATTTGATTTTCCGATCTAAAAAAAAAAATAAGCGCAATTTCGAAATGATGCGAGTGCGAAGCGCAAAATGATATTTTTATCGATACATAAATTTTGCATAAATTTGCATTAACATTGAAAATTTATTGTTATTCAGGAGCTGTATAGAAATCAATCTAGATTTGATGCCCCATCAAAATAAATCCCAAATACCCCCACCCCCCGAAAAATAAGAAAAGAAATAGGCTTCTATAGAAAAGTTTAGGTCTGTACTATACATATACATTAATTCACGGTGGATAGTGTGATGTTGCATAATTTTGCATAAATTAGCCCTATGAAAAAAGGATTCCAGTCATTGATATCGAGGCATCCTATCAAGAATTAATGCTTTTGGTACCAGTGACACATGTGGAAAAAAATTGTGATTTTGACAATTCTATATATCTATATATGGTAATACATGTGTTTTACATGTGATTTGCATATAATTTGCATAAATTAACCTTAAAAATTGATTCATACTCACCAATTTTATAGAAATCGACCTGCAATTAAATGCTTAGCAAAAGAAAACCTAAATACACACAAATTGGGCATTTGAAAATTATTTATAGTGAGATATGGTGAATTGAGTTTTTTGCATAAAATTTGCATAAATTAGCATTTTAAAATAGGGTGCCCTTCACCGATTTCAGGGCACCCTATCTAGAATTAATGCTTTTGATACCAGGGACCCACATGCAAAAAATGGCGCTTTTATAAATCTTGTCCCCAAAATTTTGCTAAGGCCCCTGACTAGTAAGAGAAGTTCGGTTTTCATTATGATAATCATATTGATGTCAATAAACATGCTAATTGTCTTCTTGATCATAAAATCAGAGACAGATCACATAATTCGTCCTCATGACGAATTAAAATCCTAGTTTTTCTTCTGTTTGTACTTTCTTAAAGGGGATAGCAGACCACCTCACCCATTGGTCCGCATGTGCCTGTCGAATGCAATTTGCACCATAACTTCCCGTTTCTTCCTCTTTTGTAATTTACGTATCAATTTGTAGAAAAACTATTAGAAAGTAATATTATAAAGTGAGCCTCTACTTTGCTATGAACATATGCCGTCTTTTTAAAGTTACCTTAGATCCGAGATAATTTATTGTCATGTATAAAAATGCACAAAATCTGCTTTCAAAAAGTGAATACTACATTAGACCGATAAACACAATTATTTTTAGCCTACATATTTCAACAATCAAATAATGTGAGCGCGAAGTGCGAGCTGAACAATTTTTACATTCCCATTTAAATACAGGACATTATAAGCACCTTATAAAATCACGAACAGGATAGGGGTATATGACTATACACCGAAACGAAATTCGACATCTCGCGTTTTGTAAATCAGGAAAAGGATGGATAATTGTATAAATGAATAACATTCCTACATTGATAAATTGATAATCTGATCTGAAACTGGAACAAGATTTGTATCTAAATAAACATGCCTGCGTGTGTTTAGATTCAAAGCTAGAATCTGGACATTTTAATTACATTCTTTATGACAATATCAATATTAAGAGCGCGATGCGCGAGCTAAAGATATTTGATTTTCCGATCTAAAAAAAAAAATAAGCGCAATTTCGAAATGATGCGAGTGCGAAGCGCAAAATGATATTTTTATCGATACATAAATTTTGACTTGTGACCGAGACACTTTAAGGACATTTTTATTTTTTGTCGAGGGATGAAACTTGTCGATATTCCGTTCTGAAAAAAAACGGACAATGATTATTAGGAAATCATGAAAATATTATTATCTAACTTATTCATCTAATTAGCCCAATGAGGGCGCGAAGTTAATATCAAGGTCAGAAAATTGGACATTTTGTAATTATGAAAAGGATGCATGGGATAATATACTTTTAACAAAAACAATGCGAGCGCAAATTGCGAGCAGAACATTTTGATAAACTGTCATGAAAGAGGAATTTAAAATAATTTGTTACAATTGATATAGGTATACATAACTCCCCAATCAAAATGCAAGTGCACTGCTTTAGCTGATACTATTCAGAATCAGACCAGCCTATAAGGGATATTTTCAGAAATCATGGAATACACGAAGAGAATAGTTACTTAACGAATCAAATAATGATAGTGCGCAGCGCGAGCTGTATTTGTTGATATTTAGACCACAAAATATATAGTCAGGCAGCATATGTCATGATTTACCGGCTACTTCGACAAATTGGCTAAGTCTGATTTTTCACTTTTATGTGATTTGTGCCATCACAAGGATCAACTTTCAACTTGGTGACAAATTTCTAATGGTCATCTTGACAATGTGAGGGGTCAAAATGGGGTCAATAGGGGTCAATTTTTGGAATTGCCCCGATTGTGTCGAGTTATACATCGAAATGTTTGTCTGGTTATACTGAACAAAAAAGTGTACACAAACATATACACTTGACCTCCCGTAAAAAAGTTATGACCTGAAATAGCAAAAGGTCAACGAACTTTCGTTACCTTGTACCTATGGCAAATTACACTGAAGGTGTTAAAAAAGCTATTTCCGGGGGTTCTTTCTTTTCTTTTTCATGTTTGTGCTTTTTTTATTTTTGATTTTAATAAGTTCACCTTCAGAGGTCCTTATCCAGAAGATATTAGGGTCAAGACAATGTCAGGGAAAGGTCAAAAGGTCAACATATAGCTAAAATACACTAAAAGCGACTGGACTCGTAGAAGTCTCATTTTTTATGGGTTCTTTATTTTGAAAAGTCTGTATCTATAACATTAAATAAATTAAGATGCTTATTTAGGAACAAAATAGATTAACAGAGATAGACGTCGAATGCGTTTAGTGTGGTATCATGGTATTGCAGGAATACCTTGAAACAACTTGACAAACCATTATGCCCTTAAAATCTTATCATCTTCATGATGTAATAAGTGCAACCAGCTCTTTCCGAGTTTCTTTTTTAAGGAAATCAATTTAAGTTCAATTCATTTTCAATTTAGTCTTTGATATGTAAAGAAACATTTCCTTCATTGCTTTGTCAGAATATTTCAATCAACAGAAATTATTGTATTGTAGTAGGGTATAAGTGTAAGACTATGTTAACAGAGTAAATACATCGATTGATCAGTGCTCTAGCTCCTAAGAAAGATGCATAACATATCATTTGGATTAATTTAAGAATAATATTATGAGGTTTGGATTGAGGATGATATTATAAGTTGGACTCCAATTCCTCCTTAATTAATTCAAAATGTGTGACGGTTATATTATTTCTGACAAAGAGGCAACATCATGCAGGCATGCGTATTGTAGAAGTGTATGTCAATTATGCTGATGTGATATATTCTGACCACTACTCGATCTCTGGAGCCAAGAAGGACTACACAATTCTGGTGTTGTGCTGTTCTGAGCTAATCATCGGGGCCGCTTTTGCATATTGTAAAGAGAAATTTATAGATTTCGTGCATACTTTTGGTCAATTATTATGTATCTTTCAGTAAAAAAAAAATATGCAAGTTTTCACAATTTCTGGGGGCCGCTGCCACCTCCGCCCGCTGCGGCATGGCCGTGGTTTACTTCAATGAAATTTGATGTGATTATTTTTTCTGGCAACATCCAGGTAGTTCACAAAGTAGGAGAAAAAACGACGAAAGAACATTCATCATCTATGCATATCACTATCGTGAGAACAGGTATTAAGTTTAGATTCACGTTGTATGCTCTGGAAAAAAAACTTGATAAACACTTTATAAATAGTAGGCCTAAAAGCCGTGTTAATGACAGCACAATCAGAAATATTGTGCAGTCCTTTTTGGCTCCAGAAATGGTCAGAATATATCACATCAGCATAATGGACACTAACGACTACAATGAGCATTCCTGAAAAATGTTGCCTCTTTGTTAGAAATAATATAACCGTCACTCGTTCCAATTAATCAAGGAACAATAATTGGATCCCAACTTATCATATCATCCTCAATCGTAACCTCATTATCTTATTCGTAAGTTAAGTCAAATAAGATGTTGGGCATCTTTCTTTGGAGTTGGGAGCACTCATCAATCGATGTGTTTATTAGCATAGTATTACACATACATTACAATATTTGCTGTTGATTAAAGTATCCTGTACAAAGCAAATGGATTAAATGTTTCTTTACATGTCAAAGACCGGTAAATTGGAAATGAAAAGAACTTGAATTGAATTCCTAAATCAAGCAACTCGAAAAGAGCTGGTTGCACTTATAACGTCATGAAGATGATACGATTTTTGTAGGTTTTGTCAAGTCGTTTCAAGGTATTCCTGCAATAATCCATGATACCACACTTAAACTATTCGACGTCTATCACTGTTTATCTATTTTGTTCCTAAATGAGCACATTTTACCCCCTTTTTATCTAATGGATAATGTCGTCTTGGAGACTTTTCAAAATGAAGAACCTACTTCTAAATTCAAACCGTTTTTATAGTGTATTTTTGTTACCAATGAAAGTTTGTTGACCTCTTGACCTTTCCCTGACCTTGTCTTGACCCTTAATATCTTCTGGATAACGACGTCTGAAAATGAACTTATTAAAATAAAAAAGTACACACATGCAAAGCAGAAAAAACCAAAATATTAGCTTTTTATCACCTTCAGTGTAATTTGCCATATAATATACAATGTAACGAAAGTTCGTTGACCTCTGGACATTTCCGGGCATAACTTTTTAATGGGAGGTTCAGAGTATATGGTTGTGTACATATTTCTGTACAGTATAGCCAGACAAACAATTTGATATATGACTTAACACAATCGGGGCAATTCAAAACATTGACCCCAATTGACCCAATTTTGACCCCTCACATGGTCAAGATGACCATTAGAAATTTGTCACCAAGTTGGAAGTTGTTCCTTATGATGTCACCAATCACATAAAAGTAAAAAATCAGAATTAGCCAATTTTTCAAAGTAGATGACATATGCTGACTGACTAATAGTCATTTTACAGAAAACTATAAAATCTATTTGTAAATCAAACAAATTGAAGTCTCAGTGTCCGAGAAATATTTTGTATATTTACTTCAAAGCTTGATATTTGAATCTCAATATAAGCCTATTGAGTAAGTTATGTATCTCATAGAGTAGGCAGCGAAAATTTAAAATGGTGACATGAAATCCCCCCCCCCCTCATCTTATTTCATTCACTCGTCTTTCTCCTCTTATTTTCCCTCTTCGTTTTCTCTTCTCTTCTCTCTCCTTTTCCTCTCTTGCTCGTTACAAAAAGTGGGGGGGGGGGGGTGTTGCACCCACAAATGTAATAACGCCCACAAATGTAATAACGCCCACAAATGTAATAACACTTTACCCACAAATGTAATAACGCCCACAAATGTAATAACACTTTACCCACAAATGTAATAATTTTTGATCGCCCACAAATGTAATAATGACTTTACCCACAAATGTAATAAATTTGAAGGGATTTTTGGCGAATCCGTTCTAAACTAAAATCCTCTAGTAATGCGTTCATATAGCACAAAAGTGCAAAGTCTTTTTTTTAGACCGGGTTAATAAAACATCAAAGTAAAAATATAAATCCAAAGTCTTTTTTCCAGACCCGGTTGTTTAAAAAAATATAATAAAAGTCCAAAGTCTTTTTTTCCAGACCCGGTTGTTTAAAAAATTGTGATATAAGTCCAAAGTCTTTTTCCAGACCCGGTTGTTTCAAAATTTTAATAAGTCCAAAGTCTTTTTCCTGACCCAGTTATTTCAAAATTTATAATATAAGTCCAAACTAAGATACGATAATGATATTCCTGTGGAAAAAATGGGAATCGAGCTTAGTCTTTTCTCCAGACCCAGTTAATTAAAACTGGTGGAATTAATGTCTTTGTTGTTGTTTCAACTAATATACGGTGTATATTGTGAATATATGCACTAAGAGTAAATTGAGAATCAAGCGTAGTCTTTTCTCCAGACCCGGTTACCTGTTATTTAAACATTATGAATAACAGTTTAAAAACAGTATAAAGACCCCATAATCTTATTAATGCTGGATATAGCTTAGTCTTTCAGCCCGACCATTTTTTTCTTCAAAAAAAAAAACGCTAATAGTAAGAATAAAAAAAAATCAGTCTAAGACCAAACAAACCTTCAACCTAAGAACCTGTTTTAAAAGAGGTTTAGAGTGTTGTCTTTATTCCAGACCTAAAACAGTTACGAAAAAAATCTTCTAACATAATACCTTATATTCTTATTCTCGTGGAATAACACGAGTTTTAAAACGTACTCTTTCCTCCAGACCGGCTATTAAAAAAAGTAACTGAAAAACTTCGAATCTAAGACAAAATTTCCAAAGTTTCACCCAGTAAAAATATGTCTTTTTTAAATAATACTACTACCCCTACAAAACATTGTAATAACGCGTGGGTAAAGCAGACATCCTTTCTCCAGACTTGGTTACTATTTGAAAAATAAAATAGTTTTTACAAATATTCTAAAACGAATACCCAATAATCTAATTACTGTGGAATAACATGAAGACCGATTGTCGAAGATCGACTTTCCTCCAGACACAATTATTTCAGGAATAAAAAATCAATAAAACTCAACCCCAAACAACGAATCTAAGAACCAACAATTCTCCAAATTAAGACCATGCATGTAGAAAAGCACATGTTTAGAGCGTTGTCTTTATTCCAGACCCGGTGATTTAAAAACGATTTAAACAATCCTAAAAACAAAAGACTCATATTCTTATTCTTGTGGAATAACACGAGTATTATGCTTAATATAATCGTCTGGACCCAGTTATTTAAGAGATAAAGTAATATTGAAAAAAAGACAGCTGAGACCAATCTTCAAAATTAAACCCACTTAAAATGATTGGGCTTAGAGTGTTGTCTTTACCCCTCACCGATGTATATTATAACTTTTGAAACGACCGGGTCTGAAAAAAAGACTTTGGACTTGCATTATAATTTTTGAATTAACCGGGTCTGGAAAAAAGACTTTGGACGTATATTATAATTTTGAAACAGCCGGGTCTGGTAAAAAGACTTTGGACGTATATTATAATTTTGAAAAGCGGGTCTGGAAAAAGACTTGGACTTGTACTGTAATATTTCATTAACCGGGTCTGGAAAAAAGACTGAACTTTTGTGCTATATGAGCGCATTAATATAGGATATTAGTTTAGAACGAATTCGCCAAAAATCGCTTCAGATTTATTACATTTGTAGGTAAAGTCATTATTACATTTGTGGGTAAAGTGTTATTACATTTGTGGGCGTTATTACATTTGTGGGTAAAGTGTTATTACATTTGTGGGCGATCAAAAATTATTACATTTGTGGGTAAAGTGTTATTACATTTGTGGGCGTTATTACATTTGTGGGTAAAGTGTTATTACATTTGTGGGCGTTATTACATTTGTGGGCGATTATTACATTTGTGGGTGTAACAGAGGCATTTGATATCAAATGCTCCCCCCCTTCCAAAAATTTACAAGGTAATAATAGCACAACACTCCTTCGAACAACGAAACAAAGGAATTGGTAAATATAATACATCATAGACAAATGGATTGGTAAATGGATAGCTTTCAGTTGATGTATAACCTAATGCAGTGCCTTCCGTTGGCGTGAAAATCAAGTGTTGAAGTTTATTCTATACTTCAGCATGAGATATACATACTACTAGTATACAGTATCAATTTTTTACAATATAAATTTTCCGAGGTGCAAAGGTGTAGAATTCCCTTGCAAAACACATTCCATTCGAAACCCCATTAAATACATTTAGACGGAAAATAAACACTCTAGGCATATCAAACGTACTGAATGACCTCAAGGATTAAATTCCCTGTTTTTTTATGGTAATAATTTGATGATTTTTGTTATGTGTTTTTGTACTTTACAATGTAAAGTATTTTTCATTTGTAATCTATCTACTTTGTATGTTTTTAATTTCTGGACCCCTCAGAAGAACAGCCGCAAGGCTGAAGAGGAAAATGAATAAATAAAAAAAATGAAACTTCCAGTAGTCCGAAAAATGACAAAATTAATCGACGGTTATGACTTTGTCACAAAATCATTTGGAAGAAACAATGAAATTGTCTAAAAAAATAATAAAAACAATGACAATGCGGGAATCTAGAGTCGGACTTTAAAAAGTTTCGAATTTGCCTGAAAGGGTTCTGAGTGCTGATTTCAAGAGGTGCACAATTCTTGCATTCTGAATGCTGCACCATTATATTTTTCAGATTTTGCGGAAAGTGACCACACATTCCCCAACCTACATGTAGATCTGCGCCTGCGGTTGACAGTTACTTTTCAAACAACTCATTCCTGGTTGGTGCGATATCATAAAATCATTGATTTTGTAACAAAATAAGAAAAGCAAGAATAGCAGGTTTTTATGTTGTTGTTGTTGTATTATATGGTTTTATACTTGTTGCCCCGCATTTAGATTCTGATTTATGGCTGATATTGGCAGGTTGGAGACCATTTTCCACTAATCAAGGGGTTCGGAGCCCCCCTCCCCCCCCCCACCCAAAAAAATCCAAGGTCAATAATCAAACACAATACAATTTTTCTTTCAGCCGAGAAGCCAAGGCATGAATACGAGCTTACCTGTCGTTGTAGCTTGCTCCAAGCACGATGTAGAGATCTGTCAAATTGAAGTATAATAGAAGTAAGAATATTAGATGAATTCCGTTGAGGAAAGGCTTTCTTATCACCAGTGGAAAATTCCTGTTACAAAGTATTAGACATAGGCAGGCATCCATTTTTAAGATTAATTTTTCTGGAGTGTAAAGTGGGATACTTACCCCCGCCCCCAAAAAAGTTGCAGGGATTTTTTTTTTTGAAGGGGAGACGAATCTGTTTTCTTTATAATGTAAATTGAATTACAGTGGTAATATACCGTGTGTATAAAAAACAGTTGGGAAACAAAAATCACGTTTTTTTAATGTCATCATGCCGTCGATGGCGCGCGGAATGAGGACTCTCTCCTGTCCGATGGTGTCCACCTCTGGCATAGAGTGGCGAAGACCTTCGACTTGAGATGTCCCGAGTATAAAAAGTCGAGTTGGGTCAGGTCGGGTGATCTCGGGGGTCATTCTGCGGGGGGGGGGGGATGCGTTTCATGGCGATTACGCGGTCCCCAAACAGTTCAATGAAGCACTCTGTGCTGACTTTCGTTGTGGGAGAGTCATTTTACGGTGCGTATCAAAAAAAAGTTAACACTTTGAAAAACTCCTGTAAAATTATAAATTTGTAATATCCTGAAGAATTTTCCACATTTTTACATTGGTACAGATCCATTTAAGAAAATGACGATATAACTGTCTGAAAATATTTCCGCTTGAGTGAGCACCACTTGCTTTTGAAAAGTTAGTGAAAAATGATTTGCGCAGAACTTTGAAATAGTTATCCAAATAAAAGTAGACCTTAATTATGAAAAACATGTTGAATTTGGCTAATAAAATCAATTTGAAGATATCTTTTAGTTTTTTTAAACTTGTTTCATTGCCCAAAACAATATGAAGAGTGCATTGCGCCCCACCCCACTCCCCCACACACCAAGGCCATCGTGATGGTATTTGCTTTGCACTGAGCTGTGATCCACATGAAATGGCTTAGGCTTGATTTTCATTTTGTTAGTCACTGTCAAGCTTAGGAAAAGTCTGGAGAAGCAAGTATTGAATAGAAAATGAAATGTAAACCCACATTCAATGATAAAAACTTAGTGAAAAACTGCTAGAGATGTCTGTTATAAACAGATTCAGTTATGTCCTCAGATCCAGCTGGCACAAAAATGATAAAGGTTGTGCTTAATAAGTGTTGAAATTTCAATTTTGGTGGCAAAATTGTTCCAAAATGCTTGAATGTATCCGTTTTGTTTGATTGACTTAAAGTGCATGGGAAATGTATGAGAAATGTTTCGCAGAAAAAGTTTGATTTCGCCCTTTCCCTTCGGCACAGCGTGAAAACAAGCATTCCTGCGAGCTTTACAAAAATAGACTTACTTGCTCACTTAAGTGTAACATTCTTTCAAAACTTTTACTTTCATTGGATAGATGAGAACCAAACCCAATAATATGTGTGAAAAAAATACCCACATGTGGTATATTTTTTACTTCCCAGGGCTTTTTTCAAAGTAAAACTTTTTTTTGATACGCACTGTGTCGACGGCATGACGAGAGCGACGTTGTGCATTAAAAGACATGGAGGACACGTGGAGGATTGAAGAGGGACTTTAAAGATTGAGTTTGGACAGAGAGACTTTCTCAAAATCGAACTGAAACTTTAATAATCATTTTATTTGCATCAATGCATTTTCAGATAATTTCATTCCCTTTCCCGTTCAATGTAAATATTTACATATGTATTATTAATTATTGCTGAATTATCTATTTATCTGAAATAACAAAAAAATATTACGCCTTTTGGCTATATGAAAGAATCATGAAAAAAGAGGATAAAACACGTCATGTGATAGCAAAAAAAGGAAGCTTGTCTTCAGTGTCAGAGAGTATTCTGTGCGCAAGTAATTTTCTTTACACATTCCACAAAAATTGATCATGCTCAGTCATGCATGAAATAATCATACAAGTAGGGATTATTTACTATTAAAAAATATTATTTCAAATAGACCCTAAACATTAACAAAATGTGAAATAATCACTTTCATTATACTTCATATAAATTAAGGGGATTTTTTTCAATGCCTGTTTTCTTTTTGATACACACGGTTGACTTAACATGCTTAAGGGACTAATATCTCTGTTTTTCCTCTCTGCTTTCTTCTCTCTGTTTTCTAAAGACATCCTTCCCTCTCTACCCTTTGAAAGTGACAAGGGCACTTGCACCCCTACCCCTTTATGACCGACCCAATCGGAGCAGTTATTAAATACCAGACAAAATTTACGCCGGGTTGTTGAACTTACAAATATCAGAGCTGAAATGAGCTCTTGTTGGGAGCAAATTATACTACGTAATAGGAATGCCGAAAAGGGCATTAGAAAGGGACATTGAAAGACCGTTCAAAAAGAAAGGTTCATGTTTTGAGATATTTTGACAACGAAAGAAGGGGTCGTTTGTGCGCACATCCATTGTGAGCCGCGTTTGTCAATTTTATATTTGTCAGCAATCTTCTCCCTTTTTGTAACATACAAAGAAGGGCGTAACGGTAAAAATTCTTTCCAATGATATCATTGTACATTTCTTTTCATTACCATAATGGCTTATCCTTTATTATTCAGAAATTGTGGGAATCAGTGCGTAAATTATTCTTTCTTAATACTGAACGAATAAAAGCATATCATTTTCTTGGTCTCCCCCTAATGTAGATTGATTGTCAGACAAACAAAAAATTGAATGAATTCAATGATGCATTGTTCATGTTATTTCAATGCACTTCTCACGCTGATCACGTAGAGAACCATACCTTATGGGTATTCAAGGTACAAAAACACGGTCGGCTCCAGTCCACTTACATTGGACTTTTTCACGCCGTTTTCTTTTCTCAAAATGTGATATAGCTTTAAGCTCAAACACTTGGTGATGGAAGATGAATTATTTCATTTTCCTATATCTGATCTCTTTTTTTAGTGTTGATATGTTTTTTTCGAAACAAGTTTCTAAATCACAGCAAGTCAACTGATTAGGGTACTAGATTTGCGAGAGAGACTTATTCTTTTGATTTGAATTTGAAGAGACATCGAAAATTCCGCAAGGGACGTTCAAAACGCCTTGTCAAGCTATTTTGTCAAAATATAGAATAAAAGTACACTTGCTAGAACGTGAGGGCAGTCATAATTATGTTAAATGGTCATATCCACCATTGAAAAATATTGATCTGAATTAATAATTACGAACCAAAGTAGCATAACGCTGAAAATGTAATCAAAATCGGATGTAAAAAAGGGGATATGCACGTGACATGCGAATGAGACAGATAATGATGTCAGTCATTTCTTTAGTTTTTTATTTTGTTTGAATTATACAATATTTCATTTCTAACAGATTTGACAATAAATACCATCTTGACTGCATATAGTAATGCTAATTCCACATGTTCAGGGATGAATTAATCGATTTTTCACTTGACAATGAGGATAAAATTAGAATATTTCATATTTCATATCAAGAAATATACAACAAAACTAGTGATTAGATTAGCAACCATTTTTTAATCAATGTTTGGAAGCTACATTGGATGTTGAGACATACCAGAACACTGGCTGTCCTTGGATCTTGTCCCAATATCCTTTAAGGTTTAATATCGTTTTAGGTACGGTATTAGCAGCCATTCTAGAATCAATTTCTTGAAACCATCTTGGTTTTTGGATTTTCCAGACCACCGGCTGTCCTTGTAACTCGGCCAATGTACTACTTTATTCTTAAAATCATTGAAGCAAATTAGAGCCACTTTAGTAAGTAGTGAGTGAGTTATATAAATTTTCAATGAATGGCGGCCATCTTCGACGCCGTCTTTAACATAACTACTTCCCGGATACGGATTTTTGGTAGATTTGTAAAATGTTATTACTGACATGAAATATTACTAAAGACCGTTGAAAATCATTTACTGCAATTTGTTCGAGGTAAGGGTATTTTTGGTCCTGTATTGACCCGTCTATTTTTTATGTTAAATGATCAGTGAATAAATTACCTTTTTATGTTGAATGGATTCATATGTTGCCTTAAACTTTGTCCCAGTATTTCGAGTTTACTTTGTCAAAATCAATCGCGTAATTTTTAGAGGGCCAGATATGGCGTAGCGGGTAAAATCTATAAAAAAAAGTTGCCAGCCAAGCGAGCGAGCAATAATGTTAACATGTTTTATTACAAAAATCCTCTCTAACGATTTTTGGTATAGTATTCAGAAAATAATAATACGTGTAAGTCTTTGGACGAAATTGACCAGCATCCAAATTAGTGTTGGGGGTTTTGGTTTAGCCGAGTAGTAATTAAGATCTGTTATAGGTCTTATTTCATTGCGATGCTAATTAAATAAGGTAGTGTTAATGCATTTAGCAACAGGTACATATTTTTGTTCAGCACCCTCAAATAAGCGAAAGGGAAAGAAAGGGCCATTTGCAACAGTGATATTTATCATTAAGTTCAAGCGTTAATGAACTCATGCCTAACACTTATTTTAACTTTTGTTCAAACTTAAAAGACTAGGTCAAATCTTATGAATGTAGACCAAGTTACTTTGCATCGTATTTCCACCTGTCCAATTTCTTGTCAACCATGTTATTTTTTGTAAATTAGATTTTTAGATTTTCTGCAATGGCAATTGCTTAAGATGTTATTTATACATTTTGCAGCAAACATGTACATGCACGTGAATGTTTCGTACCATAAAATTAGGGGAAATGAAAAAATAAGATTCTACAATGCATTTTTTGTCATCAAAGATGGTATTTTCTGCGGGAGAAAATGATATATGGCCATGGCAATGGGACACACATTTATCATGAAATTCAAGCATTACCAAGGCAACATCATTTTGTTTTATTCTAGTGAGTTCATGCAGAGCACTGTATTTTTGTGCATGTAGATCGAGTTAATTTTTTTGTAATTTCCACCTGTCCATTTCTTGACACTCATGTTATTTTTTCTGTAAATTTATTGTTATTTGATTGCCATGGCAATGGCGTAAGATGGTATTTATACATATTGTATCTAACATATCTACGTTTAGCACCCAAAAATTAGGGATAATGAAATAAAATAAAATTCTACTTTCTTTTTTATCAAAGCTGGCAGTTTTCTTGGGGAAAATGAGCCGTTGCTATGGCAAAAGGCCATTTGCAATATTTATGTGGGTCACATATTTCGGATGATATGAAAGGTTAGACTCAGACATAAGTAATCATATCAGGCTCATAAACGTCTTTAAAAAAATCAAAACGCACAAACACTCGGACAAACTCACACCCTATCTCATGAGCACAAACACGACACACACAATCGCACACATAGACACCTACAGACAGATTGGTGAAATTAAAGAAAGACTCACCATGATGAGAAAAAAGATTGTGACCAACATTGTTCTTAAAACGTTGGTCCCCTTAACAGGCCTCAGCATCCCTTCACTGACCTTCATACTGACCTATGACCTCTCGATTAACCGTTAAATATAATATGTTATCCGACTGCTTCCATGGGTAATGAGTCTGTGAAGAAAATGTACTCTGTGCAGCAGTATATTCTAAACCATCATGCCGAACTACAGCATAAAAGTAAGAACCTTAGAAGGAAAATGAAGTTTCACCTACACAAAAGAACAAACATAACTCAAAGATTCATAGACTATAAAAGATTGAAAAATAAGAGAAATTCAAAAGTTTTTTTTTTACTTTTTCCTCTCATACATTTTGAACCACTTTGGGCATGCAATCACAATCGAAAATGGCGTTTTACAAATCTTGTGTAAATAATATGATAATACAACAGCATGATTACCGAACTCCTAATTGATTATATGAAATCAAAATGAAAAGTTTAGTTTTATTGATATGTTGGGCTTATGCCGAAAGGGTGGGTGATGTCGCGTTAGGGTGTGTTGACATTAACGCTAAGATTCGTCCGAAGCCCCCCCCCCCGGCTTGGCCGAAAGGGTGCGCTTGGAGAGTTACGTCACGTCGCGTTCACTGGAACGCATCCATTCGTCCAAAGCCCCCCCCCCCGGAAGTGCCGAAAGGGTGCGTTTTATTTTGTTTTTAATAATAATAATAATAACACTAACAATAATAATAATAATAATTACAATGATAATGATAATAATAAAAATGGTAATATTAATAATAATTATAATAATAATTACAATAACAATAAGAAGAAAAAGAAGCAGAAGAAGAAGGAGGAGGAGGAGGAGAAGGAGAATAAGATAATGATGAAAAAGAACAACAACAACAAGAAAAATAATATCACCAACAACAATGATTAATAATGATAGTAAAAAATAATTATAATATGAAGGAGACGAAGAGGGAAGAAGAAGAAGAAAAAGAAGTAGAAGTAGTAGTAGAAGAAGAAAATTATGTAGAAAAAAGGAGGAGTATACGATAATGATGAAGAACGACAATAAAAAAAATATCACAGACGATAATTATAAAAATACAAATTAAGTAATAATTATAATGATAGTAATTATAATAATATAAAGGAGAGGAGATGGGATGCAGAGGAAGAAGACGAAGAAGAAGAAGAAGAAAAACCGAAGGAATTATTTTAATTACAATAATAATAATAATTAATCCAAATAATGGCATGCTACTACTCCTTTATGGATCATAATTATAATAATAAAAAAAGTATAATGATAATGATAATTATAATAAAAATGATGAAAATAATACTTAATGATAATAATAATAGTGATAATAATTAAAATAATGATAATAATGATAATGATAATAACAATAATGATAATAATAATAATAAAAATGATACTAATAATAATAATAATATGAAGGAGAGGAAGAGGGATGCAGAGGAAGAAGAAGAAGAAGAAAAGAAAAAAACGAAGGAATTATTTCAATTAGTATACGATAATTATAATAATTAATCCAAATACTAAAATGTTACTAGTCCTATGAATCATAATAATAATAAAAAATAATCATAATGATAATTATAATAATAATGATAAAAATAATACTTAATGATGATGATAATAATAATAACAATAATGATAAGAATAATAATGATACTAATAATGATATTAATAATAATAATGATAATAATAGTAATAATAATGATAGTGATAATAACAATTATAATAATAATAAAGATAAGAACGATGATAATAAAGATCATTATAATAATGAAATATCACAGATGATTATCATCATCATAATCTTCATCATCAACATAATATAGAATAATGACAATAATAATAATGAATCATAATGAAAAAAAAAAAAAAAAAATTATCGATCGAAGTGAGAGGGTTCGAACCTGCAACCACCGGTTTCGAGGCGCCGCTCTCAACCAAGTTTATATCCCCTGGTATCACGCCGCGCTACATTGTCTCTGGTGACGATAATGTCGAAACGGTGATACGACGAAATTGAGTTCCTTTTCCGCAGAATCATGCATTTTTCAAGAAAGAGTGATGCAAGTACTTGCTTGAAAATATTCTTAAGACATTTCAACGATTCATTTTGATTCTAGGTAAGTTAAGCTTCTTTAAACTCGGATCATTTCTGTCGCCACTGTTCAGATATGCTTCTGCAGCGATGAGCGGATCGTGCCATCGCCCTGCCGCCCTGGCTAGCTGTCCGGCCGTCCACCTTCACAATTAGCCGCTGAGTGTACTGAACGCGAAGGTTCGGGAAAAGCCCCCCCCCCCCCCGGTTGTGCCATTTGGGGGCGTTGTCGACACTGACGCGCCCTAACGCTCCCAACATACCCTTTCGGCCAAACCGGGGGGCTTTGGACGAATCTTCGCGTTAGTGTCAACACCCCCTATTAAACGCGACAGCACCCACCCTTTTGGCATAAGCCGATATGTTGCGTATATACAAGTGATTATTTAATTTATTTTCGCTTTTAGAAGAATGATGAAAAGTTCGATTTTAAATGAATTTTATTCTTTTCCATTCCTGTTTTTTTTACGGCTTGATGATATTCAAAAAGATACTGTAGAGATTGTAATTTTCTTCTGAATTTATATTGATAATAATTTAAAATGGAACAGTCTTTTCAACAAGATAAATTTCCAAAATTTATAGAAATTAAATAGAAAGTAAATCAGATTGCGTGGGTATATCCTACAAAGAAATAATCAATGCTTCACAACAGTTTGATATTATCATATCTGAATTATGGAATCATTGTCTAGGGGTTTCAAATAAATGCTTCATAGAGAAACAAATTAGTCAGAATGATATCTTATTCTGGTTTCACCAGTCAGGGAAACTCCCGCTTTTCCGAGATCGTTTGAAATGTCCCTTTTTCGAGATAGTTGCGTTCACCGAAGCGTGAATCACCGCTGAAAACCTTCGCCCTGTGTAGTCTTTCTCGGCTGTTTTCATGTGTGCGAACACTCGGTAAGAGCGGTGAAAATGTGTACGCGTGTATACAACCATATATAGAGCTGTTAGCTCCAGGATACAACCGTGCATTCTTCTGGATCATTGTTATCTTTAGAACATGTGCCTCTCTCTCCCCTCTCTCTCTTTCTCTCTCTTATTTATTGTCAAGCATTCAATTTGATTTTCATCACTTACCCTTAATCCTGACGTTAAATGTACCGTAATTAGACCATATTTTTGGATCCACCGTCATATCCGTAATATCCAACTTTCATGTTAATTCCACCTCAGCATTCATCTTCAGCTTATGATCTGATGCACAATCCATAATCAATTCATTATAATATTATTTCCACTACTAGTGCCGGCGGAAGTCATGGAAATTATTAAGTCGATATGCAATTTCAAAACATGCCGAATACAGGTCTGTCCTAAAACAATCATTGGCTGGTTGACGAAGCCAACAAATTGGAAAAAAGTATACTGTATTCATACATACATACTGCAAAGTATTGGGGCTAGCGGTCACCAAATCAAGTGCATTATAAAAGTCTGCCTAGTGCCTGTCAGCTCGATCCATGTCCAAACTTCCCTCAAACGCCCAGATGAGAATAATTATCATGATGTCATTATGATCATGACCATTCTCCATTCGACATGATCCATGCTAGCAGTGAACAGGTGTGAGATCAATGGTTTAGATTATGAACATTATCGAGAACTGCATATCCATTTTCCATAGCACTAAACCGCCGGAGAGCTGGTTAGAGGTTATTACCATAGGAACGAATATATTTTCCGAGTCTTTCTTATCATATATTACGTAATGCCGTACCCAAAATAACTTTCAGCATGATCATGGAATGTCCATGGTAGTACCATAGCTCTATGCACACTTTGTACATGCAGTACACACACACCACACACGTTCGGCTACAACATGTAGCGGAGTATCGCGGCACAAAGGCTGAACGCAGAGACTAACCTCCTCTTACGAGAACTTTTGCTTGCATTTTTTCAGCATAAATGTGTCTTCTTTCTTCAATAGCGTCTAAGCACCACGGTGGCGAATTCTATTTTTTCGAATATAGATGAGAAATTTAGTTTTCTTTAACATATTTGAAAATAAAAATCCGCCACCGTGGTGCTTTTTTATATGAATTTTTTAGTGAGGGTATGTCAAAAAAACCCATTCACTTTGTACAGGAAAGCTATTCGGTGAGATCCTAAAAGATTACGTCATGCGACCACAAATCCCTGTTTATCGAGATTCTGTCGCTCTCGCAAAAGCGGGAGTTTCCTTGACTGTTCAGAGCACGCACAGCTCCACTCTTTCCTAGGTTCAAAATATTAATAATGTGTTTGTATTTATTTGTATATTATCGATATCTTCATGTATTCATACACTAGAAATTACTTCCATTAAATCTTTCTTTTTTATTCTGATATTCACAATTATGACAGTCTAATTATCGTCTTTAAAAAATGTCATTATCCCGGAAAGCAACTCAAAATGTTCTCTTATTCTGGAATGTTATCCTCGAAGACGTTTTAAAAATATCTCAATATACTTAAATTTAAACTTAGAACGTTTCTTCAACATAATTCCCTAGATTTAATTACATCAGTTACATTTTCTTTAAACACCTCCTGGGGCCCGTTGCATAAAACTTTTTACCTGAGAAAACTCTGGTAAAATCTGGAAACTAAGGTTAGTTTGATTTCTGCCATAGACTCTAACACAGGACATAAACTCCGGTAAAAACAACCAGAGTTTTCTCAGGTAAAAAGTTTTATGCAACGGGCCCCAGGTGATAGAAGTATTCTCTACACATTGAGAGAAAAAAGGAACAAGGGCAGGAATATACACCCCAGCTCAAAAAATGTAAAAAGTAAGGCGAATCATTTTCCTCGGAAGTAATTGATTAAGCATGTCTGATAAAATTTGCATAACTCAATATACAGTCAGGGAAACTCCCGGTTTTCCGAGATCGTTTCAAAAGTCCCTTTTCGAGATAGTTGCGTTCACCGAAGCGTGAATCACCGCTGAAAACCTTCGCCCTGTGTAGTCTTTCTCGGCTGTTTTCAGACCCTTATGTATGTGTGCGAAACACTCGGTAAGAGCGGTGAAAATGTGTACGCGTGTATACAACTGTGCATTTTTGTTATCTGTAAAACATGTGCCTCTCTCTCCCCCTCTCTCTCTCATTTATTGTCAAGCATTCAATTTGATTTTCGTTCATCACTTACCCTTAATCCGGACGTTAAATGTGCCGTAATTAGACCATATTTTTGGATCCACCGTCATGTATATCCGTAATATCCAACTTTCATGTTAATTCCTGAGCATTCATCTTCAGCTTATGATCTGCTGCAAAATCCATGCCATGATCAATAATACATCAATAATAACATTATTTCCACAAGTGCCGGCGGAAGTCATGGAAATTATCAAGTCGATATGCAATTTCAAAACATGCCAAATACAGGTCTGTACGTCGTAAAACATGCAATCATTGGCTGGTTGACGAAGCCAACGAATTGGAAAAAAAAGTATACTGTATTCACCTTCAAAACAAACATACTGCAAAGTATTGGGGCTAGCGGTCACCAAATAAAGTGCATTATAAAAGTCTGCCTGCATGTCAGCTCGATCCGAGTCCAAACTTCCCCCAAACGTCCAGCCCAGATGAGATAAAAGCAATATCATGATGTCATGTCATTATGATCATGACCATTCTCCATTCGACATGATCCATGCTAGCAGTGAACAGTGAAATTTTTAGTGAGGGTATGTCAGAAAACCCCATTCACTTTGTACAGGAGAGCTATTCGGTGAGATCGTAAAAAAGGATTACGTCATGCGACCTCAAATCCCTGTTATTCGAGATTCTGTCGCTCTCGCAAAAGCGGGAGTTTTCTTGACTGATATACAAACAGAGCTAACTCTTATTATTTTTATGTATATCAGAATTCCATACTTACCGATTTCGTAATGAAACAGCTTATTGACTTCAATTTCGAGGGCTTGTGCTAAACATCCAGTCCGAATGAAAAGCAAGAGCGCCTATGATATTTTTATGCTGGAGACCACTTTCCCAACATTTAGCGGAACTCATTGGTGAACTTGCTGCTGCCTCATTCACACTGCCGTAACCGAATCCATTCTGATCTAAGCAATTACATTATTCCAATGACATACCATCAGTCGATTTGGCACTCATTTCGTTCGCGTGACTGCGTAAGAGTTAGCCAATAGAATTCATGAGAGTATTGACGTCGAACGTTGTAGGGGGTATAATATTTGTTGGAGTTTAATGGTATTTACACTTCCTTGTACAGGCACATGGCATGAAGTATAAGTAAATAGCACATTGAATGATGTTTCATGGTGGGAATCGTTGTTATTACTAACGTTAATTGCAATTAAAAAGAACATTAGCATGCCAATTTAATTCCTTGTTTGTAGAATGTACAATCGTAAAACGGTCAATTAATGGGAAGTTCAAGCTGAAGAAAAACTTGTAAAATACCAGAAAAAAAACATTAAAACATATCAGTGGATGTGTTAGGAAAACCAATAAAAGATTAAGAAATATGGTTTAATTTCAGGTTTTCATTTGTGACGTAATTTCGAGCAGCTACCCAATGTGTTACATCATTTTTTTTAAATTACATGTTAATGTTTTTTTTTAATTCATAAAATATGTCATAACCTGACACAAGATCAGATTTTGATTTCAAAATGGTAATAATTGTTGTTCGCTCGGAACTTTAAAGAATACATTTCCACTTACGCCATGTTTTGATCCATCATTTCACGGCGGCCCATTAAAAATCCGAGCTGATGACGTATTTTCTTTTTCTTTCGATTTTTTTTATTGATCAAACAATCGGTATGTACAGTGTATAACAGTTAGTGATCATAATGTCAATCACATCTACAATGGTATAGGGTAAAACATACATCACAGTACATGAAAAGTGGGCAAAAAAGTTATATGTATATGAAGGATATAATCAAAATATGGTTTTCAACAGGGGTCCATTTTGTATAGTGCACTCCTTCAATATGCCTCTGTTTTGCAATGTTAAGCTCTATTAGTTTTGTATTGGAAATGAAAGATATTAGCCGTCTTATACATGGTTGTGAGTTTTTACACTTTTCTACATAAACATATCTTAATTTGATCATTAGATCCAAATTGTTTAGTAACATTTTGTGGGGGCCTTTCCAGTCCAAAATGAATCCAAATAAGATTCTTTTCTTACTTACATCTTCCAACTTAACACTAAAATTCTTGCCAATCTTAAAAATAAATACCCGTCGAAGGTTAGAAATAACATTCATAAAAAAACGAACAGGTGTCTCTAAATTTGAATGACAAAATGAGCAAGTTACTGAGTCGACTACTTTCATCTTAAACAATCTATGATTAGTATCCAGTATATTATGAATTAATTTTAATGGAAAAACTTTAATTTTTGGTTCTATTGTGCACTTAAACACGGAAGGATGTAGATTTGAGACAAGCCATCATCTTAAATATCAAAGGTTGTAGAAAATAATTGTTCACTTACTGGTCTGGTTATCAACCCAGACAAAAAGTTCTTGTATATTGCTTTGGATTTCACATTATATAATGCGAAGGTCACCTTTTCTTGTTGTAACTGATATTCATTATTTTTATCCCAAAACATTTGTAAAATCGAAGAATGGAATTCAAATGTCCAATCTTTCTTCACTGACTCGATTACTGCCATGTATTAAAAACAATAGTTAATTTCAACACATTTTCCGTTCCAATAATCAAAATGAAAATTAATTTCATCACTTTCGAATACTTGATAAATATTAGATAGCCCTTCTTCATGAAGGGCACTGCAGTATATTGACTTATTATTAACCAATATGTATTTGTTATTCCATACACCTTGTCTCAGTATATACATACCTGGCTTTTATCATTAGTGATCAAGTCCAAATCAATATCTGTCTATGACCACGCTTTTAATAAAGCAATATAAATGGATGGATTTCCTTAATTTTTGGCAGTTTCTCAATTGCATAATTACTGACAAATATAGATTTTCCACCATATGACTTTACGAAATATTCACACATAGTTATCCAACTTATGATCTGATCTAAAGAAATATCGCAGGACACATTTCACTAGCTGAGTGTTTATCATACATTGAATGTTTTGGAATGTAAGTCCCCCTTCTGCACAATCAGCAACTTTTGTTGTTCGTGCAATGTTATCTGGGCCATTCCACATAAATGAAAACATTAGCTTCTCAACTTGTTTTACAAAAGCAATGGGTAATGAAATTTGATAATAGATAAATTACTTTGGGCATTATAAAAGTTTTCAATATTTGTGTTTTGCCAATCAAGGTAAGTCCTCTGCTTTTCCATTTATTTAGTAAAATTCTCATCTCTTTAACTCTGGTTTCAAAATTCATTTTACCTGTTTTTTCTGTATTATATGAAAAGATTATGACTAAAACTTAAATTCTTTTCTCTGGCCATAGAATAACACTGGCCTTTACACCTAGATGACGATTCTTACCAATTCGCATGGCTTCAGTTTGTTTATTTACTGATACATAAACCAGGTATTTTTAGAAAATTCCTCAAACTTTAAAAAGATATGTTGTAGGAGTGACTGTCTTTAAACCCTTTATACTGTTATTTCTTAATCTATTGAAATAAACCTCTAATCCAAAATGAATAATAAGGGCGCAAGAGGGTTCCCTTGTCTTACTCATCTAATTTCTTTGAAATAGCCTGTAGTAAATCCTATTTATATCCTTATAAACAAATTTTACCCGCTGGATTATGGAAGGCCGAAAGTTACAAGCTTCCAAACATTGAAGAATAAATTAGTGGCTTGATGAGTCGAATGCCTTGGTCAGATCTAACGCCATAATCATACATGAAAATTTTCTTTTTTTTGCATAAAACATTAAGTCTGACATTAATCGAACTCCTTCACCAATGTATCTACCCATTATAAATGCCGTCTGTTGACAGTTAATCAGGTTTCCTATTACTTTAGCAATTCTTTTGACTAAACATTGGGAAAGGATTCTCGCATCAACATCAAAGTAATTGGTCTCCAGTAATTCAATAAGTTTCTTTCTTTATCTGGCTTTGGGATCAGTTTTATCACCTCTTGCTTGTGTGAAACTGACATAGATTGGTCTTTATGCTGCATTGAAATAGTCCATCATATATTTTGAGACCAGGAGCCAGAATGTTTCGTAAAACTCAACCGTTAGGCCATCATTTCCTGGTGTTTTATTATTTTGCTTCATTACATGAGATTAAAACCTTCACATGAAGCCTTTTCTGATCCTGTTATCTTTTCCAGGTTACTATGACAAATATGATTGTTGGAGATCTCGTCATATCTACTATATCTCAGTTAAAAAAGTGTAATATTCCTTGATAAATCTGTGGATGTCTGATTGTTTTTCTAAAATTCCCATCATTCGTATCCAATACATCAATAGATGCATTTCAGTCTCGCCTTTATCCAATGAAAAAGGGATATATACGTATTTTTTGCTTTTCGCCCCTGTTTATACCAATTGAATCTAGATCTCAAAATTGCCCCTTCTACAAAATGATCATACAATTTGTGTCATTCATCCTCAATGTGTTTTTTTCTATCTACAACTTCTACATCTAAGCCGTTTCCTTCATTTCACTTCTATCTCATATATTTTTTCAATTCCTCCTCTAGTTTTGGTCTTAGTCTTTCCTTTTCACCTTTTTTTCTTCTTTGAGTATGGGATAGTAAATTTTCTAATTTTGTATTTCAGCCAGTTTCTTATTATGTTTGTGTTCAAATTCATTAACCCAAAACGGGAGGCTGTCACTGAGAGCCGTAACAAGTTCCTTATTTCTTAATAAACTGTTGCTAAATTTCCAGTGTGAGGGTCTCATTTTTTGGCAATATGAATGTGTACGGTAAGTCGGTAACATAATCATGATCAGATAAGACACGTAGACACATAACATTTTCTACGACAACAGACCGCAGAGCGTCTGTAACCAACCAAAAGTCCAATCATGACTGAATACATAGATTGAGTCTGCTCCTGTGTAAACCTTTTTATTGTTTGGATTCTTGTTCTCGAAATATCATTCTTTCAGTTTTAATATTGTTGTATATGAACTGTTAACTTTTTCACTCTGTTCTCGTACTACCATTTTCTCTATCCATATCCTCTATAAAGTTATAGTCTCCTCTTATTATGCATTTATGTCCTTCATCGATGAACTCTTGTAGTTTCAAATAAAGATCAGTAACAAAAATCCATATGTTCCTTTTCACTATTGAGTGCATATACCTTAACTATAGATTTTCAACGCTGATTCCGTCCATATATTATGAGTATTTCGTGTACTCTACTCCCTTCTGTGTTTGTTTGTCATGGTAAAACAGCCTAGTCGGATACATGAAGTACGCCTTTCCATGCTCTGTCTTCAGCTTCTTTCGGGTATGCAACATCTTCTTTCGCTGGTCTCTTATCTCATGCACTGGTCGAAGAAGACACCCAGATAACGAGCATTCTTTGAAGGAGGGACAGACACACTGCCAAATTGATGATTATGTGGACAATCTTGTTTCGCATATGTGGTGAAGAAAAGACTAACAATTCAGTCTTGTCATCGTTCAGCTTCACAAATTTCATGACCATCTATTGCCGGATTTTAGCCAGGTAGGTACTAGTAAGACTTGAAATAGCATCAACATCATCATCTCTCACTTTGGGGGTCGAATTGCGTTTCATCCGCATAGAGGTGATGACGAGCAATTTCCCCAAGTGGTGCAGTGTACAGATTGAAGAGTATATAGTGGTCCGAGGACGGAACCATGCGGAAAGCCGTACTTCAAGAGAGCCACCTTTGTCAAAGCCCCATTGATATTCACCTCTTGCCGTCTGCAGTGGAGATACGACCGGAACCATGCTAAGATAGTGGCATCAACCTTAAAGTCTTAATGCAATCTCAGGAGAGAAACTTCATGGTCTATCGTGTCAAATGGTGCTGACAGATCTAAAAGGATAATCATGAATGCTCGTTGTCAACTGCTCTTAATATGTCATCAGATATCCTGAGAAGAGCCGTCTCAGCATGTTGAGCTGTTTGTACGAAGACTGGATAGTGTCGTGAAGGCCATTGTCCTGCAGATGTGTCTTCATTCTCTTCACAGAAACTTTCTCAGCAACTTTGGCAAGTCATCATTTTCCTTCACAACTGTAGTTGTAATAGGATCTAGGGATCAGGATTCTTTCTTATGATTCTCTGTATTTCTTAAGGAGATGATCTGGCGTAAATGCAGATGATCATCGTACGAGGAAGGTACAGTTCTGTCCAACTCTATTTCTGACTCCTCTCTGTCAGAGGTGGGTGTGTTTGACGGTAGGTTACATCTGATAGACTCAATCTTTCCAGTGAAATACTTTGAGAAGTCACTAGCTAACTCAACAAATGAAAAATAGGGCCATATTAACAATTGATTACATAGAATTTTATGAGTAATCAATCGTATGAGTCAACCCTAGGATCAATCGTAAAGTTGTTGTGTTATAGGCCGTTGGAATGGCTCAAGGTCTAATGTGATTTCTTTGAATGAATTATTTAAATCTGTATACATGTATGGGATGAGTAATTTTTGCTTATACATGTATGTAGTATCTGTGTCCAGATTTTAACCAAATGTTGAGCTCACATTTGTTTATATTCACTCAGAATTTAGGTAAATATCTCGCACTTTTGTACGTATGTGCATTATTTTTTGCTCATGAAACAAGTTGATGCTTACTTTATGTGAATGCATTGTACATTTAAAAACTGCCATGCCCTTATGATTAAATGATTTATAACAAACTGGATAATTAGTGGGAGATGTCATTCGTATTTTGGGTCATTAGAAGTAAGTTGGTGAGACTGTGTAACGACATTGTCGATGTGGGTGGTTGTAAATGTGATGATGTTGTTGATAATTGTGATAGGATAAGTATGATGATGATGATGATGATGATAGTGGTGGTGGAATGATGATACTGATGATGGTGATAGTGATGATGATGTTGATGATATGCATGCAGGGAGATTAATAACCAAAGACAAACACTTAACAATCGGTGTTGTAGTCCACGAACCCACCGACTCTCTTTCAGAATCTAAAGACCCCTAAAATAGATAGAATATCAATCATTTTAGGGGTAATCTTTAGATTTTTGGTAAGAAACATCTTAGACATCTATGGGTTTGACAGTTTCTTTCAGTGTCAATGAAAACCAATTTTTGCCAACCATTTCCCTATAAATAAAAGATTAAACTAGGTGATCATTATATGCACAATGCACTTTTTTCACTTCAACAAGCATAATCATGCAAATAAAAAAAATACCAAAAGAAGATCACTACAAATGTATTCGTCTTAACATATTTTAATCATACTGTTCTCTGAGTAAATATATATTTCGTAGTATAAACTTTTAGTATAAACACATTTTTTACTGGCACTATAATGGAACTTGATCCCCACGTTTACTGTGCATAGAAGCATTTTCAATTGGCAATTAATACGTATACATACAAATGACTTCATTCGAAAGTAATAGCATGAAGCAGCTCAATGGTAATAGCTAATGATTACAAGTTTCATAATTTTTTAACATTTTGCGAGAAAATTTAAATTGTGAAGATGTTGACTACATACTGATATATTAATAATGGTCCATATAGGTGTGTGTAGACAAGTAGTATTTTTACGTTATTAAAAGGGTGCACACACACACACACCCTCACCCACATACACAAGTGGATCCACTCACAATTATAAAATGATATGTTATGATTACCTACATGTATATTCAACTCTATTAATTTCATTCACCATGAAAACTACAATAAACAAGAATCACACAAATATGAATACAAAAATAAGGTAAAGATACACAAAATATTTCAGAAATATATTTCATGTATACTGAGGATCAGCTTGAAAGACAAGGTCTTAGAATACATATTATAACCAAGTGCATATCCCAACCCAAAACCCCACACTTCTCTATCACACACACTCTCTCACACACACACACACACATGCATTGACACACCCTCACCTCACAATTCTTCCTCAGCCCCTTAATACACAAATCGAAGAAATTATTAAATGAAAGACATTGTCTGGTACCCATAGGCGGCGGAAGCGGGGGGGGGGGGGCGTTGACTGGTCCCCCCTCCCCTAAATTTGAGGTGGGGGGACGGTCCCTCCTAATTTTTTTATTTGATAACATTTTTTTTTGCTTGTCAATTTTATTTCCTGCGCCCCCCTTCTGATCCCCTAATTTTTTTGTTGGCTTGTCAAATTGTTTACCTGTGCCAATTACAAAATTTCAGGTGGACTCCCCCCCCCTAATTTTTTTTGCTTCCGCCGCAAATGCTGTTACCTAATATAAATACTCTGTTTAACATTAATGACCATCTGGTGCCCAAAAAAGAGAGGGCACTTAATTTGGTATTTGTTTCACTACCACTTACTCTCACATACACAGGACTGTACTGAGGCATTTATAAGGACAAACTTGATATTGCCTGGAATATAACGTGACCATATTTAAAATGTTCAAATCATAAATGCCATTAATAAGCTGCGATATACAGTAATAAATATATCAAATACTATTATTTTTCGGGAAATATATGTACATGTATCTATTTGAGGTGTGGCAGAATCAATATATTGAATATAATAAACCATTTGAAAAAATGAGGTATATGCCCCAGCCAGGAAGATAATAATAATAATTATACTTGCTTATATAGCGCTTAATATTTACTTTGTCAGAAGTCTCTAAGCGCTCTACAGTATATGCAGCACAATTACCCTGGCTTTAGCAGTGCAGCTGTTACGCGCGCTGTGTTTCAAGGAATAAATTCCTGCCAGGTACCCATTTACCTCACCCGGGTTGAGTGCAGCACATTGTGGATCAATTTCTTTCTGAAGGAAATTACGCCATGGTTGGGATTCGAACCCACGACCCTCTGTTTCAGAGTCCGGAGACTAAGCCACTGGGCCACAACGCTCCACATTTCTCCAATATTACATGGTCTGTTTATAATAGATAAGCTAAACTTTCATTATATTCATTTAAATGTAATATCGGAGCCATAAGTAAATAGAACTTTCATATTTAGTCAGGCAGCATATGTCATTTACCTCGACAAATTGGCTAAGTCTGATTTTTCACTTTTATGTGATTGGTGACATCACAAGGAACAACTTCCAACTTGGTGACAAATTTCTAATGGTCATCTTGACCATGTTAGGGGTCAAAATGATGTCAATAGGGGTCAATTTTTTAAATTGCCCCAATTCTGTCAAATGACACATCAAATTGTTTGTCTTGTTATACTGAACAAAAAAGTGTACACAATCATATACTCTTGACCTCCCGTTAAAAAGTTATGACCGGAAATGTCAAAGGTCAATGAACTTTCATTCAATGGCAAATTACACTGAAGGGCATTATTTCCTGGGGTGGTATTCTGAAAACGTTCTTATCTTTGTTCTTATCTTTTATCTTATCTCACTGAGATAAGAAGACGCTAAAATCATTGCAAATCGGTATTCTGAAAATCTTCTTAACGCGTTCTTATCTCTGTAAGGACTGCCCCCTTCTTATCTCCAACACGCCCATTTTTTAAGATTTTACCAATCAAAATGCGCGTTATATGGGCAGTTTAACCAATAGAAGCGTACCTTATGTGAAGAGAATATCATGGGCGCTGCGCGTACACTGTTTCTGGCGCATTGCGCGAAATAGGCATTTTATACGCAATGACTGATTTTATTATTTCGAGACGTCCACGTGCACAAAATAAAGAAAGAAAAAAGTAAATAAAGCAGGTACGAATAAAGAATAAAATATAAAGAAAGTAAGTAGGTATTAAAGTAAGAAGACAGAAAAGGGTCAGAATGAAGCAGAAAAAAAGATGAAAGGAACAAAGCAGAAAATGATGAAAAATAAAGAGTAAACGAAAGAAAGCAAGCAAAAAAGACTTAAAAATAAAAAAGAAAGAAAAATAGAATAAATAAAAGAAGGAAAAGGATGAAAGAAATAAAACAATTATCAATGATAAAGTGAAGGAACAAAAAGAAAAAAGAAAAGAAAGAAACTAAAAGGAACACACACACAAAAAGAAAAAGGTCGAACTAAAAAGATTTAAAAAAGTAACATGGAACCGAAAAAGAAAATAGTCTAAAAGCGAATAAAAGAAAGTTAGAAAGAAAAAAAAAGAAGGATAAAAAGGGAATAAAATGTAAAAAGTGAAGGAAGAGAAAAAAAAGGGAAATGAAACAAAGAAATAAAATTGAGAGAGAAAAAATGAAAGGAAAATTAACGCAAACATGAAGACTACAAAAAGATAAAGGAAAGAAAGGTAAATTCAAAGAAAGAAAGAAAGAAAGAAAGAGAAAAAAAAACGAAAAGGGAAAATAAAGAGTTAAGAGAAGAAAGACAGAGAGAAGAAACAAAGTAAAGAAAAAGGGTAAATAAAGAATGAACGAAAAAAGAATGAGCGACGAAATAAAGAAAAAAAGAAAGTAAAAAAAGACACAAAAATTTCAGAAAGCAGAAATAAAATAAATTTAGAAAGAAAAATTAAGAATTATTAAAGGGAAGGAAGCAAAAGGGGGAAAAATAAAATGAATGATTAAAAAAGGAAAAGCATGTATAAAAACGAAAGAATTGAAGAAAAAATAAGGAAGAAAAATAAAAAGATTACAAAAAAGTGAAGGAAGAAAGAAACAAAAAGGAAAAGCATATATAAAAACGAAAGAATGGACGAAAAAATAAGGAAGAAAAATAGAAAGATGACAAAAAAGTGAAGGAAGAAAGAAAGAAAAGGAAGAGAAAAGGGGGAAAATAAGAAATAAAGACTCAGTAGCTATAAAGAAATAAGAAAGGGATAAAACGAAAAGGGAAAATAAAAATGGAAGAAAGATGAAGTATAAATGAAACAAAGCAAAAGAAAAAAATTAAAAGATTTAAACAGAACAAAAGAAAAGATATAAATGAAGAATTAAATAAAAGAAGAAAGACATGCAGATAGAAAGGAAGAAAGACAGAGAAATAGAAAGGAAGAAAAAAAGAAAAAGGGATAGAAAAAATAGACGGGCAAAATAAAGGGTGAATGAAAGAAATGGTGGGAGTAATACTTGTGGGTACTTATTACTACTAGTGGCCATCGATTTTGAGCAAGAAAAAAACGCAGACATCGTGAGATGTGATAACCCTCTAGCTATCTTAAATATTATCTTAAATACCGTGAAAGATAAGAAAGAAAAAAGATAAGAACGTTTTCAGAATACCACTTATCTTGATTTTGTTCTTATCTTTTTAGCGCACTTTTGTATTATATGCGCGAGTGGTAAATTTACGCGCTCAGCATTGGGGGTGGAGAGCAAGATAAGAACAAAGATAAGAACAAAAGATAAGAAAAAGATAAGAACGTTTTCAGAATACCAATTTAAGAAAGTGACGTAGATAAGAACAAAATTAAGATAAGAACGTTTTCAGAATACCGCCCCTGGTCTTTTATTATTTTGCTTCATTACATGAGATTAAAACCTTCACATGAATCCTTTTCTGATCCTGCTATATTTTCCAGGTTACTATGACAAATATAATTGTTGGAGACCTCGTCATATCTACTATATCTCAGTTAAAAAAGTGTAATATTCCTTGATAAATCTGTGGATGTCTGATTGTTTTCTAAAATTCCCATCATTTGTATCCAATACATCAATAGATGCATTTCAGTCTCGCTTTTATCCAATGAAAAAAAAATATATACGTATTTTTTTGCTTTTCGCCCCTGTTCATACCAATTGCATCTAGATCTCAAAATTGCCCCTTCTGCAAAATAATCATACAATTTGTGTAATTCATCCTCAATGTGTTTCTTTCTATCTACAACTTCTTCATCTAAGCCGTTTCCTTCATTTCACTTCTATCTCATATATTTTTTCAATTCCTCCTATAGTTCTTGTCTTAGTCTTTCCTTTTCACCTTTTTTCTTCTTTGAGTATGGGATAGTAAATTTCCTAATTTTGTATTTCAGCCAGTCCCACGACATTTTCTCATTATGTTTGTGTTCAAATTCATTAACCCAAAACGGGAGGCTGTCACTGAGAGCCGTAACAAGTTCCTTATTTCTTAATAAACTGTTGCTAAATATCCAGTGTGAGGGTCTCATTTTTTTGGCAATATGAAGGTGTACGGTAAGTCGGTAACATAATCATGATCAGATAAGACACGTAGACACATAACATTTTCTACGACAACAGACCGCAGAGCGTCTGTAACCAACCAAAAGTCCAATCATGACTGAATACATGGATTGAGTCTCCTCCATGTAAACCTTTTTTGTTGTTTGGTTTCTTGTTCTCCAAATATCAATAAGACAAAAGCATTCTTTGAGTTTAAATATTGTTGTACATGTATATGAACAGTTAACGTTTACACACCGTTCTCATACTACCACGTTCTCTATCCATATCCAAGTCCTGTATAAAGTTATAGTCTCCTCTTATTGTGCATTTATGTCCTTCATCAATTAACTCTTGTAGTTTCAAATAAAGATCAGTAAAAAAAAAATCCACATGTTCCTTTTCATTATTGGGTGCATATACATTAACAATAGATTCAATGCTGAATCCGTCCATACATTATCGGTTTTTTTTCCTGTACTCTACTTCCTTCTGTGTTTATTTGTCACGGTAAAACAGCCTAGCCGGATACGTGAAGTAGGCCTTTCCATGCACTGTCTTCAGCTTTTGTCGGGTATGCGACATCTTCTTTCGCTGGTCTCTTATCCCTTGCACTGGTCGAAGAAGACACCAAGACTACGAGCATTCTTTGAAGGAGGGACAGACACACTGCCAAATTAATGATTATGTGGACAATCTTGTTTCGCATATGTGGTGAAGAAAAGACTAACAATTCAGTCTTGTCATCATTCAGCTTCACAAATTTCATGACCATCTATTGCCGGATTTCAGCCAGGTAGGTACTAGTAAGACCTGAAATAGCATCAACATCATCATCTCTCACTTTGGGGTCGAATTGCGCTTCATCCGCATAGAAGTGAACCTGCACTCCATGGTGACGAGCAATTTCGCCAAGAGGTGCAGTGTACAGATTGAAGAGTATATAGTGGTCCGAGGACGGAACCATGCGGAAAGCCGTACTTCAAGAGAGCCACCTTTGTCAAAGTCCCATTGATATTCACCTTTTGCCGTCTGCAGTGGAGATACGACCGGAACCATGCTAAGATAGTGGCATCAACCTTAAAGGACAAGTCCACCCCAACAAAAACTTGATTTGAATAAAAAGAGAAAAATTCAACAAGAATAACATTGAAAATTTCATCAAAATCGGATGTAAAATAAGAAAGTTATGGCATTTTAAAGTTTCGCTTATTTTCAACAAAATAGTTATATGAACGAGCCAGTTACATCCAAATGAGAGAGTTGATGACATCACTCACTCACTATTTCTTTTGTAATTTATTATATGAAATATGAATTATTTTTATTTTCTCGTCATTGTCATGTGAAATGAAGTTTCATTCCTCACTGAACACATGTAATTCCATTATCTTAACATTTTGTGCTTCAGGCAAGGAGGTCCTAATCATCAAATTCGTAAAAAATGAAATATTGTATAATTCAAACAAAAAAAACAAAAGAAATAGTGAGTGAGTGACATCATCGACTCTCTCATTTGGATGTAACTGGCTCGTTAATATAACTATTTTGTTGAAAATAAGCGAAACTTTGAAATGTCATAACTTTCTTATTTTACATCCGATTTTGATGAAATTTTCAGCATTGTGCTTGTCTGATTTTTCTCTATTGATTCAAATCAACATTTTTCTGGGGTGGACTTCACCTTTAAAGTCTTTATACAATCTCAGGAGAGAAACTTCATGGTCTATCGTGTCAAATGGTGCTGACAGATCTAAAAGGATAATCATCAATGCTTGTTGTCGAATAAACGCACCCTTAATATGTCATCAGATATCCTGAGAAGAGCTGTCTCAGCATGTTGAGCTGTTTGTACGAGACTGGATAGTGTCGTGAAGGCCATTGTCCTGCAGATGTGTCTTCATTCTCTTTACAAAATCTTTCTCAGCAACTTTGGCAAGTCATCATTTTCCTTCACAACTGTAGTTTGAATAGGATCTAGGGATCAGGATTCTTTCTTATGATTCTCTGTATTTCTAAAGGAGATGATCTGGCGTAAATGCAGTATGGTGATCATCGTACGAGGAAGGCACAGTTCTGTCCAACTCTATTTCTGACTCCTCTCTGTCAGAGGTGGGTGTGTTTGACGATAGGTTACATCTGACAGACTCAATCTTTCCAGTGAAATACCTTGAGAAGTCACTAGCTAACTCAACAAATGAAAAATAGGGCCATATTAACAATTGATTACATAGAATATTATGAGTAATCAATCGTATGAGTCAACCCTAGGATCAATCGTAAAGTTGTTGTGTTATAGGCCATCGGAATGGCTCAAGGTCTAATGTGATTTCTTTGAATTATTTAAAATACCTGTATACATGTATGGGATGAGTAATTTTTGCCTGTATGTAGTATCTGTATCCATAATTTAACCAAATGTGGAGCTCACATTTGTTTATATTCACTCAGAATTTAGGTAATTATCTCGCACTTTTGTACGTGTGTGCATTATTTTTTGCTCATGAAACAAGTTGATGCTTACTTTATGTGAATGCATTGTACATTTAAAAACTGTCATGCCCAAATGATTACATGATTTATAACAAATTTGATAATTAATGGGAGATGTCATTCGTATTTTGGGTCATTGGAAGTAAGTTGGTGAGACTGTGTAACGACATTGTCGATGTTGGTGGTGATATGATGATGATGGTGGTGAATGTGATGATGTTGTTGATGATTGTAATAGGATAAGTATGATGATGATGATGATGATAGTTGTGGTGGAATGATGATACTGATGATGGTGATAGTGATGATGATGATGATGTGCATGCAGGGAGATTGATAACCAAAGACAAACACTTAACAATCGGTGTTGTAGTCCATGAACCCACCGACTCCCTTTCAGAATCTAAAGACCCCTAAAATAGATAGAATATTAATCATTTTAGGGGTAATCTTTAGATTTTTGGTAAGAAACATCTTAGACATCTATGGGTTTGATAGTTTTTTTTCGTTGTCAATGAAAACCAATTTTTGCCAACCATTTCCCTATAAATAAAAGATTAAACTAGGTGATCATTATATGCACAATGCACTTTTTTCACTTCAACAAGCATAATCATGCAAATAAAAAAAAATACCAAAAGAAGATCACTACAAATGTATTCGTCTTAACATATTTTAATTATACTGTTCTCTGAGTAAAATATATTTCGAAGTATAAACTTTTAGTATGAACATTTTTTTTACTGGCAATATAATGGAATATAATCCCCACGTTTACTGCGCATAGAAGCATTTTCAATTGGCAATTAATACGTATACATACACATGACTTCATTCGAAAGTAATAGCATGAAGCAGCTCAATGGTAATAGCTAATGATTACAAGTTTTATAATTTTTTAACATTTTGCGAGAAAATTTAAATTGTGAAGATGTTGACTACATACTGATATATTAATAATGGTCCATAAAGGTGTGTGTAGACAAGTAGTATTTTATGTTATTAAAAGGGTGCACACACACACACACACCCTCACCCACATACACAAGTGGATCCACTAACAATTATAAAATGATACGTTATGATTACCTACATGTATATTCAACTCTATTAATTTCATTCACCATGAAAACTACAATAAACAAGAATCACACAAATATGAATACAAAAATAAGGTAAAGATACACAAAATATTTCAGAAATATATTTCATGTATACTGAGGATCAGCTAGAAAGACAAGGTCTTAGAATACATATTATAACCAAGTGCATATCCCAACCCAAAACCCCACACTTCTCTATCACACACACTCTCTCTCACACACACACACACATGCATTGACACACCCTCACAATTCTTCCTCAGCCCCTTAATACACAAATCGAAGAAATTATTAAATGAAAGACATTGTCTGGTACCCATAGGCGGCGGAAGCGGGTTGACTGGTCCCCCCTCCCCTAAATTTGAGGTGGGGGGACGGTCCCTCCTAATTTTTTTATTTGATAACATTTTTTTTTGCTTGTCAATTTTATTTCCTGCGCCCCCCTTCTGATCCCCTAATTTTTTTGTTGGCTTGTCAAATTGTTTACCTGTGCCAATTACAAAATTTCAGGTGGACTCCCCCCCCTAATTTTTTTTGCTTCCGCCGCAAATGCTGTTACCTGACATAAATACTCTGTTTAACCTTAATAACCCTCTGGTGCCCAAAGAAAGAGAGGGCACTTAATTTGGTATTTGTACACATACACAGGACTGTACTGAGGCATTTATAAGGGCAAACTTGATATTGCCTGGAATATAACGTGACCATATGTAAAATGTTCAAATCATAAATGCCATTAATAAGCTACGATATCAAGTAATAAATATATCAAATACTATTAATTTTTTTTTGGAAAATATATGTACATGTATCTATTTGAGGTGTGGCAGAATCAATATATTGAATATAATAAATCATTTCAAAAAATGAAGTTCATGTCCCAGACAGGAAGATAATAATAATTATACTTGCTTATATAGCGCTTAATACTTACTTTGTCAGAAGTCTCTAAGAGCTCTACAGTATATGCACCATAATTACCCTGGCTTTAGCAGTGCAGTTGTTACGCGCGCTGTGTTTCAAGGAATAAATTCCTGCCAGGTACCCATTTACTTCTCATTTACTTGGGTTGAGTGCAGCACATTGTGGATCAATTTCTTTCTGAAGGAAATTACGCCATGGTTGGGATTCGAACCCACGACCCTCTGTTTCAGAGTCCGGAGACTAAGCCACTGGGCCAAAACGCTCCACATTTCTCCAATATTACATGTTCTGTGTATAATACATAAGCTAAACTTTCATTATATTCATTTAGAATGTAATATCGGAGCGATAAGTAAATAGAACTTTCATATATCAGGAACTAAACAAAGTATTTACAATGACTCTGATATATTATCACATATCTGTGAACCCTTTGCATTGACTTATGTATTGAGGTAAATATTAAATGATTCAGGAAATTTATTTACTCCTGGGAGTCGTTTCGCATAAGGACTTGTCGACTGTTTTATCCGACAGTTTTCACAGGAAATGTGCATCTCAGCCATTCAGATTCAAGGAAAATTATCAGATCCGATAACTTGTCGGACGACATATTCATATGAAACGCTTCTCTGGCGAAGTTATATCCATCGATGTGTAACGCATGATGTTGATTACAAACTATTGACAAAAGTATAGAGATTTACATTAATTATTCTAAGGAGTTTGATTAATCATTCTTTTTATAATATGCAAATGTATTTTTTAAGTAAACAGGTAAAAAATGTATACATTTGATATTTGCTTCCTGTATGTATGACACATACATATTCTATAATGTCCCGAATAAACAAATCCTTATAAATGAAAATGGTGAATTTGTCATGTGAATAATCATAATTATATAATGATAACAATTTAAATGCTTCAAACCCAACCTCCGTATAATATTGTTTCAATTTGATTATAATAAGAGAAAAGCTTGATTGAGGCTAGATATATTTAGCTCACATAGCATATAAAATAATAATGAGAACAGGTCAGAGTGAAGGTAAATTGACATTTGTAATGCTCAATTCTGCGTTATAGGATTATAGTCTATTCCGAGGCGCATTATTTACTACCCCAGGTTTGGGTCTGGTTGCCGCTTCCAGTGCTTAGCGTATTCAATGAATCAATCCTGGACACATTCACATCACATGTAGGTTGGGTGCAAATCAAAATTGTACTGGGACTGTTTGCAGATACATCTAAGCCTTAGTAGTACATGTAGCTGTAGTGTAACGGGTTTCGTTCAACGACGCTCTGTAAACAATAAAATCGTACAAAATAATGAAAAAGAAGGACATACTAAAATAAGTGCTCGTTTTGAAGATTGCACACTCGGGTTCAATTTCAATTATTTCTCTCCATAATTACCTAATAACAACGCATACGTGTGCAGAACAATAATGTAAAGATGAATATAATTCATGAGCGATGAACTGGAAATATCAGAAGTAAATGGGTAAAGAAGTGGTCGGATAGAAGCAATTATCATTGAGCAGATATTCTTTTCTAGCATCAGAAAAAAATTGATGACATAATAAATCATATGTATCAGTTTTGATCTTTTGATCCTGTACTCTTATCCAACGAAATGAGGACAGATTTTTTTCTTCAAAATTGACTCTTTACAACATTCATGCAACAAATATGTTTGTACAGAGCAAAATACTTTCCCACATGTTGCCTCCAAATATCATTTTCATACTCAGTGCGTCCCACAAAAAAACGAAACCGAGATTTATCGATGATTTATCATAACTTAATCACAAATACAATAGACAAATGACATATCATTGTAAAGCATAGAATCTCCCCATTCATCTGAAATTACTTAGATTATTTTTTATTCACGCACGAGTGAGCAAAAGCAATTTGAAGAGGGGATCCCCAAAACTCACTTGGCGGGCCCTATCTCGGTTTTAAAAAGAAAACCACATTTTTGATAGGTTCAATATCTGCTCTTCAATTTGATACCTCAATTACAGAAAATGGTCAAGAAATAACAAAGTTCTGGTTATTTGAAATACGGCTTGACTTTCAATAATTTCACACAATGAAGAGGTTTTACAGGCTAGCGTTCAATCTCACTCAAATTCCGTTTTGTTGACGATCAGCCATGCATTAAGGCTTTTCTTTAACCAGGCGATAGCTTCTGTGGAAAATCGGTGAAACACGTTAATTTAATGAAATTATGGAGATACAAACATTGTTTTGAGGGAACATAACTTTTTTACTTCTTGACCATTTTTGTGATTGATTAAGGTATCATATAAAAGAGCAGAACTGATTTTCTTTTTGAAATTCAGATAGCCCCGCCAAATGAGTTGTTGGTATCCTTTCTTCAAATTGTTTCAAATTGCTCTCTCATGCGTGAATGAGAAATAATCTCAGTAGTATCAGATGAAAGAGGAGATTCTAAGCTTTACATTGTTAGGTTATTTGTCTATTGTATTTGTGATTAAATTATGATAAATCGTCGCTAAATCTCGGTTTGCTTTTTTTGGGGACACACTGCATATCGATGTTAATTTATTCCTAATGAGTTTGAACTTTGAAATCATGTGATGAGCATATGGGGGAAGGGGGTACTTACCTCTCCACTGGCGCTGCTATGCCCATCAACTACATATGGTGTAGCAAAGTTATCCAAGCCTCCTCGTCCCTGTTCATAGGGCAGGGGGGGGGGACATACAAAAGAGAATAAAAGAATCAACAGAGAACACAACGAACAGAATCATTGGGAAGGTACATATAATGTTTATTCACATGGATTTCACATATCTTTAACTATCAAGCAAATTCTAAATCTGTACTTTTTTGCGGGGGGTATATATTTTATGGATAAACCATATAATCTTTTACAAATAGATGCAGACTTCTGCAAATATTGAGTCTGATAAATTATGCATAAAAAGTCTGACAAATATACTAACAATTAAGATTACATGAAGTATCACAATTAGGTTGATTTCTTATGCATTGTGGTTGTTTTTCAGATGTGGAATTATTGGATCCGACAGTTTCATGGTTTGAAATACCCATGCAATGTTTGTTTGTTGTGTGTTTGCTAGTGTAGAGGTGTGATCGATTCCATGAAAACCACATACGATTAACTGCTATGCGAAATATATAAAAACTCGTGAAAAGAAGTTTGGAAATCTGACTTTTATCGAAAATCCGTCCTCGGTTTTACAGAACCATCACTGCATAAACAACAGCAAAACATCAAAAATGAAGCAGGGGCTTGATTTGAATGGTTTTCATCTCTACTTTCACCAAAAAAGGGATCATGTTCTTTGTTGACCCTTCAAGACTATTTCTGCTCATTTTGCAGCTTTTCAACTCAGACTTCATCTAACAATTTTGAATCCTGCTCCTTTTGAGATGGTATGATCATAAGCAGGGAATCATTTTAAAGATAATGAAATGATCTTTTGAATGATATTTAATATGCATTGTGTAACATTCAGAGTTTGGCGAAAATAATAATATTGCCAAACTCAGATTTCCAAATATTTATGAGGAGTGTATATATATATATATATATATATATATATATATATATATGCATATATATATGTATATATATATATATAATTCAATCTTTATCTCTGTTCTAATAGAAAAAAATGGTATATTAGATTGACTAAAGAAAGCTGGACCAGAGAGTGAAAGAGATAAGCATAGAGAGGAGAGAGGGAAAATGGAATGAGAGATGATGATGAGAGAGAGAGTTGAGAGAGAGAGGGGGACAGGTGAAGGGGGGGGGGGTACGATAGAATGAAGAAACGAAATCCCTATTCGTACCCGATAATAGCCCATTTCACTTACAGGGTTATCCATTCCTTGATATTGTCTTATCCGATTAACAGCTCTACCGATATCATATTGTCGACGATCAAGAGAAGCTTCAAACGAGTAATCGTCCAAAGAACGATCCGACCGTCGGTCATCGAATATACGCCGTTGGTCTGAGATGTGGTAGTTGCTATGCTTCTGCATCCTGTCAAATTTCATTTGAAAGAATGATTATGTTCATTTATATATATTGCATGGATAGATATATACCGATTTACATTTTCGTAATTTATAATGAAAATAAACTAATACACATCGTCAGAGGAATTAGGAAGAATTCCACGCAGAATACCATTGAAACATTTCTATAATTTTACGTCTGGAGTCTGGACTGTTTCAAAAGTGACAACAGCTACAAAAAAGTGAACAAGCATTATAACGCCCAAGCAAAATTATGTGTATTATTGGTTTTATAAGATAGTGATATAGATGATCATAATTATTTCAATATTCTATCCTCATCTCAAAACCATGACCGGTCAATAGAACTAGTCATTAGTACCAGTCATTAGACAATTTTCATGTTGGCTAATACAAATAAATCACCGGTCATGTGATAGAATTCAGCTACCAATTTGATAAGGATCCATTTCACCAATTCATAATATACCTTTATTTTTGAAGAGAGCCAATTGATTGGTACTGCCATATGGATTGATAGAAGAAAGTGAAGAAGGAAGAGGAGAAGAATGAAAGAAATAGCAAGCTGCTTCAAATAATCATGCAAATATAACTTACCCCATTAACATCCTATTTGCCTCATTACGACGCACTGTCTGGACCATTATTAAGCAAGCGCAGATAACGAAAATCAGAGCTCCCGACATAGCACCAAGTATGATTCCAACAATAGCACCAGGGGATAGGCCAGTCCTGCCAGAGACTATGGGGATAAATTGATAAGAAACGATTTTGCTTAAAATGAAGTATAATTTACCTATGAAACTTCAACGTAATGATTATCATGTTAGTGAGTGTAAAACTGCTCGACCATCTGGAAATGCAAACTATTGTGATTTGATATCACGAATGGCAAGACAAAACGAAAATCCTAGCTTAAAAGTATAAAATCCATCGGGGTATGATGGAGAGAACGCCAATAATAAGTTGGGCGTTCACACCTACGAGTGCCCATGATTTTAAAGTAAAGCAAGTAATCGTGTGGTAAATATAATGCTTCCCTTCCCTATTTCTTTTCATTATACCTGATTTACTCGCGATCTTAAAATAATTCTTTCAAGTACATGCATTAGTGAGAAAGCAAGATATATTGAGGGATACTGATGGTCAATGTAGAATTTTCTATTTAATACTCTTTGATAAGAATGTGAAGTTTGACGATCATCAAGGGTGAAGGCTAGTTGTATTGAAAACGTGACAAATTGTTCACGAGGGCTAGTTAACCATTTCTTTTTTCACAAATCTTACTAGCAGATTAATGACTATGACTGCATTCAAAGTAATAAAAAAGAATAAGTTCATGCTTACATGATGAACAGTCTGTCCCTGTGTAATCCTCTGGGCATGCGCAGCTATACGTGTTGAATTCATCCGTGCAGGTCCCTCCATTTCTACAGGGGTTGCTGTTCTCACAACTATCGGTATCTAAAACATGGCAAATAATTAATACCCGTAATAATATGCGGACCGATATAAAAGCATTCGGTATCTAAAACATGGCAAATAATCAATACCCGTAATAACATGCGGACCGATCTCAAAGCTATCGGTATCTAATAAAACATGGCAAAAAGCAATACCAGCGATAATATATGAACCAATCTCAAAGCTATCGGAGTTCATTAAAACATGGAATTATACTAGCTGTGATAAATATGTCGAAGAGATTAAAGTTTGCCAAATGTTCAAGCACTTTGGAGAGATATTGGACATAACATAATATTATAAACAGAATTAGAGAATCTGTTTGTTATGGATTGATGTATGTTTAAATACGATAAAGCAATTGAATGCATTAATTTTAATAGTTAACACAGAGATTTATTCTGCAAGGCAGGGAGCTGCTTTACCACCTGTTGGAAGCACAATGACAAATTGTAAAACGAATATAATGAAGAATAAGATAAGTGAGGAACATCTTGGGAGTACATCTCCAGAAATGGAAACAGACTGATTGATGCGTATACTTCAATTTTATTATTGCTAATTTTTCCCCAAAGTTTGGAAATGTATTACACAATGTTTTATAAAATCATTTTATGTTATCTTGTAATCTTCAGCAAGTGTGAGACAAAACTGTTACCTTTAATAATTATTTGCAATATTTATTTTGTCTTGCAATGCTTGGTGATACATGTATGATTTTTTATGAATATATCCACCGATATACACCGATCAAAAAATATATCGGTATATACTAAAAACATGTCAAAAAGATTAATACGAGTTATATCGTATACACCGATCTAAAAGACATCGATATCTAGTAAAACATGTCAAAGAGATTAATACAAGCTAGAGTATACACACCGATCTAAATGCTATCGGTATCTAGTAAAACAAACATAGTATAATACTCATATAACATTATACATGTATTTTGTCTGTGTGTTTATTTTTGTTGTATTACGTGTCTGTTATAATTAGATGTTCAGGAAGATGTGAGTTTTTTTTTCTTTTTGGGGGGGGGGGGTGATACAGAATTAAAAGCACTAGAAGTAACATTTTTGACGCATTATGTAATCTCTTTAAAGGGTTACTTCTTTATTTAAGCAACTTTTTTATACGTTTAGTCAAATTATGGGTTATTCAACAGAAAAGTATGATTTTGTTTTACTTTGAATGTGCACTTACTGTCTACGGTTAACTCTTCGACGTAAAGAGAATCGTCGAAAAAGGGTAATGTCTCATTAGCAGGTGATAGGTCAGTGGCTGATTGAGCAAGACTATCAGCGGAATCCTGAGATGGTGCTGCGAGACTCATTTGAAGATCACCAATCACACTACCACTTCGGAAAGAGACTACCACACATGTGATACTGATGAGCTGCGCTGAATTTAAGCTTACATTCAAATACGTTGAAACCTGTGAATGACAAGGTTTATTTGGGATAGAAACGCGAGTAGATTGTTAGAGGAATGAGACAGAATCTAGCAATTGTTGCAACAAAATGTTCACTGTCTTCTAAATTGAATCAAAAAGCTGTCCCGATGCTTACGCCTATCAACAGTGTCTATATTCCAAAAAAAGCATATAGACCTATACGATGTACAGACAAATACTAAAAATCTGATTAATTCATATAAAGTAGAATCTAATCTCATCTAATTTATTCTGATTTAACATAATCTCACCACTTGAAGCGAATTAAAGCATTAAAACATAAATAAGTGGACTTCCTTACCGCACCACAAAAGACATCTTCCAAAGCCATAAAAGCGGCCGTAGACCGATCATTAAGTTCTTCTGTGAATACAAGCAGTACACCATTTCGTCTGTTGGCTGTGATACTAATCCTTATGATGCTCACGAACGTTTCTAATGAGAAATAGATAGCAATGTAACATGTAAATACCTTCTTCCTGTGTGACCATTTCGTACTGATCACGAGTAACCTTTTGTTTTAGAGTGTTCTAGAGAGTAAATAGTTATGATTATGTTTTTTTTATTAAATACCAGATACCATGGACCCCTGAACAGTTTAACTGAAAATTCGATGTAAGTTTGATGAACACGACCATTATTTTTAATAATTTTCCTTTTTCGTAATTTCAAACATGGTTAGTATTATTATCTTTAAAGATCATGTAACCTTTAGTTCGTTAAAACAGAGACACTAGATTTCCACTTTAGTAGTTGTAATCTCATGTAATCAATGTGTACATTTATTGTCACAAGTATCCTGTAAATCGGCGGAAGTGAATGGTAATGAATTAATTACCATGACAACATGAAAAGAACAAAAATATTATATACTGTAAGAGGGTAGAACTCATGCCACTGCAGTGGAATGGGTTCTGGTGCACTGGTTACTTAGATAAATAAATTAAATTAAATTCAGAACATTTATTGGGGTAATTCATCGGTAAAAAATTAAATACAAAATTTGTTGACATTGATTTGCTTTATTTTCTATTCATAATTCATTTCACTTTCGGGTCCTGTTGTATAAAGAATTGTTATAAAAAAAGAAGAAATTACTATCAGCCAATCAGATTGTAAGATTTCAGTAGCTTTTAACTATCATTGTAAATGTGTAAAAATAACACAAGCAATAATAAGAAAAATACTACTAATAATAAGGTACTGATATTACATGGCATCCTGAAAGGGGCACTATATATTACCCCGACTTTAACTCCTAAATAATTTTATTGAATCATTGATCATTGACGTTTTCATCTCAGTAGCCATCTTTATTTTTTTAAAGGCAATTACATAAAAAAACAAAATGTGTTGAAATTAGATTTATTAATTGATTTTACTTCTGAACATACCAGGTGAGGCGATTGTTGATGGAAGAGTGGTAGTATCAGGAGTATCAGTAGTTAAATCTGTAGGACTAGTTTCCGGAGTAGCTGTGCTGGGTTCCATGGTAGTTGTATCTAGTGAGCCCTCTGTGGTGGTGGCGGCAGTGGACGTAGTTATTTCTTTAAACAAATAGAAACGGCAAGATGAAATTAGATGTCATTTTGTTCCAATGATAATGATAGTAATAATAAAAAATAATAATAGGAGAAGAAGAATACGAAGGAGGATAAGGAGGGGCAAAAGAAAGAAAAAAAGAACATATAATAATGATAATAATGATGCATGGCCCTGGCAAGCAGGGGTGCTAAAGCACCCACACGATTTTCTTTGCGGGGATGCTGCATGTATTATTCTCCTGGAATTTTGGAAGGTGTGAAAAAGTGGGGAAATGTAATCAAAATGACCTTCATTTTGCAGGATTTTTTTTCATCAAATCACCATCATTTAGGGGTGACTTCTTTTTTGGTATTGCTTTTTCATATTTACATCCGCACTCCCAGCAAAAAAATCATTCCCGTAGCCCGTAATAAAAATGATAATAATAATCAAATATAAAATATGTAATATACTATTCAATGGTGAACTCTATATATCCCGGACTTTAACTTGAAATAATTTCATTGACATTTATATCTGAGTAGACATATTTTGTTACATTTTATGGACAGATACACTTCATACAATAAATGCTGACACTAGATATTTTAATTCAGTTTACTTCTTAACATACCAGTTGAAGTAATCGTTGTTGGAGGAGGGGTAGAATCAGAAGTAGTCAAATCAGTAGGACTAGTATCCTCTGTATTAATTGTGCTTGGTTGTATGGTAGTTGTAGGTGGTGGGCTCTCTGTGATGGTGGTAGTTGTGGGCGTGGTGGTGGTTGTGGGCGTGGTGGTGGCTGTGGGCGTGGTTATTTCTAAAAAAAAAGAGAAATCGCAGGATGTCATTTTGTAACTACAAAACAGCAACAACAAAAATAATGATAATAACAATTATAACAGAATATACCATCGATATATAATTATGAAGTAGCATATTTAATGATGCCCTACATACCCGGATTTAACCCAAAAATAATCCGATGAACTTATTGATCATTGACGTTTATAGATGGCCTTTCACTTTAAAGTATTCTAAGCTATTTTCCATTTCAAAAGTGCAATCACCTTGATGCACACAACTCAACATTTACATTGTTCTGGTTTACATTATACTTGGCCACTCTCACATAATATGTATATCAGAGTCATCTTTAACACATTATTATATATCAAACCAATGAATTTCATGTTAATCTAGTTTTCTTTTTGAAACACATTGAGGTGCTTGATCGTACTCCTGGTTGCAAATCAAGAAAGTATATCTGGCTTGGAAGAGCAGTACTCTTACTTTTAACCAAAACCTTGTTTTAATTCATATGACGAAGGTGAGATCCCCGAAACGTTCGTCCCTCAAACTGATCTCAAGATTGCCGTACTACTTATTTTTGGTCAAATTACCCATTGAGCAATTAGTTTCAGTAAAACCAGGTGCGCAGGTACAGCTATACATGTTGATCCCATCCGTACACGTCGCTCCATTTTGACAAGGATCAGATTCGCACTCATCGATTTCTACATGCGTAAAAAGGAAAACGTATATAAGGTCATTTTGTAGGGAAGAAAAACAGGTAAAAGAAAAAGAAGAAGAAAAAAGAAGAAAACAGAGGGAGAAAAAGGAGAATAAGAAAAAAGAGGAATAAGAAAAAGAAAGAAAATGAAGAAAGACAAAGCAAATAAAAACACAAAAGATAACAAGAAGACGAAGAAATAAGACTTAAAGAGGAAGATGAAAGATAAGTAGACAGAACAAGTTTAAAAAATACGATGTAAATCGTACTTTTACAACCAGTAGCAGTCTTATCGTAGAAGTAGAAATAGTATTTTAAGTGGAAGTAGTAAAGTAACGGAAGCAATAGAAGTAGTAGTGGTACAAGTAAAAATACATTTAGTATTTCTTACATTGAAAATCATTACCTGTACAAGAATCATTTCCAGTTCCAATGAAACCATCATCACAAGTGCAATAGTAGCTTCCATATGTATTTGTACAGTTCCCGTTACTACACACGTCTGTTGCATTACATTCATTAGTATCTAAGGAATAAAAGAAAACAACATATTTTCCTTTGCAAAATAAGCTGGATTTCAGTCATTCAATTTGTAATCAAAGTGTTCAGTATTCTAAACGTGGATTAATGATAACCAATTTAAAAGGCGGAATTGTTTTCACACCGAGTTTTTAAACTTGGTTATTCACTCAAAATTGAAATAGTACGAATTGTTTAAGGACAAGATTAATGAAATTGCTCTTATTGCAGTAAGCTTGCTTTCTTGGCATTAAAAAAAAAACAGACTGGGCTTCCAATTGTATTTAAAGCACTTTTCGAAACTTTGATTTCTTAAGTTGGAATGTTTATATAAATTGTTATTCCAATAACTTTAAAAATCGAATCGCAACGGATCTTGTGATGTGAATGACATCATACCAATGCATGCAAAACCATCATCATCAAGCTCAAATCCAGGATTGCAAGAACACGAGAAATCCCCCGGTGAGTTGATACAAGTTTGGTTGCATCTATGATCCCCGAGACACTCATTGATATCTAAAACAGTAACAAAAATAATCAAGAAAAGATTTACCATTAATCAAAAAGTGAGGAAAAGCCGTGAGGAAAAGCTTTGAGTAACAGTAGGAGCAGAAGTGAAAGTATATCTAGTACAGCTATACTATTCATCCTATCATGAATACTGGTTAATGATAGGGTTGATATGGTTGGAAGCATTATGGTCAGACCGGTACCATCGTGGGGGGGGGGTGGACCAGGGGGTCGCCATTAAGATATATAGGAGTGAAAAGAGGAGAACGAACAGGAGAAAATAGAAAGGGTAAAAGTATTTTAAAGAAGTAGAGTTTTGGGGACGGCAGCTGGGCTAAAGCAAGTGTGATAACGACATAGTGCCATGCACGTCTCAAAATTGATACAAGCTATATACATATTCTATTTTCATTAATTTGCATGAACCTTTGACTGACAAAACCTTCAGCCATAAGTAGGAAAAGACTTTACTGCAATGATATACAACAGTTAAATGTATTAATTATCAACGCACTGTAAACTAAATAGGCAATCTAACATGCTGAGAGTGAAATCAATTTATGGCAAAGTATTTTAATAGTACTCCACCGTTATGCACAATGTGATTCAGATTTTTTTTCAATATTTATGGTGTCGCTTTTATTTTAGGGGGTATTCATGGTTTGTATAATACAGATCTATATCTGGAAACTCGTTTACCCACCTACACAAGAAGCATCCCCGTTTCCGAGTTGGAAGCCTTCAGAACAGGTACAAAAATAGCTACCGTCTGTATTTGTACAGTTACCGTTACCACACACATCCGTAGATAGCTCACATTCATTGATATCTGTAAAAGAAGGAGAAGGTAAAGTTAGTTATGATGATGATGATAATGATGATGGTTGAAGTGATGATGTTGATTATGATGGTGGTGACTATATCAAAATTGAAGATGATTACGACGATGATAATGATGACAAATGAGAGGTGAAGAGGAGGAAGAGTATGGCGATTAGTAGAAAGAAGAATAAGACGAAGAAGAAGAAAAGGAAACAAAAATAATAATGTGGAAGAATATAGGTATAACAAAATAGGAGAAGGTGGAAAGAACTAAAAAACGAGAAGACAAAGAAAAACATGTCACACTAAAAACATTTTAGTGATAGCATTCATTGTGCTTTGTTGATCTATCTCACTCTTCTCACCACTCATTATTTCATATCAAATCAACTAACAAAGTTACACACTGAGGCAAAATACAAAACAATATAATCATTACAATTTATTGAAAGATGTTAAAGCTTGAAATCAATATCAAAGTAGGAATGAGAGTTCTACGAGACCAATATTATTGAAATACCTACCCTCAGGCGTAACTTCATGGTTCGGTTCAATAAGCCGTGTGCTTGGAAGAAGTTCCATGAAAATATTCTCCAGACCAGATTCGGTCAGTGGCGAGTCGGGTTTTAAGTCAACCCGGAAGGAAATCTGAAGAGAACTTCCTGCCAAGCTGTAGTTTTGCACAGATACAGCCTGCAACTCATCTTCACTTAGTGCTGATGAGGTGTTGAGGTAACGCAGGACCTTAAAAGTAACAAATAGAGAATAATTTGATTTTAAAAATATGTATCATTCTGATCTTCGAGACTTGCAGAAAGCTTTGATTAATGTATTTCACACACCAGTAATGGCAAAAAGCAAATTGCCAACAATAACATTCTTCAAACTCTCACGTAAGCACAATTTTTGCAACATTTAAAGCTTTTGAAATGACGACTTTCCAAAAACTTACATCTTGTGCCAACTTCTGCTGATTTTCTTGGGAGTCAATTGTCTCTGGGTAGGTAACAACGCCAAGCCCGTTGATAAATGAAAAACGAGCGTTGAGCGACAATGTCAATGCACCTATTTCATACAATCAATAAAAATATTACATATTTAATTATTATTATTAACATTGTCATTATCATTACTATTGTTATTATCATTATTATTATAGTTTTATTTGGCATTTCAAATACGTAGAGAATACAAAATTACAAACAGGTCAGAAAGAAGAATGACAGTGTTACATGATAAAGAAAATATGACCTGAATGAGAGTTAAAGAGGCTGCCTGGGAATAGAAAAGATATAGAAAGTACTTATATCATGTTTTTTATACCTCGAAATGTTCATTGTCATTATTATTTTCATCATTTTTACTGTCATTATTGTTATTATTATTACTTTCATTTTTAAATTCATTACTTTTATTATTATTGCTATTATTAGGAACGCATTTTCTTACCTAGACAAACTCCATTGATTTCTGTTGTATCTTCCTTGCATACGCATGAAAAGTTACCCAGTGTGTTCACACAGTTGAATTCAGTCCTGTTGCAATTATCCAAGTCACGTTCACATTCGTCAATATCTATTTCAGTGTAAGAGAGTATTTCATAAACAGGTTTATAGAAAACTTACAAACATAAAATTGATTAAAATACAGTGAGTGAGTAAAACACAGTTTTAGAATGAATATGACATCAAGCGATTCCAAGGACAGTGCCTGATGGGACAGTCCAAAACCTACGTCAAATTAAACAATAAGTGGTGCTCACTCAAGCGGAAATGCTTTTTTGACAGTTATATCGTCATTTGTACCAATGTTAAAAGGTGGAAAAATCCTCAGGATATTACAAATGTATAATTTTACAGGATTTTATCTAAGAGTAAACTTCTTTATACCCACTGTATAAAAAATATTAATAAATAAACCCATAAATAAATAGGTAAATGAATAGATAATAAATACATAAATAGATACATAAATAATTAAAGAAATGAATGATAGACAAATAAATAAATAAAACAGATATCAGTACCTTGACACTCTTTTGGGGACATGTTTTCGTATCCTGAATGGCAAGTGCAATTATGATCTCCTGGTATGTTGTTGCAACTAGATATATCAGGCGGGCACTGGTCGACACCAGCTAGACATTCATCAAAATCTAAGAATGAAATGAAAGGATAAAATCTTTAGGGGAATTTTTGATTATTTAAAGATCTTTTTTCCGAGTTAGATTGTTCAATATAAGTATGATATTGCACAAGATGTACATGTAGGCTCAAAGTTCAAGTCAACCCCCAAAATATACTGATTTGAATTATTAAAGGAAAAAAAATCGCACAAGCATAACGCAGAAAATTTCATCAAAATCGAAATTAAAAAAAATATATTTTTCACAAAAGAGTTGTATGGATATGAAAGAATCGGTGATGTTTCTCACTGTAAAATGATGAAACCATTCTAGTTGCACATGTTCAGGGAGGAATGTATCTTTGTTTCACAAATCCATGAGGAGAAAATCAAATATTTCATAAAATGAAATACAAAAGAAATAGTAAGTGGATGATGTCATCAGTCTCTTCATTGCATACCGACCGGGATGTACATGTTTTGGGAAATTAAGCAAAACTTTGAAATGTCGTAACTTTATTATACATCCGATTTTAATGATTTTTTTTAGTGTTAGTCTTTGTTGGATTTTCTCTTTTCATTCAATTAACATTTTGGAGGGACTTGTCCTTTAATGCAGATCGTGGACTACTTTTGTTCCCATACTCCCTGCATCGTACTTAGCCCGTCAGCGTTATGAAGCTAGCAGAGGTGCCATTGCCGAGTGGTGTAAGGCGTCGATTAGATTTTTAAAAATCCCACGAACAAGGCATTTATTCGGCAGTGATCTTTTATTTAACATTTAAATAATGGATATGCTATTCTCTGCAACTAGGTACAGATATTTTAAAGATCACGATCTAATAATTATGTAGCCCGTTTACTATTATGTCGAGTTCCGATTTATCTTCCATTAATTTATAGTTAGATCAAATTATTGTTCTTCAAATTAGGAATAAGGATTATCAAATAATAAATCATTAAATTAAACTGGATTGCACTTTGATATCAAACATTTTGTCATTAATACAACTGTTAAAACTAACAACTATCTTTCCTCTAGAAGCCTTGTGAAATTTTGCCATTGTTACAAGCTAAAATCACCACCAATGATTTCAATGATTGTAAATAGACTGATGGTGTGCCATTAAAATAATGAAATAGCCATGATAGTTAGATCGGACTGGATTAGGTGTAGTTGCTGTAACTGCCACATGATCTAACGTTTTACCTATACAGGATCCATTTATGAGTTCAAAGCCTGGCTCGCAAGTACAGTTTTCAGATCCAGTGGAATTCATTAGTTCCTCAGTACAAAATATCTCTGAAAAAAAAAACGTAAAAGAAGGTACATTTAGGTAAAATAATATTGCGAAGATAATTGAACTGTCAAGTTGTGGATTTTATTGTCCACTAGTATCGTTATTGTAACCGTTATATCAATTAACATCATTAACGTTTTCTTGAGTTCTCATGATTAGTAATATTTAATATCATTATCATTAATATCACTATAGTAATTACCGTTAACATTATTATTAATATTATCATTATAATCATCCAATTTGCAACCATTTCAATTATAACGTATATTTTCGATCTTTAAGAAGTTTTACTTCTGCTGCTGCTATTATTAATACTACGACGACGACGGCAACTACGACTACTTATACTACGACCACACTGCTTCTACTACTACTACTACTACTACTACTACAACTACTACTACTACTACAACTACTACAACAACTACTACTACTACTACTACTGCTACTTCTACTACTACCACACTCTACTACTACTAATACTACTACTACTACTACAATTCTACTATCTTTTACAACGATGACGAAGACAATCTTTTTTTATTTTCATCTGCTTAAACTTTTTTTTGTGGCTTGTCATTCTATTCTTTGATCAGTCCGTATCTTTCACATTTTAAAAGCTTTGTTAATCAATTTTAATGGCATCTAGTTAAAAAAATCACAAAAACCACCCCAAAACCCGCAAATGGACATTTTATTTCCACACTGCCATACACTTTACTCACACTCGCAAATATGTGCCCACACACACACCCTCACCCACACACATCCACCCACCAGTCAATCAACTTACCCACACACACCCACAAAATTCCCCTCTTTGTCATACACACGTTCACACACACCCTCACACCAACACACCCTCTCCTACGTACCGAAACACACCAACGCACCCATCACACACTTCCACACACTCATCATATCCTGCCCTATTCACACCACTGCAACGCTTACAAACTCATACATGAACTTACCAATACATGATCGTTGATCAAGGCCAAGCCTATAGCCTGTGTCACAAGAACATGTGTAGGATCCCAATGCATTTTCACAAACCTGATCACAGTTATTTGTGTCATTATCAGCACATTCATTGAAATCTAAACAAATCAAGGTAAAAAAAGGAATCACAATTATCAATGGATATAGTTTTAAATGAACTCTTGTAACAAAAAAAGAGAGAAAAGAACGCAGAATATATCAAGTTATAAGCATGATGATGGTTAGACCCAAAACTTCAGTCTCTGTAAACTGGTTGTTACGCCAAACTACGTTGGCTACGGATATAACACCGAATGATAGAACATTGTCAGAAATTGATAAATAAATTCACCCCATACACGATTATTCCTATTGCCTACTCCACTGTGCCATATCACAATCCCTCAGGCTCCGATGGCCCTAATGTAAAGAATAACCTGCAAGAATATCAAACGAAAATGTATTAAAATCATCTCTAAATTCCTTATCTGAAAAAAACCCAAGTATCCTGCAGTTGTGTATTTAAGAGGCTGGACAGGGGAATGTGCCCAGGACGCCCCCAAAAAAGGAAAATAGAAAGAGAAGGGGAGGAGAAGAGAAATGATTCAGTTCGAGGATTTCATCCCTTGTCCAATATGAAGATGAATTAATAAAAATAGTCCCTGGATTCCTTAACAGTTGCGGAAAACTCGGCCACTTCACTTCATCGCACGTTTTACATCGGAGCTGCATTTTAAAGGCTTTCGCTGCTGTAAACTCTAGGGTTTACAACATTTAACTCACCGTAGCAGTTACTTCCGTCGCCCGTCAGCAGGGGAGGGCATGGCCCACATCTGTATTCTTCATCCGAAGATGGAGGCTCATCGTAGCAGATAACCCCGTCATAGCAGGGCCCGCTGCCCTCACATGCATCGAAGTCTACGTCACAGTGGTCACCTGACCATCCATCAGTGCAGTTGCACGTGACCACCTGCAGTGGCATTACATTCGTGTAAAAAAAATGGCTTCTATACCGGGGGGGGGGGCACTTACATTGACGAGTGGTCGGAATGGATAACATGCGCGATCCCCAAAACACGTAAAAAGGATGTCTTTTTCAAGATAGGGCATGTTACGTACGTAACGTGATAAGGGTATCCATAACACAAAAAGTAATGAAAAAGGGTATCCATTTTGCTAGGAAAGCTACGTGTTTAGGGTCTAATTTGCGGGGATGATAAATAAAACGTTTTATAAAGGATGTTCTTTTCGCCCCTACTACGGTACGTGTTTAGAGTGGGATTTGCGTGAGGTGTGGAAGGTGGGGCGGTACTAAACCAATAGTCTAGATGATCGGTGCAAAAAATAGCAAGAATTGTTCAGATTATGGTAAAAGCATGAAATTTGGCTGACAGGTAGAGAAAATAGTGCCGAAAATTTTTAGTAGGGGGTGCCAACCTGACCTCTTCTCGTATAGCAACAGTTGCTAGGTAACTTATTTACCTTGGCAACCACCATTTCTGGGATGTTATCTAAAATTAAAAAACTATATTTTGACTTCTAAGCTCCCATTTTACAATCATATATCAAGAAAAATTCCGACCAAGTATAGCAACAGTTGCTAAGCAACATATTTCCATAGCAACCATAGATCATATTACTTAATACAACATCTGGACATAATGTTTGGATGAAAGTGATTAAAAATTGGTCAAAGTGTGAATCTGGAGTGAAAAAATATAATACCAGATCCCTAAAAAGTTCAGAGACAGTCCAAATAATAATGTGTGCATAGTAGGCCTAATCTTATCTAGGTAACAAGCCTAATTTCGATATACATAATTTTTTTTCATACTTTTTACTCACACATGACAAAGCTAACACACAGATAGGAATCATCATTGGGTCATTAAATGTGCAGATAGGATCTCTCTTGCTATGAAACCGAAACAGGGTATTGTAGTAGATGTAGCATGGAACACTCGGAAAGACACCGAACCTTGAGGGAAAAGGGAAGCTGAAACTTTATTGATACTAACTAATCGCTCCAATTAAATGACAAGCCTTCTTGGGAAGTAATGGCGAGTTATGCAAATGCACTTGTCAGTAAAATTGTTATATCATATTGACTGACTTGAATATATATATATAGACAGTAGACATGAAACAGCCTCAAGAATCACTTCCTGTATATGCACTATGTAGCATATGCGGCAGACCTGAAATAGTTCGAGCTACATCTTCTGTATGTATGTTGCTCCTTTTTTTAATTGATTATAATGTTGGACAGTTTAGTCATTTATTTTATAATATTTTCTATCTAGATAATGAAGAAAAAATATTTACATAATGTACAGCTGTGCAGTTTCCAGTAGTTTGGGACTTTGGGTACAATTCTAGTGAATGAATAGAACGTACATGTGTCGCAGATGCCCTCAGAGTTGGGCATGTATATCTAGTCCAAAATTTAGGTTAAGACTGCCCAGATTGATTATAAGTAGGGAAAAGTAAAACCACTGTGAAGCATGCATTATGCTCGACAAAGAATAATAGAGGCAATAGGGGAATACATCAAGTAAGTTACAGTCATCACCATCAACAATGAATTGTTCATCAATCAGAGTGTAAGAGACATTTCTCCTCATAAGGACATTATATTAGGTGATAGTGCAATCAGCAAATTAATTTCTGAGTTGGGCATGCAAAGATGTATTGGATGTATATGGAAGGAAGAAGTATATCAGAACTTCATGCCACTGTTCTGTGCCGGGTTTTTGTGGCAGAGTATTGATCACGTCCAGCCAACCTTGGCCTTGTTGCAGAAAGAGTTGCGTTTAAATGCAAGTCCCGAACACGGGTGCTTTATTGGCTGAAAATCAAGTTGCACAAGATTTTTTGAGTTGCGTTTGATCGCAACTCTTTCTGCAACGGGCCCCAACTATCACAAGTGCGTCAGATACGTAGGTGAAAGAGTCAGCTGCGCATATACTGCATCCTGCAAGATCTTTCAAGTAATGATCCATGAAGCTGCAGGATCACAGCCAAACACCTGCAATCGGAACTGACTGGTCAAATCAACTTCTGCGGGAGCTTTCAAGTCATGATAGATCCCGGAGGAGCAGGATCCAGGCCAACAAGCCTGGAAACAGAACAGATGGTCGCTCCAAATCAACTCTAACGAGATCTTTCACGTGATGATAAATCCTGGAGCTGAAGGATTGATCCAGGTCAAAACACCTAGAAACAAAACGGACAGGTCCAAATCAACTTCTGCAGGATCGAGTCATGATAGATCAATCATATAGCTACAGGATCCTGCCAACATGCCTAGAAACCGAACGGAACTGATCGGTCAAAATCAACTCTAGCAGGATCTTTCACGTCATGACAGATCACAGAGCTGCAGGATTAACCAAGTCAAAACCATGGGAGAAGGAACTGACAAGTCAAATTCAGCTCCTGCACATGGCATTAAGTCCGGAAACGGTATGGAAAGCTAATATGATCTTCATTGCAGGCTTCGAAAGGGAGGGGATAAACCAAGGCAGAGTGTGTTGGCTTTCAAGAGAACCACTATTGTTACCTGGAGATAGAGTGGTATCCAAGCACTTATTTGAAAATTACTTTCCGGCGGGATTTTGGTGTTCGAAAATAATTTCTAACTCAGTTGACTCAATCAATTCTTGGCAGTCATTTTTTCATCTCTCCAAGATCAGAGATATTTAATATGTAAGCACCCATGACCTCCTGGTGAGCTCTTGTAGCTGTTGTTCTAATTGTTCTTCTCTTGTTAAATATCGGTTTTGTGGAATTCTTTCCAATGCATTTTTACGTGTTATACAGGGTCTTAAAGGAGATTCATAGGGTAAATACATAGCTACAAATACAGAATGTCAATGGTTTCAAGACATTTATTTCTTGATGATACAAATTCCATCAATTATACCTCCATTGTAAATCACTCAGATAAGTAAACATAAGGTCTATTATCATTCAATGATAAATATGTAACTAAATTATATAGAAATAACATACATTAAAGTACCCTTTGCTATGAAAGACACCAAATAATTTAAATCGATGGCCGATCTTTACATGTGTTTTTTTTTTATCTTAATCCATAATGATTATGGTTTCCAAGGGAGCAAAAATGGTGTTAAGGTGATTTTTTTAACATGCAGCAAGCATTACCATACAAATAATATGCAACCCCAAAACATCGTCTTTGGAAACATGAGCCATATCATGAAGTAGTTTAATTTGTGCAATATCTTACATTTTTAAGCATCTATTAGTACCTCTATCAAAAGTCTTACCATAAGACCTTTGAGCATTGGTTGCTACAGAAAACTTGTTACTTATCATCTAGTACTTTGCATGGGTGTGTATACATGGTATAATTATTCCTGGGTTGTTGTGATTAATGTATTAATGCTTTAAAAGAAAAAATATGGTTCATATGAATTATGATCAAGAAAAAAAATACCTTACAAGAATGGGTTACCATGGAAAAATGTTACCTAGCAACCGTTGCTATGGTGCTTATTAGGCCTACCTAAGGAAAAAATCATCACATGAGGAATCTATGGGCCAAATTTAATTTCTGAGCTATTCTGAGTAGATCATATTGATCATATTCATCTGAACAATGATAAACAATTTGTTGCTATGGAAAATGGTCCCTTGGCAGCCATTGCTATGAATAAACGGATTAAAGCTGTTTTGATACAAAATACAAAGGAACATGCTTTAGATTAAAGTTCATGCAACATATCGCTCATTAAATGCTACTTAATCCCAATAAAGCTCAGTTACTAAGGTAAATATGTTGCCTAGCAACCGTTGCTTTATAAGGCAAATTCACGTTGGCACCCCCTGCTAAAAGTGTTTAGAATAACTTACTCTACCTTTGTGCCAATTTTCATGCTTTTACCATTTTCTGAACATTTTTTTCACCAGTCACCTAGACTACAATGATATGTAAAGGTAAGACCGACGGCCCGTGACATAACAATAAAATGTCGCTGCATACTTGTTTAGGGGTTCATTTCAGGGAATACGTGCCAAAAGTATCGTTTTGTCTCCAATGCTTGTTAAGGGGAGGGTTTCACACCAATACTTGTTAAGGGGTGCATTTTCAGAATATGGAATATACGTGTTTAGGGTGCTTTTGGAGACCTTATGGTCGCGCATGGTATCCACTCGTCAATGGGAGTGCCTCCCCGGCTTCTTTGTAAATGTGAATGCTTCGAGCGAACTTAGTTAATGATAAAGTACCGAAAATCCAACTCAGTATGTTTTAGGTATGGTTAATGATTGTTCAAGAACAGTGTACCTGCAGGGAAAATTACAAATTTGATTGTGGGTGGTAACATGGCGATAGGGTAAACTTGTTTGGGACAAAAATACAGGTTGTTGAAACTTTGGATAAAAAGACAAGCCAGTTGAAACATGACAACTCGGCTTATTTTAGATTAGAAGACAAGATTATGGGTTTTGGTTGCTTGTTGACTTGTTTAAGACAGGAGCAGAGGAGCTGAAACTTAGAAAGACAATTTGTTTGGGAAAAGACAGGTAGACAAGTCGAAACTTGGAAAAGCAATTTTGTTGAGACAAGAAGAATAGAAAAGTCGAGTTTTCGTTTTCCTCTAGAATCGGCTAAGTCTTGTCTTCTTTTCCCAATTGACTTGCCCAGTTCTTATAGCTCGTAATCCTATCTGCTTGTTATACATATTTCTGCATTCTGAGTTTCAAGAACTCGCCTTCTTGTCCCCTATCTCAACGTCTGGATGACACAGCCTTCCGGTCGAATTTATCCAACAATATTAGTTCCTTCTCACATGTTGGTTATACTTACAGCAAAGCCATTAGCACTGAGGTCCTGTCCCTCGGCCTGGCTCTCAAAGTCACACACGCCATTGTTCTCGCATTGACAGATGAGGACATTGTACGACAAAGAGGTCTCCGCGCCTCGGTTGTCCATGGCGATGATCTCAATGGAGGAGACGTTCAGGTCAGTAGGTATCCAGGTGAATATGCCATCTATGAAAGTAGTAGATAGAAGGGAAGGGAAGAAAGTGAGAGATGCGGGGAGATATGGGATGAGAACAAGTGTTTAGAAAAGAGGAAACGGCAGAAAGACGGGCAAAGTCAGAAAGGGACGAACATACATAGAATATACAGAGAATAGTGAGAAACAACGACAAGAGGTAGATAACAGATACAAAACGAGAATACAAAGAAGGGATGGGAGAGAGAAGGTTAAAAGATAACGATAAGCATAAAGAAGGGGATGGAATATAAAGAGAAAAAGACCAAAAAGAAAGCATGCGTAATCATTCAAACTTCGCTTCACTTATGTAACTATATATATTATGACCTGTCATTAAAACTCTAAACCATTATTTAGGCGATTGAAGGAGAGTAAGTAACAATAAAACATCAACTCACACCCTTGAAAATCTCACCTGAGCTGATATTTGTACCATCCGGAGTTGTATCGTTGAAAGTGAAATATACGTCTTCATCATTAGGGTCCTGTGCAGTAATCTCTAAGGTAATGTTCACGCCCACTTGCACAAAGAGAACATCATCCTCTTGAAGTCCATCTGTTTCTGTCAGCTCTGTCACGCTTGTTATGTTTGGAGGGAAATTTTCTATAAAGTTATAAAACAGAAGAAAATTTATTTTTCAATACATGCGTGTATTTTAAAATCAGAAATGTTACTCAAATTTGTTTCAACATTAGGGAGATCTCCTATCGCTCCTGTGATTATCAGGGCTTGAGATATCAATGTTGTCATTGTTAATTGCTAAAAACTGATATAAACTTACAAAGTGGATCTATGAATGCAAAGAAAAAAATACAACTGGTAGCCCATATTTTCAGCTCCCACACCAATGCTGCTGCTGGTCTGCCATAGTGTCAGTTGAAATGCAATACAATTCTGTAATTCTAATAGGCTTTGTACAGGTATAATCTGGTCCCAGTTGGCCATGGGTTAATAAACATAATACAAACAAATTACAAAACAATGTAAGAGGAAAACCAGAACATATGATAATATTCATAATTTGGGGTTAGTGATAGAGATGCCAAATCTCACCAAGGTTTTGAAGATCGTTGTCAAGTTGGTTCCCGGTGTCCATCGTCTGCATTCCCAATTCGGGGTTGACAGCGAGGAAGTCGAATAGGCACGCTTCGTTATCCCCGCAAGTCTCCCGGGCGTCTCTGGTCCTGTCTGGGTCAAGGGCGAGTAGGGCGTCTAAGAACATTGGTGTGTAGTTACTCGGATTGTAGTAACTCCAGTCCCTATCACCGTATTCAAACAGCGACTCGTTCTCCGTAATCATCCCTTCAGGAGTAAAGAAATAACTCTGTTAAGTTAGGTAAGAAGGTTTAATGGTTGTTTTGATTTGCGAAAGGTGATGATTGTCATCATCATCATAATCGTCGTCTTCGTCAAAATCATCGTCATCGCTAATACCATTATCATGATCATTACTCTCATAATAATCATTATCAACGTGGTTGCCGTCATCGTCAGGGCATTGTCATCACTTATACCTTTATCATAATCATCATCGTCATTACCATTATTATCATCGTCATGCCATTACCATCATGAGCATCCTAATCGTCTTCGTTGTTATATTATCGTCGTCATCATCATTATTAACAAAAACAATATCATTGTTTATCATCGCCGTCATCATTATTATCCCTATTACCACAACCACCACCATTTTTTTTATCATCTTCATCATCATCATCATTATAGAACAATAATAATACACTTAGTATAGGATTTGTATAGCGCACGTATCCACCTTGTTAGGTGCCCAACGCGCTTCTACATTATTCCGGGTAAGTTAATCTATCAATTCCGGTGCTCACATTATTTTAGGGATTACTTCTTGCCTGAAGCCATTAACCTCACCTGGGTTGAGTGCAGCACTATGTGGGTAAATTTCTTGCAGAAGAAAAACACGCCATGCTTTGGCATTGAACCCACGTCTTTCAGATTGAATGACGAGAGTATTAACCACTAGACCAAGATGCTCCCTTGTGATTATCGTCATCATCATCAGCGTGATCGTTATCATCACCACCATCAACATCATCAACTGCTTGATAATAAAATGTACGTGTGCCAATAAAAGCTAAGAACTTACATGATTGTCCAAATTGGAATATTTCTTCTTCTGTTAAATTTCTCCCGGGTTGATCGGTCAGCAACGTTCCATTTCGTAAAAGAAAATCATCCGATGTATTTCCATTGACATTACCTGATAAAGATGTCAAAAAAGAAGGGTATGATGCGAAAATATTAGCTCAATATGCTTGATAAAACTTTTAGAAAAAAAAAATGTTGTATATGTTGTATACATGTACATGTAGTACTCTCATTAAATATATATGCTTCCCATGTATACGGGTACAGGATATGCACTGTACATCATTTGCAAACGACCGAAGCCGAGTCGATGTTGGCCATGGCGGTCCGACGACTCATCTAATGCAACGGTCGATCTTTTTTATGCTAATGATTTCGTCCTCCTATTCGCACTGATTAACACCCTTCCCTGATTCAACATTCATTTTTGGAAACCTACGGATGGAGAGATTATATGGCAGAGACTTAGGAAACTATAGTGCCCGTTTAGAGCTCGGCTCCGAACGAGAATCGCCCGCCAGAGCCTACGATCAAGTGACGAGCATCATTCATGAATCGCATGAAGAGTTCGTTAAAAAAAGAGAGACGAACAAGTCCACCCCAACAAAAAGTTGATTTGAACAAAGAGGCAAATCCAACAAGCATAACACTGAAAAATTCATCAAAATCGGATGTAAAATTAGAAAGTAATGACATTCTAAACGTTCGCTTAATTTCACAAAACAGTTATATGCACATCCTAGTCGGTTGGCAAATGAGGAGACTGATGACGTCATCTACTCACTATTTCTTATGTATTTTATTATATGAAATATTCTAATTTTCTCCTCAAAATCGAGTGAAACGATGACTAATTCCTCCCTGAATATGTGAAACTAGCACTGTTTCATATAAGTTTTAGTCAAGTTGATCCTTATTGTCAAATCTGTAAAAAATTGTAACCAGAAAAAAGCTGTATGAGCAACACTATCATGACTATTGGGGATTTTCACGAACAATGTTGCTACCTTTGACGGATAAATCGTCATTACCGCGCTCTTTTGTTTTGGAAACGTACTTCAAAGCCATTCGATCGCATCCCCGAGACAAATCTTTTGACCTCCCATCTATCAAATTAAAAATGCGAAGGGTATATATTCCCGGATATCATCCCATGTATCCAACAAGATGCCTTACCAAGCAGACCCCTCCCTGTTGCGTTCTCAGAATACTCAGGCGGGACCATGACGGTTATATCCAAGATTCCATTCGTAAAGGTCACTGTAAAGGACGTACTCGAATAGCCTTCTGGTTGAAAGAGAGCTGTGACCTTGATCTCACCCTCGGATTCGGTCTCATTATCCGAGGATAAGATGAAAGTCGGATCCTGCGAGTCATATCCATCTAGGTATGAACATAGAAAGATTAAGGGAGTATAGTTTGGCATTTGTTGTAGGGTACATATAACCGAGCTTTTAATTTTTGTTTTCATTTTGATTTGTTGGCATAGTCTCAAAGTTACATTCATTATGTTATTGCTTTGATCAACTGTTGTACTGTCTACAATTCTTTACACCAGCCAACACGACCATCTCAGCAGTTTAAAATACCGCTACCAGTACCAAGGTCATCATAATCATCATCGTCGTCATCACCAACCACATCAAAAAATTATCGCCATCATCATTATCATCCCCACCACCACCAACATCATCATGATTATCCTCACCATCATTGTCATTATCCTCATCACCCATCTTATCATCACCGTAATATCATTAATGTTATTTCAGTCCATCAATCAGATATTTGCAAAGCTTCTATCAAAATAATAACAGTTATTGTTATGATGTACAATATTAATTCATGTTTGATTTGTTTACGTTTAGGAAATCTTACATATTAATGGAGAAACCATTAAATGCGTGCTTAGACATCATCTTCACTTTCTCGATCCTAATTATCATTCACCATCATCATTACCACTACCACCACCACCAACAGCAACATTATGATTATCATCACATTAATCAAACTACAAGAAATACTTTATATAGTTTGCCATATTAATAGAGAAACCATTAACTAGATCGTGAGATGTCATAATCGTCGCGGCAACGATCATCGGTTTTATCATCATCATCATCATCACCATCATCACCATCGTCGTCGTCATCATCATCATCATCAATCTTAAATATTCTATGCTTACCGTCTAGCAAATCTGTCATATTAATCGAGGAACCATTAACAAGAATACTCATTTCTGTCCTGTTGTCGTTCAGCTGGAATTCAACCTGATCAATATTAAGGATAATAGTGCGATTAATTATCCACGTTGTACAGTTCTCAAGACGCAAGGAAATACAAAAAAATGCAAAGTTACATTCATCAATCAACTGTACGATATATCGGTAAGCTTTGTGGAGCATGAAATTGGGACTTTTTGCATGCTTTAAACCTTAATAAAAACAATCGGTTTTGGATAACCATAAACCAATGAAAATTCCTTTTGAAAATTCATACTATCATTAACAATTCTCAAATTTGTTTTATGCGCCACTGAATAGGTCATATCAAATTTGGCTACACCAAATTCATCCTTGACCTCTCACATTAGTTCTTGTATTGAATAATCTGTATGAAATGAATTCCGCACTCCACCTACCCTTGTGATATCTTGTGTAGCAGCGAACCCTATGAAGACCGTTCCGTGTTCAACGGGTTCACTGTTGTTAAAAGCCTTGCCAGTTCTTGATTGTAAAACGAATGGATCACCGTGACTGTAAGACATCGTAATGTATTCACCAAGGCCGTTGAAGGTGTATTTCCTCCCATCCAGAGTATTGATATGCGGATCTCCCCAAAACCATCCTGAAATTTTGATAAAAATTTAGAGAGAAATGTACCAAAATACTCTTTTCAAGAATCACCTTCATTAACAAAGCTACCAGTCGACAAACGTACCCAATCCCATCAAGGCTTGAGGGCACTTGGATGTCTGTAACTTGGGTTCATCATTCTTGATCAACTTTATCCAATCAACGTCACCACATTAACGCTGTCTGCTTCTATATGAGGGTCTGGAACCTTCGCTAGGCGATGCACTTTGGATTCAAGAACAGGGTGTATGTATTGAAATGCTGGTCAAATGACAAAGCTTCGATGGGAGGTATTTGTCGATAAATGGTGCAGCATTTTCGTCACAAAATTCGGAGCTGATTAAAATTCTTGTTATGCAGTTTGTCCAGAGTTCAGGACGTAACTGCTGGATTCATTCCCCGCTGTTTAATAATAACAACACAATAAAGATAAAGAAGTCAATCACGTATACTGTGGTGAAATATAAATGTCCCGTTTGTATAAACCTAACACTTAATACATCTGAACGACATCTCTAAGCGCTTTACAAATTATTCTTCCAGTCATCTGACCCAGGCATGTCCAAACACAAAGTATGCACTTTCTTCACTCCCCGGGGAGCATTCCAACAAAAATTTAAAAGACTTACTTACTCGGCGTACTACATCTACTACTATAAGCTGTCGCATCTGATAATATAATAATTCAGTATCATTGTTAATCATGATTTCAGTTCGGTGATATTTCTTACCCATCCATGGTCGTCTGTAACCAAAGCAGTGAGCCCGTGGACGACGTCGCTCGTAAAGTCTACAGAAATCTCCACCAGCAAGTCCACAGCAGTAGAACCGTGGTAAGACATCTCTCTCTATGTAATTTAAAATAAATACTGATTAACTAATACAATATGAATATATAAAAAAGAAATTAAAGTTTGGAATTCAAGGACAATGTTGAATTAGTTTTATCTATACATAAACAAAAAAATATTTTTAAAATCCATTAAAGGAATTGTGCGGGATGAAAATATTTACATCTAAATAAATAGAGTAAAAGTCACAAAGCAAAATGCTGAAAATTTCATCAAAAGCGAATAATGAATAAAGAAGTCATTGAATTTCTAAGTTTATCAATATTTTGTGAAAATAGATATATGCATATCGTAATGACTATTCATTAGGTTGGCTGATGATGTCACATACCCACTTTCCCTTGTCTTATGTTATTACATGAAATCATATTTTTTTCATATTTTTTGAAATGTATAAATGCCATTATGATGAAATAAGTTGCGACAATAATTAACTAAGGAATTTCATCAGTTGTCAATTCAATTGTTTTTCGTTCCTGGTAGAAAAAACTTCGAATAAACCTAATTTCATAAATGAAATAAAAAAGAACAAATGGGGATACATCATCAGCCCTTCAAATTAATATTCATGAAGACATGCCTAGAACTATTTCACCGGAATAATGCAAATCTTTAAGATACAATAAATTAGTTATTTGTTTTTCGATTTTGATTATATTTCTCAGCATTATGCTATGTGATTTTTTTTAATACAAATATCTCCAGCCTGGACCATCCGTTTAACAACGAGCTACCTTTTAGCATGTTTAGATTTGATTGTTGTTATTCGATGCGCATAAATGACCCAACTTTCATATTGCTGGCCGTCTACATTCTAAATATTATGGAAACCAGTTACATGTAGATGGACCTAGGTATTGATAACATGGGAGCGTCATGGTGTAGTGGCTTTGACTTAGTATCGCTTAATGAGAGTGTCGTGGGTTCAAATCCTACCGAAGGTTCCCGGAAACGACCTGCTAAGCCAAGGGTAATTATGCTACATTTACTGTACAGCGCTTAGAGACTTCTGAAAAAGAGGTACTAAACTAAAGGATTAAAGTTACGATTGAAAAGTTTCTTTAAGAATAATGGTAGCGCACACATAGGATGTTTCCGCTCCGTGACTTACGGAGTATTTAAAAACAAAGTACATGCACTGAAACTACCCGTCAAATGACAAAGAATCAGCTATAAGGTCATCGTCGAAAAATTCGCTTCATGATTTTTCTGTATATTGAATTGCTTTCGTGTTTGATTTTAAATGAAATCTTTCTATGAAAGAAAACAAAAATTGTGAAGCTGAACAGCATTTTTGTCTTAACCCTAAATCTCCCGGGGTATTTTGATTCTTGTCATTCCGGGGGGGGGCATTATTGGCCCCCCCCCCCTTAAGATCTCGGCCGCCGATCGCGCGAGCGACGCAAAAATTTGCACACTGGTAGTGTGCGATGTAATCTACAAGGCTGTACGGTAAAATTTTCCAAAATAATGAGATTTTTTTTTATATGAATTAATTTTGCTAATTTATGCATAAATCATACTTTTTGCACTTATTCGCTAAATAAAGCTTCTAGAATGCTATTTTTTGGTAAAAATTTTCTTTGTAGCATTCTTAACAATCGTAATTCAAAAAAACTTTGGTTGGGAAATAAATTTCTTATGTATTTTATTGTTTTATGAATTTCTTAAGTATTTCTTTGTTTTTTTACTTTTTGTTTTTTATTGTTTTTTCAATGGAAATTGTTCCAGACATAATTCTGATCATAAACAAGGCAAAATTAATTAAGTTTAATCAGTAAAAGTAGAAATAATGATACATTTATGAATTTTGGCTAAATACGCAATTTACATTGGATTTGTACATGAAATCAGAAGCTCCTTGCGTTTATGAACAATTTTGGGTCTGACATGCACTTGCATAATGTTGCTTAATGTCTTAACCGCGTACCCGCCGGGCTTCACAACTTTGGTCTCAAAATTTGCGCGAGACTTGAATGTAAAAAGTCAGTGAGCTGCGAGGTGAAAAAATTTCGCGCAGCAGATATATCGCGAAAATTGTTGAGGGGGGGGGGGCATTATGGCCCCCCCCCCCGGGAGAATTAGGGTTAAGCTTTGGAGCTGATGAAAAATTACAAATATATCGCCTGTCCAGAGTCAAGGACTAAACTGCTGTTTTTATTCACCAAATTTCGACAAAGCCTTCTTGAATGTTCTTTATCGCCAAAAGCATTTCATAGTACATCTTCTCTGTTCTTAAATCTTCGGAGGTCGCAGAGCCAAAACTCCTTGTTCAACGGCGCACATTTATGATGTGGCTTCGCCCAAGCTGTACATGCAAACTCACCTATCCATGCATAATAGTAACTAAGGGAGAAATAGAAGAATGAGAAGAATCTAGCGTTCGGTGGCATGACTGCTTGGTAGTGGCTGGACCGCCAAAGGCCTCTATAGCCCCTGATCAAAGCAGAAAATTCATAGGTACATCTGTATCCACCTCCAATAAAAAATCTGGGCCATCGAGGCTGGTAACAGGTAGTCCCTATACTGTCTGTTAATAGGACATAATTATGACAAAATAGAAATGATCGACTCATAGCGTTATTAGTATCTCATTAAAACTGTGGTATTGCACTTTGTCATCCAGGCTAACACATTTAGTTATATATTTTGAGGAAAAGCTGACTTTTCTATATAGGACAACACCTGGGAGAAAATCAAATGGGAGCATTGTACTTAAAGTGAGGGGGCATGAGGCCAATTAATAAAACCGTGAGCTTGATGGCATTTGATTAAAATAAGCCATGTTCTAAAGTAGTTTAGCATCCGGTCCATTTTCACTTTAACAGGGTTGAGATTTTGAATTTGCATATGGTAAAGGTCGAGTTCAAGGGCTAAGATTAGAATAGGGATGTCGTTAAATGCAGCAAAACTGCGCTTCTGCTGCGTCTACTATCGACATGATCGTCCAGGATGTTCTGGTAGAATCGTACACGATATCTCTCAAGTCTGAGGAAGAGATTTCTTACAAGAAGGAATATGAAAAGACCCACTTATAATATAATAAAGGAATGTCTTCATTACCAGAAACAGATGCACGGAAAGAAAAATATACTGCTCACCTAAATAATAATTAGGGAGTCCATAGACGTAACCGCTGCCATATCCATAAAAAGGGAAGTTGCAACGAGTAAACCTTCTATCAATTCGGGCCTGCCAGCGAGTACAGGGGCATGGCTCTGCCCACGGTGCAAAGGATACATTGCTCAGATCATCGCTGTACCAATCTTGACAGTATCGGCGTGGGTTGATGTACCAATCGGGGTTCACATCAAGACGGTAGATATCTCTGCCCTGTACATTAATAAATAATACTGATAATATCAATTATATTCAATTTATGATGCCTTAAATTCACTCTGCAGAATGTAAGACGGAATACAAGAGGGAGAGAAGGTAAGAGAGGAATGAATAAATGTTACGCAGTGATAATTAAACTAAAGGAGTAGGCCCAAGTGTCAATAAAATATGAAGCATTAAATAAATGTTTAAAGGGAAAAATACAGTAGTTGCAGCAAACATTTATTTCATGAGGTCTTTTAAATCAAGGTTAATTATCAAACTATTATCATACATCTAGATCTGATACATTAATGTAAACTAATATTTGTAAAATCGTGAAAGATTAACTCCAAATCGATAATTCTGATGATATCTAACACAGAAAAGCATATGTGGGACACGACATTTAATTAAATTCCTTGTTTATTTTGTTAATTTCTCAGCAATTTTGCATTTTCATCCAGAACTATTTGGCACATATTATTTTATCTGTACATACGCACACTTTGGTGGTAATTTCATTGGATTCTGTTTATCTTTAAATATGGGTACAGAAGTGCATCCTCGGATAACCAGGGAAAACCCATTCCAATATGACCCCCATGCAGATTTGCAGATTTAGGAACAGCTATGGTTATATACCAACGGATGAATCTGACCTTGCTGACTAGGGATAGTATTTTAGTCATGTTATCACTCACAACTATTGCCTGTTAACACAGGTACTACTACCACTACTCCCCCTGCTTCTTCTGTTTACTACTACTAGACCTACTACAAGGGGCGGATTCAGGATTTTCCAAGGGGCGGGGCACTTTTTTCCGAGGAAAAGTAAAAAAAAAAAGAAAAGGAAATTAAAAAAAATGTTTTTAACCAAAATTAATGATTTTTCGTCCTCGAAAAAAATTAACAAGCAAAAAAAAAAAGAAAAAAGAAACAGTGGGTGCGAGCACACTCCAGTATACAATGGCATTTTTCCATCTCAAATTCCAATTTTGCTTCTCAATGGGAATCCGCCGGTGCCTACTTCTACTGCTACTGCTACTACTACTACTACCACTACTACTACTACTACTACTACTACTACTACTACTACTGCTACTACTACCACTACTACGACTTCTGCTACTACTGCTATCACCATTTCTACTACTTCTACTATACTACTACTATTACTACGACTACTACTACTACTACTGATATACTACTACCACTACTAATACTACAACTACTACTACTATTACTACAACTACTACTACAACTAGTAATACCACCATCAGTACACTATCTTCAATTTTTAGTGAATAGAAAATGCTGAGGTAAAAAAAAATTACGATTTTTAAAAACATTTTCCATGAATTTCCCCCTAAACATCATTATTTGACCTTTGCCAATATGAATACTTTGCACCCCTTGCACAAAAAATCGTGATGACAGTGTAAACTATTCTTGACATTATCGTATTAGTTACGTAATTGACACGTTATTGATACTGCATTAATAAATATAGCCGCGCGATCTTACTATCGGACCGTGATGTTATCGTGAAAACGAAATGTCATTAATCATTTAAATATTGGTCATTAACAAGCAATTTGTTGAATGTTTTGTAGTTTAGACTAACATCCTGTCAAAATATTACGAAGTACGATTGATCAGATAATAAAGCTAGCACGAGATACATTACAACTTTATAGGCCTATACGCGAATATGTATTTGGGGTCCATAAATTCATGACCATTTTTTTTATATTCTTGTTGTTAATCAGCATCTGAACGCAAATTTCAATACATTTAAAAATGTTATGAGGCCTACTTCTTATTATAACCTTTTAGTGTTATATGAGATTCATGATATCCACCTTTGTTTTAAACACTGTAAATTAAGGGTCCAAGAACATATTCCCGTTGTGCATAAAGTTGTGCGTAACTTTGTGTGACATAACTTCTCGATTTTTGCAATGGGAATGGGGTGTACATGTAAGTTTGGCGCTTTTTCATATGGAATATTTCTAGAATGTTTACTCACTGTAAAAGCTGTGCTGTTAAAACTGATACCCATTGGTGTTAACAGAGGACCACACCCTGAGGTGAAAAAAATTACACCCTATAGGGTGTAAAGATTGAACATAACACCAGAGTGTAAATGTAACAACCAAAGATGTTGTAATAACACCTATAGGTGTAAAACTAACACCACCAATTTAACACCGGTGTAAAATAATTGGTGTGTTCCTCTATGTACACCGGTTAACACCACAGTTTTTGCCGTGAAGTTTCAATAAGGGTCTTGGCCTGTAGCGGCCTCCATGTTGCCTTTTATTTATATATAACTATTCTGGGAAATATATTTCACTTCATTTATAATCGTTAGGTTGTCATTAACCACACTCAAAGGGATTCAAATGGACTTAAAAAGATTTTGAGATAAATATCTATTTTGTTTATAAGATCATTCAGGGGGAGGGTTAATGAATTTGATATTTGATTTTGTGATATCAATGCAATTGCTAAGGCCACCATACACCTCAGATCTGGTCCACGATCCGATTTTGGAACAAATCCCATTTTGCTAATTTTCTGAATATGTGAATGAAAAATATCTTTCTAGTTGAGGTTCAAAATAACCTAAAAAATACTTATGTATCCAATTTGCATGATAAGCCCCAATTACTTTCAAATCGAAATCAATAGTGTGATTGATATGGCGCTGTTACAACTAGATACTAATTCACTTTTAATCTAATAATGAAGATTTCATAGTCACTGATTTGAACCTAATAATATATATGTACGATGATTTAGAGCATTACATGGTAAGATATTCCATGATTCGATATTAAAATCAAATTGCATTACGTTGTATCCAAAATCGGGTCGCAGACAAATCGTGAGATGAGCGGTGAAATAAAATGAGACTGTTTAGATCTCTGCCAGTACTTAGGCACTTTTAACATTCGAAAGTCTAGATCGAAACAGATCCCCAACTACTTAAAGATATTTTATCGTTAACTTCATTTTTTTTAATTAAGAAGGGCACACACACTACTACAGAAACAACATCGATGAATGGATGTAAGAGTATACATCATATCTGGAAAAATTTTGTATTAAGATGAAAGATGGATGTTGCAGTTGATGGATTTCTGTAGACGGTACACTAAAATATAAGAAAATATAGGAACCTATACTTTACCATAAGACCAGTGTTGCCAATTCTTTGATCAGGGCGATAGCTATCATACAGTACAGAAAGAAAGTTTCCTTCAAAGACGTTATACCAATTATGCTTGGTGCTGAAACCGATTTTAGCCGGTACTGACTTAGAGAGTGGATTCCAGTTGAAACTGCCTCCCTGGTACATTGTCAGAACACCACTTCTTCTTCCGTCAGTGAAGAGAACAGCTTGGTAGGTTACAGTCTAAGGGTGTTGTAAGAAACGGATTTGCAATCAATTGGGGAAAAAATGTGGTTGTTGTTGATAGACCAAGTTTAGCTGTATTAAATCATATTAAACTTCTTGCAAAAAGCATGAGATCTCCGTAATCAGTCAAACATCTTTAATTACCCTAACGCCCCACCCCACCTTCTCAACGTTAGGCTTGATATTTCTAAAACTCAAAAAGAAAGCGCCGCAAAATTCAAAGACTTTTTTATCTAAAATCTCGCTCAACTTTTGAGACCAAATTCTATGGAAGATGAAATTTATATCGGGTGACTATTTTTCATTCTAACGGGTCTGCTTAAATACGTTAGGGTTCAATTAAGTTTTTAAAGGGTCTCTAATGATTTCCATTGAGAAAAAACAATGAAAAACAAAAGATAAAAAATCAAAGAAATACATACAACATACAACATATTTAATTACCCTAACGCCCCACCCCACCTTCTCAACGTTTGGTGCGATATTCCTACAACTCAAAAAGATAGCGCCGCAAAATTCAAGATTTTTTTTATCTAAAATCTCGTTCAACTTTTGATACCAAATTCTATGGAAGATGAAATTCACATCGGGTGACTATTTTTCATTCTAACGGGTCTGCTTAAATACGTTAGGGTTCAATTTAGTTTTTAAAGGGTCTCTAATAATTTCCAGTGAGAAAAAAACAATGAAAAACAAAAGATAAAAAATCAAAGAAATACATACAAACATAAAACAACAAGGAAATACATATAAACAAAAATTGGCTTTTGCATTTTTTTTCTTGGTGGAAACATTTGAATTAGATTAAGAATATGACATCTGAAAAAAAAAGAAATAAAATTGGGTGCTGAATATGCAAATGTGTTTCTTTAATAAATTTGCATATCTTATTTATAATAGATAAAATAATTATTTTCAAATTGTTTTTAAAGTGTAGTTTATGTGGTATAGAATGTGCGTGCCAAATTTCGGCGCTATCGTGCAAACAGCGGCCGAGATCGAAAGAGGGGGGGGGGGGGGGGGGGAGGTCAATCAATAAATCTCAAATAGCCCGTTCCTCTTAGGGTTAATATTCTACAGAAGCTGGGAATGATTCAACAGGAGCAGAATAAAGCCCAACTTTTGAAGAACAGGAAGGAGCGTTGGGGCGGTATAGGAATTTCCCAACCCGGTCTTAAAGGGCTCCAAACATAACGCAATTCTTTTGAATAATGTGATTGCCTATTAAACAAAGCATTGAATTATATCTCTGGAGCAACTCAGAGTCATCGAAGGTCCTGAAAATGGCCCTGTGGAAATAAAAAAAAAATTATTTCCATTTTACCTCCTGTCCTGCCATCGATCCCTGAGGTTGCACATTTTCCCACGTAATCTTGAAGATGAAGTTGATTCCATTGATGAACTGGAAAGACTCCAACCCTTCCGGAAGTGACAGAGATGCATAGAGTCTTTGTTGTACCGCTGCGAGAAGAGCAGCTGAGTTTCCGTACCCCTTGTTGATGTCGTATACCTACCATACGATTGGAATTGTAATAATAACATAAACAATAAGAAAAAAACAATGATAATGATATTAATAGTAATAAAATGATCGCAATAATGGTAGGAAATAATAATCATGATAATACTCACTACTTATGCTAATTAATTATACATCAAATTTGCACGAAGTTAAAAATAAAAGAAGAATCCCACCCATAGTATAACAAAATACTACAGTAGTCTTCTTTGACTTCATTTCACTTGCGGATCGAAAGCACTTCAGATCGAACGAATTATTTGCTTTGAACGGGTTCTGCGTTCTCTTCATTGGCTCCCCATACATCACCGTATTTCCTTCAAAGTTCTCCTTCTCACCTACAAATTTCTTAATGGCCAAGCCCCAAAATATTTTTCAGTTCTCATTTCCTTACGCTCTAGTACCTCCTCAAGACCTCTCCGTTCATCGTCTACAATGCACTTAACTCCTGTACCTCCAACCTCTACAAAATATGGTGACAGCGCTTTTTCTTCAACTTCCCCTTCCCTTTGGAATAAGCAACCATCTTACATTCATAATGCCAAGCCTGTGAATCAATTCAAAACCCTACTCAAAACCTACCTATTTAATAGAGGATTCACAGTTGTGGGTCGGTCAAATGGAGGTTTTTATTTTTGTTTTATTATTAGTATAGTTGTATTAGCTGTGTCATTTTCCCCTACCACTTTTTTTTAACCCAAGTACAAACCTTTAACATAACACAGTGCGTTTAGAAACACCAGTATTAAGCGCTTTATTAATGTTATCTATAAGTATTATTATTATTATTATTAAAGGGTAGACCTGACATTTATGCGACACAATAATAGACCAAGGATCTATCTGAGCCGAGAAGCACTTAAATGTACTCGCTCCGGGTTATTGACTGTATTTCACTCGACTTTTGTCATGGAATTTCTTTATTCATTTTCAATGAAAGTCCAATAAATATTATCAAATTCTGTACCATTTTGGGGAAATAACAAACCATAAAATAAGGAAACAATAAATCAGAACAAATGGAGCGCCCCTGGCAGTATTGCCTGCATAACGCGATTCAATATAGCAGCAGTGCTGACTTTGAATACTACTATAAAGTAATTATTCACAAAAACGCGATTCATATGATACAACACTACGTTCATTGACATTTGACCTTGATCATGTAACCTAAAACTTGTCAGTGTTACTTGATTACCCTCATGTATACGTTAATGTACTTAAACAGGTTTTAGCTACGTAAATTGTAGTTCGAAAGATGTACCTGAATATAAACTTACCTCATAATAGATCTTTGGATTACCGAGGTAAAGGTCGACCGGTGCACCGAATACCGCAATAGATGGATCGAAGTAGATATCATAAAAGTAATATAACGACGGGTTGATGTACTTGAACAGGTGATAGCTGCGTGGATAGTAGTTCGAGAAATGAATCATGCCCGTTGATGTAAACTGTAATGGTGAGATGAATCAGAAGAATAAGACCATTATCGAAATTGCAAGGGAAAGTGCTTTACTTGAACTTCTTATGTTTGGCTCTAGAATGCAGCTCAACAAAATTGATGCCAATTCCTTTCCTTTTCTGGCCACACAATTCATTTGTCTCAGACTTGCCGTAATCTTGAAGTTACTTTTGATTCACACATAACAATGTCTTCCCAAATTTCATATATCTGCAAATCAGCTCGGTATCCGAAAAGAGAGTACATGCCTTGATTTTTGTAATGTCCTTTTGTTTAATTTACCGCAGGCTCAGTTATATAAGCTTCAGAATGCAGCAGCTGGCATTGTCACTTTGTCTAGTAAACGCCCTCATATCACTCCCATCTTGGCTCCTTATAAAAAAATCGGATTATCTTTAAGATTTTGTTGCTTGCTTTTCATAGTATTCTTGGATCAGCACCACAACACAGTCTTTCATTTATCAATTACTACAGACCAAGCAGGTCTTTGCGCTCATCCACTTTTAGCTTCCTTGTTATTCCAAAAGTTTCAAAAACTGGAGGGGGATCATTTGCTTTTGCATGCCCCACTTTGTGGAATAGCCTTCTCTACCTCTGTCTAAATTTTCAAAAATATTCTTTAAACTTTTTTTTTATTTAACTCTTAGCTCTTTATGCGTCCAGTTGAGCACTCTACAGAGTGGATTTGGCGCTTTTCAAGTCACATTATTATTTGCATTATTATTATTATCATACAAGGTCTAGTATTTAGAGATGGATGGAGGAATTGCGGTTTGGTTATCTATCCTAGTACATGCATTTTACCCGTTAGTTCTACTAAGGGTTGTATTCATCAAGCGCCACTCCATAGGGGTAGCCACACTCCTAGATAAGCCTAGGATATGTTGGTGCTAAACCCCGTTCTGTGTATAAAAGAATGACCAGTAATAAGGTCTCATCTAACCTAGATATAGTTACATGGGTACATATTCCGATCTATTTCAGTTTTTACCTGAACGGGATGTGGGACACAAGACCCAGTTTTTAACCCGGATAGCATCGTCGTATGAGAACGCCACAATCTCTACCCTCTCCCCCTCTCGAGACCGAGATTCAAGCGACTGGACTGAAATGTGGTACCAGCACACTGTTATGCAATAACTATTTGTTTTATTTCTATCATTTCCGAAGAAATTCAGATGTAGCAATATTCTTGCACGTAATATAATACTCACTGTTATATAGGTGTATAGTTGACCATTGCTGATAGGAAACCCTGTATCTAGTCTTACAGTAAACCACGCTAGAAAGCTGTATTGAACATATCCTAGTGACCGGTCAGGCCCGGAGCCATATTCGATGTAAATACGCTCTAGACAGTAAATCAAAGAATAAAACAAATAATTAGCAGATGCAAGTGATGAAACAACTATCATTTCCGAGACGAAAATTCGAATGATGTAGCTATAAAATTCTTTTCAAAGTGAATATTATGAAAGAAAGCGTGTAAATTGACACGCCGATCGTCAAGAAATTTACTGTTTGTGCTATCCACTGAAACCAAGAGAGGAGTATCTGTTTTATATTATATCATTTCCGAAGAGATTCAGATGTAACTATATCTTCCCAAAACGAATCTGAGGTTACACGAAAGATGGTTCATCCATTGGCCAATAATTGAGGAGAAATAACGGCAAAAAGGGATTATTTGCTTTATATTCTCCGATATGAATACGAAAGCAGCGTTGTATTTGTTGGACATTGATTTGTTACATTCATTTTGAATACATTATTGTTACTGTAACAACTGAATGTTGGTTCCCGAATGGTAGCAGCAACAAATGGCATTCAAAATATGTTTTATCAACGGAAAGGGATAGGGCGTTTATTTTGGTCAGCATTTTTCATGATAAAGCCAGGGAAAAGGTGTTAAACAGAAAAACTTGTTATGGGAATTGACAAAATGGAGACTTAATGACCCAAGGGATTGTGTGAATCTGTTTTGAAGACAGACTATAGTATAAGAATGTAAATATCTTTACACAAAGGACTTTCTCGATTTTCTTCTTTATTTTCCATTTCAGATCACACGTTGCTTTGTAAGCGCTACATGTATATATGGCAAGTATAATTATTAATATTGTAAATGAGAAATATAATCACCATTGCAAGAAAATCCATTGCCAGTATATCCATCTTGGCATACACACGTATAACTTCCTATGCTGTTCACACACAGGGCTTTTACATCACAGCCATGGATGCCGGATGTACATTCGTTGATATCTGATTGAATTAGTGATAATCATGATAATAATATTCATTATGGTTTGTCGTACATGTATATAGTACCACTAGCACATAAAACATAATCAGTGAAAAATTATACAGATATTGACTGATGGGGTGTGTAATATAAACATTCTTGGGACCGCCGGATTTGTACTTTCCCGAGGGGTTGTATATGATATGATCACCTCCAAAGAATTTTTTGTAACACATCCCATCAGTCAATATAATATTAGATAGCCTCTAATGATGAAGATAAAGTTAGGCCAAACGATGCGTGCAACCTGCTGTTCATGATATCCACGGTGATTGAAATGGTATAGATCTAACGTTAGATCTTGATCTACATGTATGAATATCTATGTAACGTTAGTCTAAAGCAGTGAATGACCCCTTCCTAATCAAATCATCTTTGTTTAGGCTTAGCCCAAGATCTAAATCTAAGTTCGAGTCCAGTCCAGGTGCAGGACCCAAGGCAGGCTGATAATGCATAGTAACATATAATCCACAAGAGGGCGCCATACACATAACAAAATATATTCATCAAAGGTGGACCGGCAGGGAAAATACATTGATTTCGATCATATCACGTGACGCGCTATGGAACCAATCGCGCTTGGCTATCGCTCTTGGCTATCTATATAATATATATCATTATTATATCACCAATTTTCATAATCATCATCATTATCACCTGATATCTATTCTCATGCCCATTTGAATAAAATAATCAGAAAAGGCGTAAATATTATTTTCGAATACAAACGCAATAAAAAGATCTATTTAACCCATAGTAATGATGTAGGAGTATAGTAATGATTAATACTGTTATAATAACATTGATTTCATCATCATCAACGGTTAATATAACCTTTATCATAATAGCATAGGACTTAAGGGATATGATTTCGAAAAGACGTTTCCTTATCAAATATAACCCCAAAATTACGGGCTGCTTTGGCCGGAGTGATACAAGAGTTTAAAAAAATTAAAATAAAAGTGACAAGAGTCAATTTTTCTAGGCATAAACGTTGATCAAAGTATTGGGAATTCGGATTTATCATAATTCAGTTTCAGGCAATTCGATACAAGCCATGTTTCAAGGTAATGAAGGCATGTTTCAAGCTTTGTGATAGCTGAGGTCGGTGACGACATTGTAGGTCGAAATGACAATAGAGTTGTATGTCATCGACATAGCGATGGGATTTATGCCATGTTTCAGAAATATCTTGGTGATTGGTTGCATATAGAGGGAACAGAGCAGTGTAGAGCCCTCTGGGGTACATCAATAGTAGTTAAACCTGAGATAGAACTATCGATTCTAACATGTTGAGATCATTCTGATAGATTATGAAGCCCCCTTGAGTTAAACCTTTCAATTAGGAAAATGCTAAACTCATATCAAACATAAAAAAGAGCCGCAATATTACTATTACCCATTCCTCGAAAGAAAGCATCTGTTAAGTTTAAATGTCTCTGCACTATGACCAGGCGTGAACTGGGATTGACATGGGTAAAACCAACCCTCTTTCTCTTGTAAATATGATGTTAACTCTGAGAAATTAACTCTTTCCAGTAGTTTACCTTTACAGGACAAGTTTGATAGTTGGCGATAATTTTTCAGACACTCTTGATTTAAGCCTGATTTGTTCATTAGGTTATGCAGGGATCACTGGTAGAGCAGTTGCTTAACTGGAGTGACTACCCTGGGTAAATTAAACCTTATGACTATTGATATAGTTTTTTCACATTATCAAGGCTACCATGTTAAGGGCATATTATTTGGGAAGAAATACAATAGAATCGTTCTTACCAACGCAGGAAAATCCATTGCCTGTAAATCCAGCTAGGCATACACACGTATAATTTCCTATGTTGTTCACACATTGGGCGTTTACATCACAGACATGGGTGTCCGCTGTACATTCGTTGATATCTGAATTCATTGTAATAATGTACAATTATCTGAGCAATAGCCCATAAAACACAAACAATACTATCCATGTGTACTATTGTTATGATTATAATTACAATCTTTTGGCATCATTAATGAAATGAATTACAATGATTATCTCATCATTATACGTATTGTTAATATCAAATCATTCCAATATCGTTACTGTTATGTTCATCATTATCAATTATTGTACATAAAAATGGAGTGATTGATTATTTCCGTACATCAATTAAACATATAGAATACAAAATGAATCAATAGTGTTAAAATAGTAATCATTGCATGCCGGTGGCAGCCGTAAGCACATTGGCTTGAAGAAGAACGTCAGTATACGACCTTCACTGGCCAATGTCATCAATGGTAATTTTCATCGTTTTTATCATTATTAATGTTAGACATATTAATAATCATCATGATAATGATAAATGAAGATCGTTAATTATTGCTATGATGGTAACGGTTCATGTTATCAATTTCATGATCATATCAACTCGGAGTTTTCGCTTCAGGATGAAAGACGTGTTAAAGAACCTAGAAAATATATTGTCAAAAGTCCGCCATGACAAATAACATCCAATAAGTCTATGTCAAAACTTTGTCAAAAGATTTTGAATAACAGCAGTTTAATCCTTGACAAATATACACAAGGGGATTTTGTTGTGAGCTCCGATATGCTTTCCGGGTTCACCAATTTTAGACAAAGAACTCACAGCTGTTCATTGTCATTTGATATAAAAAAATCAATATATTTACTGTGTTCTTAAAGCAGTCGTGCGTCGGGGAGCGAAAATCTCTGATGACAAGTAGAATGAAAAGATATCAGTAACAAATGTATTTACCAGAACAGATTGTTCCGCTGCCTTCATATCCGGCATTGCAAATACACGTATAGCTAAAAGTGTTGTCTTCACATCGTGCATTGACGTCACATTCATCGCTCCACAATGCACATTCACTAGAATCTAAATCAATCAATGAAAAAAATACAGTGCAGGTAGAACATGTAGAAGTAGTAGTAATTGCATTAGTGAAAATAGCAGCATCAGGAGAAGAAGAATACAGAGAGTAAATGTAGCAGTCGAAGAAGTAGTACTACTAGCAGTAGTACATTTAGTGGTAGTATAGTAGCAGCAGCAGTAGCAGGAGAAATACAAATACAATTGCAGGAGTAAAAGTAGTAGCAGTAGTAGTAGTAGTAGTAGAAGAAGTAGTAGTATTAGTAGTAGTAGCAGCAGCAGCAGCAAGAGAAATACAATAGCAGGAGTAAAGTAGTAGTAGTAGTAATAGTACTTGTAGTAGTAGTATTAAAGTAAAAGTAGTAGTAGTGAGATGAAGAACTTAAGTAGTAGAATTTATACTCGTAGTAGAAGTTATAGTTCCCAAACGACAAAAAATACATATTACAAATCGGATGATTATAATGATAATATAATAATACTAATGTTAATTACTACAAATATTAATAATCATGAGATTTATAGTGAAATGGTTACAATTACGACAATAGTTGACAATAATACCCTTACCATGACAGTACTTTTTTTCTTTAGATATATTATGTACTGAAGAAATGATGAATTACACAGGATTTGAAAACTGTAGTAGCAGAAGTAGTAGTAGTAGTAGTAGTAGTAGTAGTAGTAGTAGTAGTAGTAGTAGTAGTAGTAGTAGTACTAGTACTAGTAGTAGAAGAAGTCGAAGAAGAAGTAGTAGTAGTAGTAGTAGTAGTAGTAATAGTAGTAGTAATAGTATTACTACTAGTAGTAGAAGAAGACGAATTAGTATTAGTAGTAGTGGTCGTCGTGGTAGTACTAGAAGAACAAATATAAGTTGTAGTAATGAGGGTAGTAGTAATAGGAAAAGTATAAGAATTGATAGAGAAAGTAGTAGCAGTAGCAGCAGTTGTAGTAGTAGCAAAAATAGTGTCGGCAGTTGCAGTAGAATCGAAAGAGTAAAATTATTATTATTAGAAGTAATAGCAGTAGTAGTATTAGTAGTCGTAGTAGTAATAGTATTAAACGTATAAGTGGTAAGAGTAGTTTTGATTTTTGTGCTGCTAGTGGTAGTAGTAGTAGAAGTAGTATTGGTAGTAGTAGTAGTAGTAGTAGTAGTAGTAGTAGTAGTAGTAGTAGTAGTAGTAGTAGTAGTAGAAGTAGTAGTAGTAGTAGTAGTAGTAGTAGTATAGTAGAAGTAGTAATAGTAGTAGTGTAGTAGAAGTAGTAGTAGTATTGGTGGTAGTAGTAGTAGTAGTAGTAGTAGAAGAAGTATTAGTAGTCGAAGAAGCATTAGTAGTAGTAGCAGCAGCAGCAGGAGAAATATAATTGCAGGAGTAAAAGTAGTAGTAGTAGTATCATAAAGATATTCATAATTTCTCGATTCAATGAACAATTTAGTGAAAACTTTAGTGAAAAATATGATTTTCAAATGTCCTTGGCAAGTATTGTTTCATTTTGGGAACTGAAACTATCTCATCTTTCTTTATCGTTATGCTCATGACCAATTAACAGGCGTCATTGATTCTAAAGCGTTTTATGAAACATTCATAAATGAATGAACATGTGAAATGTGAATACTTTTTTACGTTTTTGGAAAAACGTAATTGCTTATTATGGATATGTGTCACAAACCGTCTTTTTTTCATTTCATTTGGTTTTTAAGAATGGGAGGGGGAATGTCAAGGACCCATTTTGAGGGGTCATGAAATGAACAGAGGAGGGCATTCTGTTACAAATGTGACTTAATTACAGTTGTTTTTTTTATCATTCATCATTTTATCGACACACATACATTCCGATTTCTTGCACTTAATGGTTAAGCCAACAAACTTGAAAACTATTTACATGTATGAGTGAATAATCTTTATATTGTATAGAGTCGTCCCTTTTTCAAACAACTTCTCAGGATCAGTTAAATTTATGGACTAATCAGTTATGGATACAGAATATGAAAATGAGGAGAACTGTTCAATTGGGGGAGGGGAGACACTTACATTTATAATTTTTGACACGTGTTTTAAGAGGGTACTGCCATAAACCTATATGATTATATTACAAAGTTTTGGGGTTCACTCAACCATGAGCATACGTTATCAAACTTTTATGTGGAACGGATAGTGAAACATCATAAGTATTATAAAATGCACACACACCCCGTACTTACATAATCTGAAAAACGACTCTTTGTGACTTTCAAAAATTGTCATTTTTTATTTAATCTTTGATTATACTCATGCATGCCCCAACCTACCAATCTCATTATTTTTTTCACAAGAGTTGCGTAATGAGTGTAAAAAACACACCTACTAAATATTACATCTCAAAATCTCTTTCCGTTCAAAACTTACAGCATTTTTTTATGTAGGGGGCACAAAACTCTTTCGAACAACACATTAATGAATTGAAAAATCTACATGTATAGATAGACAGATAGATGGGTGGATGGGTAAACAGCAATGGCCTTAGAGAGTGAATCCGTGAGGTACATGTACAAAGAGCGAGGAGAGAAATAGAGATAAAGATTAATATGAAGAAAGAGAAAAAGGAGGAGCATTAACAAACCTGTGGTAGTAGGCGTTTTAGTTGTTGTCATAGTAATGGCAACCGTCGTTGTGAAGCTTTCAGTTGTGAAATCCCCGGATGTTGTGCCTTCCATATCACCTGATTTGTCCGAAAAAGAAATACTTATAAAATTGTTTTCTTTGTGAGCATGTCCTTAAATAACCTACACTACAACTTATTTCTTGCTTATTTTCTCCAAACCAACAATCTCATCATTTATTACGTTCTAGATCAGATCCTTCGTTTACAAATTCCTTAAATGAACTCCAAGAAAGGGCAGCAATGTATTAGTTTCACTGGTTCCATTATCTGGATTAGTCTCCAATATCTATCGTTCATGCCCCTTATCACGGGTATTCAAAAACAAGCTAAAAACACATTTGTTTTCTCACTAATATACCCCTATATCATATCTATGTAAACACTTGGAGAACAGAATCTCATTTTTCTCATTTCCTTATATTTTTTTATTTTTTTTTCATTTTTCTCATTTTCTTATATATGGAGCGTTGTGGCCCAGTGGATTAGTCTTCGGACTTTGAAACAGAAGGCCATGTGTTCGAATCCCAGCCATGGCGTAATTTTCTTCAGCAAGAAACTGATCCACAGTGTGCTGCACTCAACCCAGGTAAGGTAAATGGGCACCGGTAGGAATAAATTCCTCAAAGAGCTGCGTGCGCTATGAACGCCTAGCTTAGCCGGGTAATATAGGAGCGCCTTGAACACTTATAACAAGGTGGATATGTGCGCAATATAAATACCCTATATTATTATTATTATTATATTGTAAAGCTCTTTGAGCATGATAATGCGCTGTATAAATTGTAAATGTGTGTAATTGGTGCCTTCTGTTGTATAAAAAACCGCACTGGCTGCATTAAAAGAAAATTAAAGAAAGAACAGTAGGTCTAAATAGTTTCAAATTGTTACAAGAACACTGGCGGGAATTGTGGAGGCGTTGTAGTCTAGTGGTTAAAACTCTCGTCTTTCAATCTTGCGGACGTAGGTTCCATTCCCAACCACGGCGTGTTTTCCATCAGCGACAAATTTAGGTCAATTCACCTTAACCTAGGTGAGGTGAATGGGTACCCGGCCGGAAAAAATACCTCAAATTTCAGATCACCTATAAGCTATAGCCGGGGTAATTGTAATGGGCAGTTAAGCATGAACATTGCGCAATATAAATCTACAATTATTAATCCATGACGTCACACTATTCAATTGGATCTGGATTAAACAATAGATTATCCCCTAAAGATTAGGTTCACCGTCTCGATTTACATGTACGCCAAATTACCAAAACCTCTATTACATACAAAATGTATAGAATAATTTTTATAATTACCTTTTTAAAAAAAAATGTATTTGAGACTCAGATTTAAATCGAGAACAATCAACGTGATGCTTAGGATTAAAAAAAATAAAGATCGATGTGACCTATTATCCCAAAGTCGCCTGAAAGCAATGATGGATTTTTTTTGGAGCGTGGTAAGCTATATGTAAATTGCCAAAAATCAATCCGAAATGACCAACATAAGTACAAGGAAGAAATTCGCTGAGGGCGTAAGAAAAAAAATCAAGTGTGTTTGTATACTTCAGTATGAGATATACATACTATACAATATCAAGGATACTTCTAATAGTCCGACAAATTGATAAAATCCATCGATGGAAATGACTTTTTCACAAAATTATTTGGAAGAAACAACTATATTATCTAAAAGAAAAACACAATTGATTATGCACGGATGCAGGGTCGGACTTTTATAGGTTGCGAATTCGCCGAAAAGTTAGTTAGACAAGCCCCCACTCCCTCCCCAACCCACCCCCCCCACAAAAAAAATAAGAAAAATTCATGATCGCTCATTTTACGAGGTGCACAATGATTTTGAATGCTGCATCATTATATTTTTGAATAATGTACGGAAAGCGCCGCACATCCCCCTCCCAGATCTGCTCCTGTTGACAGTCAGTTTTCAAACAAAATCCTTACTGCCAATTGATTGAATGAAAAAGTATGACTGCCCATTGATTTCATAGGAAATAACGATTTTCAGGGTTTTGGAGCACAAAATTTTGATTCGAATTTAGGGTTGATAATGGAGACCATTTTCCACAAACCAAGGGGTTCGCGACTGAAAAAAAAAATCCGAGGTCAATCCCGGGTAATCGAACGCAAAAGGATTTTATTTTCAACAGAGAAGCCATAAAATACTGACTTACTTGTAGTTTGCGCCCAGCACGGTGTAGAGATCTGTAAGATTGAAGTACATATATAATAGAAGTAAGAATATCAGGTGAATTCCGTTGACGAAAGGTTTGCTTATTTAGTGGGAAAATTCTCTGATAAGATATTAGACATAGTTAGGCACGTATTTCAAATCATATCTTTCTCGAATTTAAAATTCGTACTGAGCAAAAATTAATGGGATATTTAACCCCCGAAAGTTTGCAGATGTGAAAATGTGACCAACATGTTATAACACATCTTATATAGCAGGATATGTTTGGGCTGGAAATGAGCTTGATTTAGATTTTAAAAGGGCACCCGTCGAGTTTCTTCTTGAACGGGAACGTATCAAGAAATGGAGAGAGCGCATTCACACACTCATGATATTTTGACACGGATGTGGGGGGGGTGTTCCTCCCCTCCCCCAAAGTTACTTTAAAAAATGACTCATTACGCTACTACACATACACAAGCACCCTTACACACCCAGGCACATTCACACACACTTATTTACCTACACACATTTACATTTTTCGATAGAAATGTTAAACAAAATCACTGACAAATTCATATTAATGTTATTCTCAAAACGTAAGCTAATCTGGCAATTTAATTTTCGCAGGAAGCCAAATCTATCTACATGTACATGTATATGATTTATTTTCCCGCTTGTAAACGGTGCATCAATTAGTGAGCATGTTTTTCTTTATGAAAAATACATCTGAATTTTGTAATCCCAATGACTTTCAGAATATGGCTAATCAAAATGTTGATCATAATCATGATAACTATTGATGCATTGGGAAAAAAAAAATTCCTACCACCTTTTGGGAGAAGTGGGGTGTGTGTGTGTGTGAGTGTTTGTTATTGAGTTTTTACAGATTTGTATCAATCAGATATGACTGTTTATTGGACCGACTCTTAAGCGTCTCTTTCCGAAACATGTGACCAAGGTTCGAACCTCCGCATCAATTTGTAACTTCCCCCACGTAGTCCGGATTACAAACGAGCGCCACGACGCCCAGAAAGGGGTGGTTTTTACAGGACTTAACCCAATGGTTAAATGAAAAGGTATATTTACTGCGACAATCAATGCTGTTTACATAGAATAAAATGTAAATATTTAAATGTATGACAAATAAAACAAAACACTGAGTTTTTCATAACAGTGATTAAAAGAAGTTACAGGTCTACAGGTATTTGAAATACTGAAAGTTATCATATTGATATTACTACTATACTACTACTACTACTGCTACTACTACTACTACTACTACTACTACTACTACTACTACTTATAATAATAATAATAATACATTTTTACTTGCTTATTAAATAAACAATCACATACAAACATGATTATACACAAAATACAATTAATGACATCCATACAAAATGTTTGAATTAACGCATTCAGGAAAATCACAAACAAATTACAGCAAACGTCTTCTCCAAGATGCCCCCACCCCTCCCGACAGAGATATGAGCATTATAAAACCGTTTTGAAATCTATTCTTAATCATTTTTGCCTCAACCTCCAGAGGATCCAAAAGTCGTCCGTCCGTTCGTCACAAACATGACATATTACTCCGCAACCGTAAGTCACTTTTCAACAAAATTTGGTAGATAATAATATAGGGTATTTATATTGTGCACATATCCACCTTGTTAGGTGCTCAAGGCGCTCCTATATTACCCGGCTAAGCTAGGCGTTCATAGCGCACACAGCTTTTTAAGGAATTACTTCCTACCGGTACCCATTTACCTCACCTGGGTTGAGTGCAGCACATTGTGAACCAGTTTCTCGCTGAAGGAAATTACTTAGGGGACCTGCATGTTATTTTTCAGTCGGAGGTCACATGGTAAGGTCAAAGGGCATTTTGAGGTCATTGTTATGACAAAACTCCACCACTGTAAGGTCACTTTTAACCCAAATTTGGGTTGTTAATTTACTAAGGAGACCTGCATGTTATTGTGTCACATGGTCATTTTGGTCAAAGGTCACTTTGAGATGAATATTAAAGTTTACGTGCAAGACTCTTACGACAAATTTGTTCCTCACCGTTATTTTACATTGAACTTTTGATACAATTCTGTTGCGTGCCCTCGTAAATCACGGTATTTCTGGTTACTTTCACAAAAGTTCGAGATACAACATTGCATATTCCTTGTTTTTATGGGTCTTTGACTTGACAATTATTTCCTTGATATTTTTATCATGGATATTAGACTTTTTATGGATAATTGTGTTTCATTCCGTGCAAGAGGGTGATTTTAGGGAATTACATTTAGTGAGAAAACGCCCTCTTTTGACAAATTTAGAGGAGTCGTCATTTACTTTTTGTAACTAAATCGACCACTTTATATTAAAATTTTGATGGCTGACATTTTGTATTTTGGAACCAAATATGTCATTTGATTTTCTTCACTGTATTTCAAAATCACAATAATTCTTTTGTTATTGAATCGTTATGAGAAGGGTGGTCTGAAGATTTATTATTTTCAAAACAGTTTTAGTTATATGCCTGGTTTTAAAGCGGCTTTTGTGAACATTGGATTTATGATTTATTGTTGCTATTATACTTGACCTGTATAAGGAAGGAATTATTCAAACTCGTACAGTTGAATTTCATCAAATATGCACGCATGAATACTATACGTGATCAGGCTTTAAAAATGGAAATATATACTTTTATGAAATGATTGACATGGGGAATTTTAATTCTTAATACCCTTGCTTATTTTTGCCCCGTGATTTCTTTACAGCTGTATATGCATAGGTTGGCTTTTTAAGCCATCATCGTATTGATAAGAGACATTGGCCGTAATCAAAAGGCACTGGATATAAGAACTTGATCAACGGACACAAATAGTCTAGCGTTTACGAGGACCAGCTACCTCTTAGAACGACACATTTCCATTCGCGGTTTTCAAGATCCAAGAACATATGAACTGGTCAATTATATTTCACTTAAATTAAGCCAAGATCATCACTGTGGATTTTTTTATATAGAAATTGAATACTTTGCTATGAAATGAAGACCCTTAGAAGCACAATCAATTAAGATTTCTAATTATTTCCGATTTTCAGAATCATTTGTTGTCAACGTATATTATAATCATATACGTTTTATATTATGTGATTTACATTGATTTGAATTTACAAGTTTAGACTAGACGATTTGTCTTCTTGAATTAAAACTTGATCTAACTTGTAACATTTCAATTTCTGAACGATTTGTTTTTATGTGTGTATCGCCATATAAAATACTTTCCTCTCTCTATATATATCTGTGACACATGGCATGCCATTCACGAGTGGATACCATGCGCGACCATGGGGTCTTGAAAAGCACCCTAAACATGTAATTTCCATATTCTGAAAATGCACCCCTTAACAAGTATTGGCGTGTGAAACCTTACCCTTTACAAGTATTGGAAACAAAACGATACTCTTGGCAAATATTCCCTGAAATGGACCCCTAAACAAGTACAGGAATGTTTTATTGTTATACGGGTCCTTCGGTCGTCGGCTTTACCTTATTTGGTTTAGTACGAACCCACCTTCTACACCTCGCGCAAATAGGACTCTAAACACGTAGTGTTGGGGCAAAAAGGACATCCTTTATAAAACATTTTAATTCTATTTGATCATCCCCGCAAAATCGACCCTAAACACGTAATTTTCCTAGCGAAATAGATCCCCCTTTTTCATTATTTTTGTGTTTTTGACACCTTTATCACGTTACGTACGTAACGTGCCCTATCGCGAAAAGGACATCCTTTTTATGTGTTTTTTTTTTGGTCGCGCATGGTATCCACTCGTCAATGTAAGTGGCCCCACGGGCTAAAGACATGAATCTAATAAACTGGATTACATGTATGTTGACATGTGGGCAAGAGAAATAAATATAAGGTTTGGCAGCGATTGCAGCTGTAACCAAACTACTTCAATATTCTTCAAATGGGACTATTTTGGTTAAGGATTTGGACAGAAAAAACTCTTGAGCCCTCTTTTGAACTCTTCCCAAATCTTGGTTTGCCTCTAGCGTCTATCAATTGTGCGGTATATCTCGGTTTTGTCCTCCCCTAAATAACACTAATTATAACAATAAAATAATGTATCCACCATCGCTCATCTGGCAAGGATTTTGAAACCGATTCGGCAATTGTAGACAGAGTCACCAACAATGACAACAATAATGACGACCCGTGTATTTGTATTTCCATTTGATTTGTTTTCATTAATATTCTACGAAGCCTGAAATTTACCCCTCCGTTTTTCCCGTCTCTCTATCTCTTTCTATCTGTTTTAATCAGTTAAGTCATGTGATCTTTACTTACGCTCTGGGCGCGGATTAATTGCTCTCATGTACCCTATATGCATGTCTGCTAAAAAACACACAAAAGAAGGCGTCGGGTGAGCGTTACATGAAAGGACAGGGGGGGTTCATCCGACAAGTCTTTTCTTTGAAACGCTCTCGTGGGTTAAGGGTCGTGTAACTCTATTATACACCTATTTATTATTCAGTGGGGGGGGTTCCCAATTATGTCTTCTCCCCCCCCCCCTCCCTCCCTCAGAAAAAATACCGTGGCTCTTCTTGTGTGTGTGTGTGGTTTTTTTTTTGGGGGGGAGGGTAAGGTACAGTTAAATGTAGAAACGATACAAATCCTACTCTTAGACAAGGGGCGGGCACCATGGTATTTTTTTTGGGGGGGGGGAGGCGGGGGAGAGACGAATCTATTTTCCTTATATTGAATTACAGTGGTAATATAGAGTTAAGGTACTAGGATCTCCGTTTTTTTCTCTCTTTTCTTTTCTCCGTTTTTCTAAAGATCTCCTTTCCCTTCCACCTTTTGTAAATGACAGGGGCAGTCGTCCCCTGCCCCCTTTATCACCAACCCATTAAGAAAAGTTATTAAATAACTGACAAAATTTAGGCCGGGAGTTGAACCTGAACTTACGAATATTCAAGCTGAAAATGAGCTTCTTGTTTGGAAGAAATCATAAAAGTAAAGGGAATGCCGAAGGGGCATTAGACATAGATAAGTCGGTAGGCGCCCTTTTAATATCAAAGAAAGGCACACCTTTTTTAATAGATATTTTGACAAAGAAGGGGGTTGTTTGTGCGCACATTCTTTCAGAGACGCCTCTGTGAAGTTCATTTTTTGTGAACAACCTTTCCCCTTTTTTCTAACACACAAAGAAGGGTGTAACGGTAAAAATTCCTTCCATTGATGGAATTATTTCTTTTCATCATCGCAATGGCAAATCTTTTATTATTCGGACATGGTGCGTGGATGATCAATTCTTAGGACTGCACGAATAAGTCATGTCATTTTTTTAATCCCCTCCCACTAACATAGATTGTCAGACAAAAAAAAATGAAATGATTTTTTAATGAAGCATTATTTCAATGCAGTTCACTCGTAGTCAAGTAGAACCCCAACATAACCGTCACGTTTGGTATGACTGCGATTTTTTTTGCTTTAAGTTGTATCATAGGGTGTCTACACCAAGAATGCGACGGGTGCCTCCTATGCACCCTTGGCTATTTTTTGTTATTGACATCATAAGCCACGCCAAATTTTTCACACAACTCTTAAATATGAATTTCATATTTTAAGGAATAAACATGTTATGTTTAGTATCAAATTAAAGCTAATGAAAAATAAAATGTGAATTTATTAATCATTGGGCATTTAAAGCACGCATAGGTCAGTTTTAGGTCCTTTATGTCATAAAAGGCCACATAGCTTTGCAAATATAAGTAAGGCATATAATTCCGAACATATTATGCTTTAAATACAAACAAGTAATATTATACAGGGGCGGATCCAGCCTTCGCCATTAGAAGGGGGCGGAATTTTTTTTCAGCCACTTTTCCCCCAATCGGCTGCTTGAAGTTAATTTTTGTTTCTTTCTTTGAAGGGGTAGTCCTAATAGGCACTTCTAAGCTATATATATATATATATATATATATATATATATATATATATATACATAATATAAGCCTTTTTAAAAAACTGCGAGCGCAAAGCGCGAGCTTTTTGTTTATTTTATGTATTTTGTCTTGATTTTCAAACATTTTGGGCAATGTTTGTGATCCTAAACGAGGCGAAGCGAGAGCTAAAAATGTTAACATTTTTACCTGAAGAATTGAAATTCTAAGCACACTTTTTGTAATCATGGAAAGGATAAGTATATAACTAAACAATTTTGGGCAATGTTTATGATCCTAAACGAGGTGTCTATCCAACTAAATAATTTTTGCGAGCGAGAAGCTTGAACAGAAATTTACAATATAAGTATTGATCTGAAAAAATGGATCTGTTAACGGCAGCTTATTAGCCATGAAGACTTTATATATTTTAACTATCAAATAATGCAAGCACGAAGCTCGAGCTGAAAACTTTGAAATTTTTACCTGAAGAATTAAAAAGGATGAGTATGTAACTAAATAATTGATGCGAGCGCGAAACGCGAGCAGAAAAGTTTGAGATCTAAACCTTAAAATGGGACACTTTATTTATATTTTGTTAATCATATAAAGGATGAATAGCTGGAAATATCTTCCTATATTGATAATGCGAGCGCAAAGCAAGAGCAGATTTTTTTAAATTTATTCTTAATATACGATTTGAACTGATAAAAAAGGATCTGTTAACAGCTGCTTGTAAGCCATGAAGACGTTACATATTTTAATTATCAAATAATGTGGGCGCGAAGCGAGATCAAAAAAGTTGACATTTCTACCAGTCCTGAAGAATGGAAATTTTAAGCACTTTTTTAATCGTGGAAAGAATAAGTATATAACTAAACAATTGATGCGAGCACGAAGCGCAAGCGGAAAAAATTCTGGACACTCTATTCATATTTTGTAAATCATGAAAAGATTGAGTACTTGGGAATCTTCCTACATTAATAATGCGAGCGCAAAGCGCGAACAGATTTCTAAAATTTATTTTTAATATACGTTTTGATCTGATCAAAAAAAAAGGGATCGGTGAACAGCTGCTTGTTAGCTATGAAAACGTTAGATATTTTAACTATCAAATAATGCGAGTGCAGAAGCGCGAGCTGAAATTTTTGACATTTCTATCTGAAGAATGGAAATTCTAAGCACTTTTTGTAATCGTGAAAATGATAAGTAGATGTATTGATGCGAGCGCGAAGCGCGAGCGGAAAATTTCTGGACACTCTATTCATGTTTTGTAAATCATGAAAAGGATGAGTAATTAAAAATTTTCCTACATTACTATTGCGAGCGCAAAGTGCAAACAGACAATTTGTGATAGTGTGATCTGAAACTGGATAATGATGTAAATAGAGTACAACATGTGTATCTGAATAAACGCGTATTTCAGATTTCGTCCTAGAATTTGGGTAATCTTAATACCTTTCTTATCATGAAAATCAATAAAGCGAACGCAAAGCGCGAACTAAAAATATATGATATTCCGATCTGTAAAAAGGGGTCTATTCAAGCTCTGTATGTCAAGCACTTGTGAGGTTAATATGGATCACAGTTAATAAAACAGCTGATATGTTTAATTACTGTTACTTTGAGTTTTGGCATAGGAGCGGGACATTCTATAAGGATATTGTGTCATGAAAATGAAAATGTTGACTATCTTCCTATTTCTCTTCCCAAGCGTGAGAGCGCGAAATCTTTTGATCTTATGGCCTGAAAACTACATTAAAGCACGTTTGTAATTATGAATAAGATGCATGAGTTAATATTTTTCAACAATCAATGCGAGTGGAAATTGCGAGCGAAAACCTTTGATAAAGTGTCATCATATGGGGACTTTAAATATTTTGTTTTAGAATTAATATTGAGATATACATAACTCACCAATCAAATTGCGAGCGTGAAGCGCTAGCTGATACGTTTTGACAATCTGACATGCATAGGGACATATTGATATATTTATGGAATACAGGAAAATAATAGGTACCTTACAAATCAAATTTTGCGAGCGCGCATCGCAAGCAGAAAATGTTAATATTCAGATCATAAAACATACATTTTTACAGAGCACTTTTTAAAAATCAATTAGTAAATCAAACAAAATAGTGAAAGTTCAATTTCCGAGCTGAAATATGTTTTGTATATTGACTTCAAAATTTTTGTATTTTAAGCTCCATATTGATTTTTTTTTATCCCGACATGAAAGATTCTAAAATTATTCACTCGTCTTCCTCTCGTTATGTTTCCCCTACTTTCCCCCCTCTTGTCTCTTCTTTTTTTTTTCGGCCCCCCTGGATCCGCCTTTGTTATATGCATTTCTTTTTGCAAAGGATAAGTTTGAGCATGTGAATATTAAGAATCAGATGGATGCTACCTTGGCATCTTGAGGAATTTTATTTTTCTGACGTCATAAACCACACCAATTTTCAGCTACATTCTTCTTCAATACGACTTTTGTATTTAGCGGAATAAACATATCATGTTTAAAATCACATTAAATAAGATAATAATAATTTTTATTAATTATTTGTTAAAAATAATCCACATAATATGAATCGCTACGCATTAAAACGTGTCCAGGGAGGTTACGTAAGGTCATAAAAGGTCAAATTGGGTCATAAATGCAAGTAATGAAGCAAATAATGTGGAATATATCATGTTTGGAATACAAACAAGTTGGGCATTATTTATCTGGGTCTATTTTTGGCTGAAAGCTATGTTGAGGATGTGCAGATGAATCTGACGAAGTTCGGCTACTTCATACGTCATAAATCACGCCATCCTTTTTACATAAGTCAGCCTCTTAATTATGACTTATCTAGTGTACAAAATAAAAATATGTTTTGGATCCGAGTAATGCTTATGGAAATTGGAATGTACATAAAGGTTACAAAAAAATTAAGCACATGTAGAGGTGACCTTTAGGTCATTTTCGCGCATGAAACGTTGATGATCGGTCGACTTTCACAAGATTTTATACAAAACGTTTAATTTATCATTTTCTATCAACTCATTCCATTGAATTCCAAATAATCTACACCGATTAAACATTTTACACCATGTCCTGTTATATTCCTCTCACAACCACCCATTCTACCATACTTCTTCGACCAGATGCTCACAGGATTCCCATTCACCAACAACCTAAGACCAACAGCTTCGGTCTCTGTTTTGTTGGTTGTTCAGCTGAACTCCGTTGGCTTCACTCACCAACAGAGACCGAAGTTTTAGCGCGATCTGTACAAGGGACTCAATGGATATATATATTTATGTACTTAAGATCGGATAAAACGGGGAAGTGAATTTGCGCGACAGCCGAGGTAAGTCACTGTTTTTGTTCCTTTTAAGATAATTTTTCTCTGTTTTTGGCAATTAATGCCAAGAGAGAATATAAAAAGTTGCATTTTGGTCACGTTAATTTTCAAAAATTTTATTCATTAAAGACAAAAATTGAAGAGCCCCGACGGGGGGAGTTTGCATTGCAAATCCCCTATGGAGGCTGCACGATAGCGAGCCGTCTGTGTACGAGAAAAAAAAATGTTTAAAAAATCCTCGAAACAGACGGCTGCCAGCTGTCTACAACAAACTCAGCTACATGTCGTTGTCAGATCTGTATTACCTTGATTCACACTTGCAGTATAAATTATGAAATACGTGATTCGACGGCCGACCAACAACTGCATTACTTCTTAAAAGTTATAGAACAGGGTGGCGCTGACTTGTATCGACAAGGGAGTTCTTTAAATTTATTGGGAATAACCACTGCGTCATGAACAAGTACGGGTAGGCAAAATGTTCTGTTCCATATACTATCAGCTATCTTCTGAAGATGTAATGGCAGTAGATGGTAGATGCATGTATAATTTTGACGATGCTATCATTTCTGTTCTACCAGAGTTCTCATTTTGGGTTTACAAGTCTTTTGTATGGAAGCTTAAAAGTGCCACCGAGATGTTGAGATAATTATCTCATCATGTTGACATCTTGTAGAAGAGATGATGAGATGACAAGATCCCGGATCTCATCATGTTGACATCTTGTAGAAGAGATGATGAGATGACAAGATCCCGGATCTCATCATGTTGACATCTTTAAGAAGAGATGATGAGATGACAAGATCCCGGATCTCATCATGTTGACATCTTGTAGAAGAGATGATGAGATGACAAGATCCCGGATCTCATCATGTCAACATCTTTTGGACGAGATGATGAGATGACAAGATCCCGGATCTCATCATGTCAACATCTTTTGGACGAGATGATGAGATGACAAGATCTTGGATCTCGTCATGTCTACATCTTTAAGAAGAGATGTTGAGATGACAAGATCCCGGGATCTCGTCATGTCGTCATCTTTTAGTAGAGATGATGAGATGACAAGATCTCGGATCTCGTCATGTCGACATCTTGTAGAAGAGATGATTAGATGACATGATCATGGATCGAAGATCTTGTCATCTGACCATTTCTTCTGAAAGATGTCGACATGACGAGATCCGAGATCTTGTCATCTCATCATCTCTACTAAAAGATGACGACATGACGAGATCCCGGGATCTTGTCATCTCAACATCTCTTCTAAAAGATGTCAACATGATGAGATCCGAGATCTTGTCATCTCATCATCTCTTCTAACAGATGTTGACATGATGAGATCCGGGATCTTGTAATCTCAACATCTCTTCTAAAAGATGTCAACATGATGAGATCTGGGATCTTGTCATCTCATCATCTCGTCCAAAAGATGTTGACATGATGAGATCCGGGATCTTGTCATCTCATCATCTCTTCTTAAAGATGTTGACATGATGAGATCCAGGATCTTGTCATCTCATCATCTCTTCTTAAAGATGTCGACATGATGAGATCTGGGATCTCGTCATCTTATCCTTTGCTATCAAGATGTCGACTTCCCGAGATAATTATCTCAACATCTCGGTGGCACTTTTAAGCTTCCATACTTTTGCGTACTAGTGGAAAAGAAATTGACGTAAAGGTATTGCATTGAAGTTTGGAGAAACATGCTAGATTTGCACAGATAATTCCCCAGGTTGTGATACCGTGTTATTTCAATTTGGCAAGGGGAAGTTTTCCACTTTAAACTTGCTGCTCGAATAAAGTCTTAATATATAAAGTTCGATGCTGAAGAAGTGGACTGGATCAATTAAAGGTGTAATATTTATACCATTTTGTTCTTAATGGTCTCTCTAAAATTACTTAGTACGGCTTCACATTATTTAGCAAGAAGGCAGATCCTTCAAAGATCATGAGCCTACCCCCAACTGACAAGTCAATAAAAGAGCATGATTGTCAAAGATGCTCTTCCTCGGGAGCTTCATCTGGAGAGCAAATGATCGGAATGACTCCTCTGCAATTTGCCTCCCATGTATGGATGGGAAGTATAAGTACGTACCTGTTCATAGAACATTAATTACTCCCAACGAATAATTATCAGAACCTGTTCCACGTGGATTTAAATCGGGGCCATCATACTCTAGGGCAAGCATTTGCCACTTATAGTGTATCGTATGTAAATAACATTGTGTCATTCTGAATAAAAGGAAAACTGAACATGCAGTTAATACTAAAGTGATGGAAATCAGTCTGGAAAATGAACTAGAGCACAAAATATAGTGGAGTTAGAATGATGTCAAGTATCAAATTTGTCTAATTGGATACTTGTCTAAAATGTGAATTTGTGTTCTAAATTTGTGTTTAAATTTTCTGAGGTGTCTCCAACATGATTGATCTTAACCGGAAATTGTGTGCAATATATTATTTACTGTGTATGAATCGGTCCTTGATTATACAAAAAAACCACTGTGCAGTTTTATTTCGTGTAAGAAAATTGGTGATATAATACCAAACTTATGGTACATGTTTTGATTAAAGTCTTGTTACGGTGCCTGACATCATTTGACCTACCATTAACATTACTGCATTTTAGGTGATCTTGTCATTTATTTGATGTCTGGTAACTTTAATAATTGCATTTTACTTGCCACAGGCTTGACTTAGTTACCAAACACGTTAGCTTTAATCTATAAAGGGTCACTTTCTGTCATATTTACTTAAAGGCCATATATATGTGAAAAGTGGGAGTGGTTCGTGACTTCAGAAAAGAAATTGCCATTTAAGGGAGAGGAGGTAGAACTCGTCACATTCTTGATACACATACCCTCAGCCAACCACGAGATGTTCCACATTATATGTTGCATTAATTACATTTGTGGCCCAGTTTGACATTCCATTACCTTAGAATGAACTTTAATTGTCCTGAAAAAGTTTTAAAGGCCTAATAATTCATATTTGTGGATTTAATTTTGAATTTGATTTAATTTGATATCAAACATGATGTTTATTCCGCTAAACGTTTAGAAGGTAAGAAAGCTGGTGTGGTTTATGAGGTCACAAAAGTAGAATTCCTCATGATGCCAAAGAAGCAACGGTCGGATTCTTGATATACACACCCTCAACTTAACCTTTGCCAATGGATTCACATAATACCCATTTCGTTTGCATCTGAAACATGATATGTTCCTCATATGTAGTTCTTACATTTGAAAGGCAATTTGACCTTTTATGACCTTAAATAACCTTTACCTGAGCGTGCTCTAAATGCCCAATGATAAACACATTCATATTTATATTTCATTAGCTTTAATTTGATATCAAACATGACATGTTTATTCCATGAAATATGAGATTCATATTTAAGAGTTATGTAAAAAGGTGGCTTATGACGTCAATAATAAAAGAAAATGCCCCAGGGTGCCCAGGTGGCACCCGTCGGATTCTTGAAGTAAACACCCCATACTACAACTTCCAGCAAAAATAAAATCGCAGTCATACCCAACTTGACGGTCATGAAATAAGTTTGATCATATTTACCCGACTATCGCTGATCACGACGGTACAGAATTAGAATTTATCTATGGTTAGGTTAAAAGCATATTCGGTTCAATTCACTTACATCGAACTTTTTCATGCCTTTTTCCCCCTCAAAATTTAGTAAAGCGTTTTAGCTGAAATGCTTTGTGCTGGTAGATGAACTAATTCATTTTCCTAAACCTTATTTCTTTTTGCGTTTCTTTCGAAACAAGTTTCTAAATCACAGCAAGTCAATTGATTAGGGTACTAGAGGCGTAAAAAAACCGCTTTCCTTTGATTTGAATTTGTAGAGGCATCGAAAAATTCGCGCTTCGCGCAGGACGATCAAAACTCCTTCACTGCGCTCTGCCGCTCTGAGGAGCGCGCTTCTCGTGATCTGTGATTGTTGGTACGCTTCAAGCCCACTTACCGCCCCTCTAAAATGAAAACCTGTCTGCGCAGTTGGATAAAACGACATCAGGGACCCGTTTCATAAAACCTTGCCACGAAAAAAAAAATCTGGCAAACAAAATTATGACAGTAACACTTACACACGTTTGTGCAAGAGGCCCCTAGAACTCATTTGAAGAGAGCACTCGTCGTGCTTTGTAGTCTGAAGGCAGAGTGGACACTTCATAGAACGAGATAATGGCAGTAATATTCTGTTAATAAAAACACAAAAGACACTTTGGGGCCTCGAGGGATATTTTGCACTCATACTATGAGCGCGTGTCTGCCAATAATTATTTTTCAACGATCTTGCCCCTTTTTCCTATGCACAGAGAAGGGTGTAAAGCTAAAAATTCCTCCCGCTGTTTATTCCTATTCATCAGAGTAATATGGCTTTTTGGCGAAAAGCGAATGGAATCACTGTGACCCACATGACTATCCTCCCTGTAAAAAGACTGTGCGGGGTCAGGGTCTGGGTAACAATATCCATTCATCTTAATACCGTATAGATCGTCACCATTCCTTTGTCGCCCCCTAAACGTCGGAAGACAAAGATTTAGCAATGACCGAAATATTTTCGGGTCATGTACTCTTTCCCTCTTCCCCTCTCTCTCTTAAATCTATTTTGCTTGACATAATTATCATCCGAAAGTGCGGTCATCTTTGTACCATGGAGTCATATGTCATCCCAACGCACCGTTTGGGGGCGCACATGATCATACCTTTAATATGCACGGTTAGGTAAATTACATGAAAAAAAAAACGATTCCCGAGTATAATGTAAAAAAAAAATCAAATTGATAGCGCATGATTTCAAGAGGTTACACACAGGAGCGTAAGATATCCCTTTTTAGATATAATTATCAAAACGTAGGCCTATCAACTAGCGCTACGCTCTCGCATTTTGATTGGCAAGTTTTGTATACCTACATATATATATTAATTCTATAACAAGCTACTTAAAATCCCCTTTTCCATTACAGTTTATGAAAGAAATTCGTCTCACGATTTGCGCTCGCATTAATTGTTAAAACTTCTTAACCCATGAGTCCTATTCATGATTTCAAATGCTTAAAACATCCAGTTTTCAAGTATCAACAAATTCCACGCTCTCATCAAGCATATTGGATTAATGAGTAATAATAGTAGCATTTTCATCAATAGAATATCAACAAGTTTAATCTTGCACTTAGGAGTAATAAAAAGATTGTCATTGTGTTCGTACAGAGAGAAAATGTCCATAGGATGTCTCGGTCCTAGGTCAAAATAACAATAATAACAGAATATCGCGCCTCTCGCTCGCATCATTTATTAAGTGTGATCCACACCCAGTTCACAATGTTCCTACACAGTGCTTGAAATAGTGCTTAAATCGACCCTTTGTCAGATCGGAATACATATGTTTTCAGCTTGCGCTTCGAGCTGGCATTATTGATCTTCATTATGTAAAAAGTGTGTACAGAACGCCGATATTCTACGTCTATAATATAAAACAGTTTATTGATATGGGCTGCGTGTTCTCGATTCAAAATGTGCTTAGATTATCCAGTTCTCAGATCAAAATATGAATATGTTTTGTTCGCGCTTCGCGCTTGTATTATTTAATTGTTCTTTTTATTTGTTGTTTTTCAAAGAAACAAACATCAATTCTGAGTAACCGATCGGATCGCATTATCTAATTGTTGTTTTTATTTGTTGTTTTTCAAAGAAAAAAACGTCAATTTCGAGTAACCGATCGGGGGAAATAATTACGTAAATAGATAAGTAAGTTTTTTTTCTAAGGAAGTTGTCATTTTGATGTCATATGATTATATTTCTCGGTTTCATACACACCTTTTATACACGTGAAAACACAAACCAAGACTTTCGCACATCTTAAAGTCACACCCCCAAAACATTATAATAATATTCCATAGTATTTTGCGTAATTCGTCTCTTCACAGATAGGTTTAAAGTAACCAATCAAAAGATGACGTCATCTGGATTTGTGATGAATGTTGGTACGCTTTAAACGCACCTACCGCCCCTGCAAATTAAATCCTGGCTATGCAGTTGGTAAAAAAAACAAAAAAAAAACCAAAAACATCTGGGGCCCGTTGCTGCATAAAACTTTTGCCATAAAAAACTCTGGCAAATTGTTGAAACTTATACATTTTTATGCAACAGATACCTGGAGGCTGAGATCAGTTTATAAATTTCATAGGGAGCACTTGTTGTTTACATACATCCTATAAGCGCTGTGTCTGCCAACGTCGTAATTAAGCTGCGATCTACCCTCTTTTCACTACACACAGAGAAGGGTGTGACGCTAAAAATTCCTCCCGCTATTTATTCCTATTCATTTTCGTAACGGCTTATTGTTGTTATTATTATTATTATTATTATCATATTTGTTTGGCGTCACCCGTGCCTGGAGGCAAAAAGCGAACTGAATAAACTGTGACCCGCAGGAATCCCCTCCCTCTTTAGAGACTGTGCGGGGTCAAGGTCTGGGTAATTATATCCTTTCATATCTTCATATTGCGTCCTGACATTTTTGTTGTCAGCCCCTATATGTAAGAAGACAAAATATATTTGTGGGTTTGTTCTTTCTCTATTCCTTTCCCTCTTCAATATATCATATTTTGTATGTCATTCAAAACGGTACGTTAAATACGGTACCACCTGTAGTGGTTCTCACGCACCTGTCTCAAATAACTTGGTACGCATATATGTATATTGTTATTTTTTAAATTATATTTTCGTCAAGAATCGCGCTTAGAGATCGAATGCGTAAACCAAGAATTAAACCGCCCCGAATAAATTGGTCCAATTTCGTACTTCCATATTTTCGGCGTATGTTGTAATCATGTAGGTCCACGAGATGCGTATCTTACAAAACAATGATATGCGCGAAACCCGAGCTAAAATATATTTTGTATTCTCCTCCCCCATTTCTTCCTATTTTTCATCATCGTCATCATTATCATCATCATTATCATCATCTTATCATTATTATCATTTTTCTTCCCCCTTCCCCTTCTTTTACTTATCTCCTTTCTTCTTTTTTTTGGGGGGGTGGTTGTCCCGGTATTAGTTTGTCTCCCTGGATCCACCCATGGATGTGTGAATTGAAAACAACATTTTCGGATACTAAAGCATTGGCCGATTTGAAATGTTCCCCCCCCCCCGGATCCGTTCTTGATTTTCCTGATTTTTCAATTGCCGGTCTGCTTGCTTGAAAGTTGAATTGTTTCTGTCAATGGTAACATGTTAGCAGAAATTTGAAATAAGATGGCAATATTTTTTTTCCAACAACCAAAAGCATGAGAGGAAAATGCACGCAAACTGTACAACGGGCCTGTTTCGGAACTGTGCGATCCCTCATATTCAGGTTGAATAAAAGTAATTGGTGTTTTTCGGATTGGCCCCTAGAAAAGTAAACTAAGTAAAGTAAATGAAATTTGGAGTAGATAATCTGTGTCATTTTGTTGTTTTATATGATGCCTGTTTTATTTTAAGCTTTCAACCCCTAATAAATATCATACAGACTGTATATTTATTTCTGTTATTACTCAAATGTTAAAAGCTATCCTCTATGATATTCACGACTTCATATCAAGATGATTGTCAACTCATTTCTACTGAAAATTTTTTTAATCCTACAATTCTTGTTACGTGCAATTTACCAAAATATTCCATACCTATTTTGGTAATCAAACGTGATGATAATTTACCGAAATGTCCATGACATTGACGACACTTTCTGGTAACTTCAGGGATTATTCGCTCAGATGTCTGTACTCATTCATTGTTTTTTTTTGTCCATTTCGTCCAATAGCCACTCTGTCTAAGAGCAAAGGCACTTCGTATAAGATTCACTTTTTCCAAAAGCCACTTCGTCTAAGGCCCATTTTGTTGAATAGCCACTTTGCAATAAGCAAATATTAATTTAAAAGAAAACCGCACAATATTCACGACAAACGAGTACAAAAACTATAGCTCCTCTAAAACATTAAATATCTAAAATACATTGTTCTGCTTTGGTTTATATTTCAATACTAGATAGCAAAAACAGATGACCAAGCGCGATTGGTCCATAGAGCGCGGGAGCGCATCACGTGATAAGATCAAAATCTGTATATTTTCCCAGCTGGTCACTTTCAATGAATTGGCTTATATTTTTTTTTCTACGTGCATGGCGCGCTCTCGTGCAATAGTATACAAATAGCAAATTGGCATGAGTGCCTCGGAATTTAGCGAAAATATAAAAAAACAAAAGTTTTTCCCTGCAGTAATCTATGAAAAGGAAGCAAAAATATTGAAAGCCAAAAGGAAAATCCCGCACATGACCTTGGGTAGCATTGCGTATTTAGCCAGCAGGCTTATACGCGTATTGCACCTTCATTTTTACTGAGCACAATTAATTAAATTGTATTGTGACGTCATTCCTTAAGCCGTGCAACGGTACATTTTGGATGGTACGTCTTTTGTGCAACGGTACGAATGTTTGACATTCAGCCTCCCATTTGCTCGCGTACAACAAGCTAAGTAGGCGGTTTACAATATTCGTGCGACGTTCCGATATTACATTCGTTTCAACAGACTTTTCAACTTGCACACTCATGTAATATTCGGAACGATCGCACTCATCAACATTGAATATTTGTTTTATACAACACCTATAGCTTACAGTTTAGACTACTACATGTAGTATGGATCTAGATATAGGCTATATTATGTCTAGATCTAAGTTAGGACTAGATCTAGATAGGCTAGTCTATACATGATTGTATGGCTATGTGCGTAAGGTCTTATTTTGCTTTAACGTTGTCTTATGAGCGGCAGTAGATTTACTCCAGTAATAGTAGTTTCAAGTACCGCGGTAGGCCTACTTCCAACATACATTCATAAAGTCACAGATCCATGAAGTGCAATTTGTTAACAAATTTTATAAGGTAATCCATTTCAAACTCATAACACAAATTTTCCAATACCAAGTCAAACTTTATACAAATAGCGAATAGGCATAAGTGCGAGATTTCGCATGAGGTGAAAGAAAGATGCTCTATTCAACGAGGCGTTAGCACGAATAAGAATATTCGCTATTTGTGTTGTACAACGCCTCGGAATCTAGCGAAAAATATGAAAAAAAGAAGAGTTTTTTCCTCCAGTAATCTATGAATAGGGAGCAAAATATTGAAAGCGAAAAGCAAAATCCCACAAACCGGGACCAAAAGCGACAAGCGCACATGATCTTGGACAACATTGCACATTTAGCCAGCGGGCTATACGCGCATTGTAGTACCTTTTCCTTATTCAAGGAAATCGCATTGTGACGTCACCTCTTAAAGCAGTGCAATGGTACATTTTGGACGGTACATTTTGGATGGTACGTCTTGTGTGCAACGGTACGAATGTGTGACATTCAGTCTCCCATTTGATCGCGTACAACAAGCTAAGTAGGCGTTGTACAATAATAATAAACTCTCGAATTTCGTTCCATAAATATTTAATTCAAGTTGGTAGAATCTTCTAGAATAGTCTCGAGTAATGACTACAAGCTCTCGGAATGACTACATGGAGAGTCTCTGCACCAACATAAGAAATGTGGCTCAACAACACAGAAAGTCTGTCTTATGGATTGGAGGAGACTTCAATTTACCAGACATCGACTGGAGTGACTATGTGGTCACTGGCCACCGCAACACGCAATCAGTGAATAATGACATCTTCACTACAATCGTCGAAGCAGGTCTTGAGCAGATTGTCACCTTTCCCACTAGACTGGAACATACTCTCGACCTGTTCCTGACAAATAGACCAGCCTTCATCAACAATTGTCAGTCGATGCCTGGAATTGGTGACCATGACATCGTGTGTATCAACACCGACATCATACCACGCAGACGCAAACCTGCCAAACGCAAGATCTATCTGTGGGACAAGGCCAACATGGAGGATGTCCGTAAAGGAGGTGAAAGGATGGCTGAAGAATTCTTTAGCAAATACGACGCGTCCTCATCGGTAAATGAGATGTGGTCATCCATTAAAACAGAATTACAGGAAATACTTGACAAACATGTTCCATCAAAATTCACCACTCAAAGATACAATCAACCCTGGGTCAACAGGAAAGTTAAGAGGTTAAGTAGACAGAAACAAAGAGCCTACAACAAGGCCCGCTCATACTGTGGTCCGAGGAAGGCACGGATGTGGGAGAAATTCATCTCACTGAAGAGGAAAACGCAGAAAGCTTGTAAGGAGGCCTACGAGACATACATAAACAACATCATTTGTCCTGATCTTCGATCTAACCCCAAAAGATTCTGGAGCTACATCTCAAGCAAGCGCTGTGATAGTAATGGCATCTCCCCCCTTCGTGGACCAACTGGCGCAACTTTCACCAGCAGTAAGGACAAGGCAAACCTCCTCAACGACCAATTTTCATCAGTCTTCAACAACGTTGACGAGGACAGGGAGCCCATCCCCAACCTTGGTCCTAGTCCGTACCCCCGCCTATCGCACATTGACGTCACTTCAAATGGAATAATCAAACTCCTTAAGAAACTAAACCCACACAAAGCATCTGGACCCGACAACATTCCTCCCCGACTTCTGAAAGAACTCGCAGATATTCTTGGTCCCGTTCTTGCCACTCTTTACCAAGCATCAGTTGACACTGGCATTCTACCAGAGGCATGGAAATCTGCTAATGTAACACCCATCTATAAGAAAGGGGACAAGAGTTTACCATCCAACTACCGCCCGATCTCTTTGACCATCATATGCTGTAAGATCCTAGAGCATATCATCCACAGCACCATAATGGGCCATCTTGATGTTCATAAGATTCTCACTGATGTGCAACATGGCTTCAGGAAGGCAAGATCTTGTGAGTCCCAGCTGATCCTAACCGTGGACGACCTTGCTCGCAACATCGACGCATGTGTCCAGACTGATGTGATTCTGCTTGACTTTGCCAAGGCTTTTGACAAGGTGCCCCATCCTCATCTTTTACGTAAGCTAGAGTACTACGGTCTCTCCGGCAGCCTCTTGACGTGGATCAGAAATTTCCTTCATGGCCGTACTCAGCGTGTAGTAATTGACGGGGAAAGTTCCGACATTGCACCAGTAACCTCAGGTGTACCCCAGGGCAGTGTACTTGGGCCGCTCCTTTTCCTGGTCTACATCAACGACCTTCCCAACTGTGTCTCCGATGGCACCAATGTCAAGCTCTTTGCCGACGATACCATGGTGTATAGGGCCATCAACAGCCATGATGATGCAGTTCAGCTGCAACAAGATCTAAATGCACTACAAGAATGGGAAAGGAAATGGCTAATGGAATTTCATCCCGGGAAATGCCAGGTTCTTCATATCTCCAAACGGAAGAAAAAAGACCGACATAGCCATACATATACAGTCCATGGAACTGAACTAAAGCCTGTTGAATCTGCCAAGTACTTGGGCGTTGAGATTTCGAGTGATCTCTCCTTTGACAGACACATTGACAACATTACCAAAAAGGGAATGAAGACACTTGGCTTCTTAAGGAGAAACTTGCCCGGTAAGTCATGCTCCAAGGAAACCAAAGCTGCCTGTTACAACACACTTGTTCGGCCTATCGTGGAGTACGCAAGTTGTGTGTGGGATCCCCACACCAGCAAAGCCATTTCCAAGGCAGAATCTGTGCAACGGAGTGCAGCTCGCTATGTGATGAACAATTACTCAAGACGATGTAGCGTCACAACCATGATTGATGCGCTTCAGTGGAAGACCCTGCAACATCGTAGAGCAGTGTCAAAGCTTACTATGATGTACCGAATCACCAACCATCTGTTTGACATCCCCGACGACCAGTTGGTACCGCTCAACACTCCAACCAGAGGCCACAGCAAGAGATTTCTAATCCCACGATCACGCACATCACTACTGAAGGATACGTTCTTCCCAAACACCATCCGTTTGTGGAACGGTCTACCTGAAAATGTGGTCATCTCACCATCGATCGACATCTTCAAGACACGAGTCAGAGATGTCGTCTTAAACTAACTCAAAATATGAGAACAATTTGTATATAGTGTATATGCGTTCGTTTTTGGACTTATTTTCATCGAGCTTTGCTACGAGCAACACGTTTAATTAGCCGATAGACAACCAACTGTTGTGCGACGATACTCCGTGGAGGTTTATGCACACTACTGGAAGAAGAAGAAGAAGAAGAAGAGTAGGCCTAGTCCTCATGAAAATTAAAGTTGATATTGGAAAAGTAAAAACGAGATAAAACCAAGACTGCACTATTTAAAGCGCGTCGTCTAGGCACGCAGCCGCACCCTCGGAATGATTAGCTTAGCAACGTACGTACGCGCATTGTGTTCAGCTTAGCAACATGCATCGGTCGGAGATGCGAAAAGGGTGGTTACGTATGCGCGTATACAGCTAATTCACTTAATTTGTAAAGGGTGTGTTCATGGATTTAGTGTGCCCTGGGATCTTGCAGTGCTGGCTCATTTACTTCAGCGTGCTATAGTCGACTATAGCACGGCTTTCATATCTAAGCATGCTATAGATGATTCATCTGAATGTCATGTGACGTGCATTGATCCAATCAGCTGTCAGGGATCTCTGTATGTGTTGTATAAATAATAATAATGATGATGATAATAATAGGGCCTACTAATATAATATAATAATGAACAGTTCTTATAGTCGCTTAACAGGCCTACCATATAAATAGTTCCTATGCGTGTAGAATTATTGTTTTTGTTTTTATAAGGCTATTACATGTGTTTCTTAAAGAGATATGTCTTTAATACAGATTTGAATCTGTTGAAATATGTTGTTGATCTTTTATTATGAAGCAGATCGTACCATAATTTTGGTGCCATTTCCCAAAAATCCCTATTTCCAACAGTCTTGGACTTTACTCATATTTCAGAAAGAAGATCCGTTGATTGTGAACGAGGGTTTTGACTGGGTTGATATTTCTGAATTAAAACCACAGACGTTACGACGAATAACACGGAAGTATCAACTTCGCCATTCAAGGCTTATTGTAGATCTACCAGATATTGACTGAAGGGGTGTGTAAAATAACATTCTTTGGACCGCATGAAGGATTTACATTATCCCCCATGATAATATTTTCCATCAGAACCTCTCGGGGACAATATCAATCCAGCTCTCCAAAGAATATTTATATTGCACACTTTATAAGTCAATATCAGGGTCATAAAATACACCTCCTAACGTCAGTGAAAAAAAAATCAACCGAAGCAATTTAAATAACGTAATCTTCAATATTCGATTGCATTCATTGGATAACTTAAAAAATACCACACAAATAAAACGTAATAGGAATGAGATAAATAAAAAAATAGACATAAATTTTGTTTTGTTGTTCTTAAAAATGATAAGAGTTAAACCTCTGATATGTAGATGTTCATATTCATACTCATATTGTTAAATTCGCAAGATTATGAGACTTAGTTTTCTTGGTTTCATATTACTTTATGGACTACTTTTACATGATGTTATATTCATAAGGAGAATACATATTGCAACACAGAAAAAAAAGTGATGAGATTGCAGATAACTGTGCATAAGCTGACTATGTCGCAGAGACGATTATCAAAATCAGGCTAATAAATCGGTTTTTTTGTGTGTCTAAATAGTGGTTGTTCATCCTATTTTGTGTGTTTATTTTCTTCCACTGTTTTTACCGAAGGCATTCAGCCCCTGGATTCGCGTCTTCCCCCCAATAGGCATAACGGTTATTAGATCGAGACCAAGTGGGACTTTACGCCAAATGGGTAATGGACAAAGAGGCTCTTATAATCACTGACCGTCGGACGGATTGGCCTTCTAACGAAATTATATTGAACCAAGCAGCACGGTCATTGGACGAAATGTCATTTGACGTAGAAAAATACATTGCCTTATGTTTTAACGACCTTTCATCTTTTTTAAATGTTTTTTTTAATATAATCACAGAGCCCTGAGGCAGCTTTTAATGTTAATATTTTGCATATTTATATCATGTATCTTGCCATCTGTATCTCGTAGCATACCTTTTCGTATTTTTACTTTGTATTTGTTCCTCTTTCCCTATCTCATAATGTCCTGTTACTATGTTTTTTGTATATTGTATGTTTTTTATGCTGATCAGGACACCCTGTTTAAATATTCGAGAATATAAAAAAAGAAAATCAACCCGGCCCCTATGCGGGGACACATACTACTTTTTTACTTCCCCTTACTTTGTCTTTAACCCAATACCATAATTATCAATCTTTACTCCAAAATGACCGTCATATCTATTTTTTATTACCAAAATGTGCATATTGCAAAAAATCTGCAGGTGCATCATGTTATACATGCACATTTAGGGGAATAAAACATCATCTGCCTGGCATAGATGCACTATCGGCACCTTTTGGTAATAAATTTCTTTTACCAAAATGTAAAGTTACGTAAGTGGGTGACTGACAATTGTTCCGCCGACACCTGATCCGCCGACAATCGCTACGCAAAATGACACAAATGCTCCGCCGACATTTGCTCCACCGTCAGTTGCTGCGCTGAAATTGGCTGCGTCGACAATTGCTCCGCCGATATTTGCGCAGCCGACAATTGCTCCGTGACAAATGTTACGCCGACAATTGCTCTGTCGACATTTGCTCCGCTGACATTTGCGTTGATTAATATTGTATATTGTATGGTATACTTTGTTTTAACATTATCTCCACCGCCCTTGTTCCTAGTTGATAGCAAACAAAAAATTCTCCTTTCGAAACTCTGCTTAATCTTTTTTTTCAAATAACTTCCATCAATCTGTAAGCGAGCAATTCAATCTCTCAGCTTTCATAATATGCATCCAGTATTGACCCGAAACCAAGTTACATTAAAGTAGTTCAATTATAAACGCAAAAATTACCTAAAATAATGGGTTAAGGAGTGTATTCATAACATTGTGGCGCTATACATTATTCATACTTTAGATTTCAGGCTATAGGGGTGCCGCATTACTCGAAACGGTTGGGCGCCAAATTCTAGTTTTCAGTATTTTGTCTCGTGATTTTTCCATCATGTACATACGGATTTAAAATATTTAAAATGTCAAATTTCATGTCTGCATACTTTACGTAAAATCAGCTTGCACTTTGCGCTTGCATTATTTGATTAGTGAGATCACATATCCTCTTCATGAATTTCTCAACACGGTCCTTAAGATACTTCTTTTCTGGTCAGTATAATTATGAAAACAAGTGCTTCGCGCTTGCATTTATTGTACATTTACCCCCGCATCCTGATAATTGTTACAAAACGTAAAAATATCCCAATTTTATGTGTAGTGGAGCAATTGACAGCGGAGTGAATATCAGCAGACCAATTATCGGCGGAGCATTTGTCGCATTTTGCGTAGCAATTAAAAAGCTCAATACAAACGGGGTTAAATACATTTTAAAAATAAAATCTTTCTCTATTTTTTTGGTCAACTCTGTAGGAGTCATGACACCAAAGAGAAGTTGAAACGATAAAAAAATGAATAAAAATGGCAAAGAAAAAAAAAATCAGAAAAGGTTAGATCATTTCAGTTTGTTTGCAAATGGGGCAAGATCCACAGAGGTAACGTTTGAAAAGAAAACAAATATTTTACAAAGTATGAAGACAGGCAGATTTCGTTTACACCCAATTTAATGTTCACACAGTAGAGTATCATGACAATTTAGTTTCGGATACGAATATTGCAATAGAGAAAAAAAAAAATTGGAACGGTCTAAATGAATCTAATTCCTTTTGCAAACTATCTCTTCTAAAGAGCTCATTTGCAAAAAAATGGATTAGATCAATTTTTCATAACATTTTGGGGGGTTCTTTCTCAAAGACAAGATATTTAGTTACTTTGATGGTAGGAAAGGAAAGTTGATACATTCCACTTAAAACGTGAATAAAAAAAAACAAAGAAAAATCCCTTTTTTTATTCAAAGGGGTAAGATCCATTTCAGTTTGTTTGCAAAATGGGCTAGATCCACAATGGTATTTTTGCTTACAATATTTAAAAAGTAAGAAGGCGGGTCGATTTCGTTTTTTATACCCAATTTTATGTTCACAAGATAGGGGAGTATATCATCACAATTTGGTTTCGCATGAGAATATAGCAATATAAGATACTATAAAAAAAGCTTGATTTTCTCAGAGTGGTCTTACGTGATCGAACCCCTTTTGCAAATAAACTATTCAATTGTCAGTCAGGGAAGCAATTGTCCAGTTACCAACAAAAAATGCAATAACTATATCTACCTGCACATTTTTCTAGAACGCGTCTCATATTCAAGTTCAATTTTATCTATTCAAAACAAAAATAAAAACATCACATTATTAGCAATATATGAGTGAGTAAATTACTAAAACAAAGTTTCTCGCCTTAAATCTTCCTCATGTTGCTCAGATGAAGCGCTGCTGCAAGTCATCCATCAGATTAGTCTGCAGGTGGGGTGCTGTACACTTTTTACTTCAGGTACCCCCAGAAGAAGAGAGGCAGACAATTCGCAGCAGGATTTTTCGAACGGGGGGTGGGGTATTAAAAAAAATGGTATTTCATCCACGCAAAAAAAAGGGTCTTCACAAAAAATAGGTGTGGGGGGGACACTTCTGTTTTAACGGCACTTTTACATTGCAATTCTCATGGTGCCTCTCAAAAAGGGGATCCGCCAGTGCTTTGCAGGGCTATGGCAGCAATATTCCATCGAGCTAAAAAGTGCATTAAGAGAAATGGGCAACATGTGGAAGATTGAAGGCGGGAAGCTTTGTCAAAGTTGTGGCCAAAATAGCAATGAAATTGAATTTTTCAGTGAAGAAAATTTAGTGATTTACTGGTTCTCTCGTTTATTTTTCTTGATTTATGAAACATACGAATGAACTTTACGTTTATTTTTTGTGTGAATGCCTTTGTCTCTGTTTCAATAGGTATCACCTGACTTGGCGCAAATGGGTTTTGACACTTTTTGAAACAATAGCTATAGTGCACTCAACCATAACAGCAACACTGAAACAAATTTTACCAAGTGACAAAGGAATATTTTTTTCTATCCATACATGCTAGAAATTCTCTCTGAATCCCAAATTTTCTTTTGGAAATACTTATTTTAAAAGGCGTAATATTTTTTTCTGACTCGCTATGTATTTACACATTTTGTAGTTTCATTTTATTTCATGCCCCTAAATGTCTACTCAAATATGAAAAATATAAACGCATTTCAAGAGAGGCACTTAGTAAAGTTTCTAGGCACTTAGTCAAGTTTCTAGGACGTACTAAGAATTGCATAATTTTTCGAAATTTTTGGCAAGATGCTGGTCATTTTGTAATAAAAGTTATAATCATTTGCCATTCTTGAATATTAGCTATGAAGCACGGTTAAAACCAATTATTTTTACTCACTTCACTGTAAACGTGATCTACGGTTAGAAATGAATTAGATTATTCACACACATGGAAAAGGTAAAACACATCAAAAGAGGGACGGGCGGGGGGGGGGGCAGGTACCCCCTTAAATTTGAGGTGGGAGCAGTCCCCCACCCCTATTTTTTTTTTGTTTAGAACTTTTTTTTTTGCTTGTCAAAAAAATTTGGTGGTCCCTCCTTGAATTTTGGTTGATAACTTTTTTTTTGGTAGTCATTTTTTTTTACCTGTCTCTGTCCCTAAATATTTTTGTTTTACTTCAGCCGCCAATGAGGATAAGCAATGATGAATCTGCTGATTTTAATCCCAAATCTGATATCACACCTCACCTACCTCATCTCCACCCCGCCTCGTCTCATGCACAGCTAGTGCACATGGTATGTTATTTTCTAACTGAGACTTGCAAGTATTCAATCTTCTAAGATTAAAATCTGCCCCAAGAACTCAGAAAGAAGATTAGGATTTTAGCCTAATTTGTTATCAGGACTCAATTTGAACTTTAAAACACATATGAACCAAAAATTAAACAATTCAAATTCACTAGAATATAGAAAAAGATGGCTGGCATAAAATGATGTTTTACCAAACCCTATGAAGCATACGTACCTTTCAACATAGATTCTAACGAATTTTGAAATATTCAGTTTCAATGATTTTACCCTACATATTGAAATCATGCCAACTCCAGGCCGAAATACCTCTCTGAAATACACGAAAAGCATTGAATTATGCATATAAAGTGCGTCTGTAACCCGGCTACGTGTAGTAATCTGATACGGAGGTTCGAAGTTCGAGCCGCGCCCCACCGCGCCATTGTTGGCCACATTTTTCGGATGATAGCATTTAAGGTACATGTAAGACTCAAACGTAACTAAGCATATCAAGCGGATAAATGTCATTAAAAATCTCAAAACGCACGTACACTCGAACACACTCTCACCCTATCTCACGAACACACACACAAGTACACATATGCGTCTACATATTATTTCAACCACAGACAAATTAGTGAAATTAAAGTAAGACTCACCATGAGGAGAAAAGAGATCGTCACCCACATTGTTCTTAAAAGGTCAGCCCCCTTAACAGGTATCTGCATCTCTTCACTGACCTTCATGTTAGCCTCTCGATTTAAAGTTAAATATAATATGTTATCCAACTGTTCCGCTGGGCAGTGCGTCAGTTAAGAAAGTCTACTCCGTGCAACAGTATTTTCTAAACCATCATGCCGACTTACGGTGTAAAAGTAAGAATCTTAGAAGGAAAATGATGTCACCTACATGAAAGAAAAAAAAACATATATTAACGATTCAGAGACTACAGCTGTTTTGAAGCCACAGTTGTCAGGATAAATCGACAGAATAAACCTGACAGAAAAATTCACCCTGTAAAACTGACAGCACCATATAAAAGCGTATATGCGACTGACCGTGGAAACGCCCATTAATATTTCACGTACATAAAGTATCATAAGTCTGAACAAAAAAAATATTCTGAAATTACTGACCGATTTCATTACAATCGTGTTTCTCCAAAATGCTGGAGAACTACATATTTCGATTAAAAATATATACTTAATCAATAAAAAAATGATTAAAAATAAAAATTGTACCTCCGATGCTCTGAAAGCTTATTTTAATAATATAAAAAAATAATGCGCATTAGATTTATGAATTAACGCTAGAAGTATGTATGGACCGAAAAAGGATTTTGATTATAACATACAGCTCAGTAAGTTGTTTTCTATTTTTATTGGAATACGAGGTAATTGCCCTAAATTAATACACAATTATTTAAAAATAAAAAAAACATTTCCTTTATTATTCATGTAATTTTGATTTCAAAACAGTGTTAGAAGGCGTACAACTGGTTTCAATCCTTGGTCCTCTTCCCTTATATGTAAATGATCTTCATTTTCGTTGCCATTTATCATAAATTTGTTCTTTTCGCAGACAGTTCAAAGACATTAAGCTAGCCACCGTGACATCAGATATATACAAATATGAGTATTGAACTAAATAAAAAACAAAAATGGTTCTCAATTAATACCTTAACTTTGAGAATTCAGACAACAATTTGAAATCGGATTTTGAATTGGACTTCGAATACCAATTTTGAAACGATAAGCTTCGCTGCTTCTTTGTGTCCCTTAATAATAATAAAAATACTAATAATTAGACTTATATCGCGTCAAATACACTCTGTAGAGTGCTCAAGGCGCTTTTGGGGAAATTGTATAAGAAATTGAGAAGAATTGGAGATAAATGTTTTAAGGTAATGTTTGAAAGTTTCAAAGGTCACGTACTGTTTGATGTTTTCAGGGAGACTATTCCATATAAACTTAGAGGATGAGTAAACAAATGATTTTTTCCCCCAGGCTTTGGAAACTTTAGGGGTAACAAGAGAATTGGAAAAGGAGGAACGTAAGGATTGAAGGGGTATAACTTTTGATCAGTGAAATGACATGAATGAGGTACTGGGGAGAGCAATGGACACAGTGGAAAGTTAACAACAACATCTTGAACATAATACGTTGTTTTACAGGGAGCCAATGTAAGAATCTTAAAATAAGAGTAATGTGAGCTCGCCTGGTGGATAGAGGCGAGCGGCAGCATTTTGAAGTTTCTGAACTTTGACTAACTGATTCTGGGGTAGATTGAACAAAAGGGAGTTTCCGAAATCGAGACGGGACGAAATTAAAATGTGAAACAATTCTTCTGCGGTCGAAACAAGTGTTTCCTAATAAAACCAATATTTCGCAATTGGTAGCGAACTGATTATCAAATAAAATAAATGTGATTCGACATTGTCATGTGAGAATAAAAAAAACTATACCGAGATTGCGACAATAACTTGACAAATTTACAGTGAGCCAGAAGTACCTTAGCATACGTCGTCACGTCCAATAAATCATTTTATACTGCCTGCTCAAAATAATTCGCATTCAGAAAAAACTTCTTAATAAAACGTCTTCATGATAAAAGTAGGCTCAACATATTGAGACAAAAAATAGGAAAATTGGTATACAGGTTATGTATTCCAGCTCAAAAAACTATTATTCAATGAAGAATACTATAAGAAAACAAATGTTGCGTAGGTTTGGGTTTTCTTGTATCTCAACGAAATCATATTTTTTATCATGAATAAAAAAGTATGACATATGATTTGCATAACGCAATAGAAAAACAGAGAACAGAAACTATTCTATTAATTTTATGTATGTCAGACTAGCATACTTACCGAATTTGTAATAGAAAAGTTTTTCTTGACTTTAATTTCCAAGGTTTGTGCTAAACATCTACCCCGAATGAAGAGCAGGAGCGCGTGTGATTAATTTATGTTATAGACCATTTCCCAACAATCAACAGAATTGGTCGGTGAACTTGCCGCTGCCGGTCACATTACCGAAGCCGACTCCTGACCGATCAAAGCTATGACATTATTTTCAGTGGCACACCGTCGGTCGATTTGGCACCCATTTTGTTCGTGTGACTGCCCGAGAGAGTAGTTGGCCAATAGAATTCATGACATGATCTTTTTTTAATTGACGTAGCGCGTTGAATAGTATTATACTTCCCTAAACGGGTAAAAGGGCATGAAGAATAAGTAAATAGCACTTTGAATGGTATTTCATTTCCGGATTAGAATTTATTCCTATTAAAGGGGTGGTCCAGGCTGGAAATATTTATATCTCAATAAATAGAGTAAACCTCACTGAGCGAAATTCTGAAAATTTGTCAAAATCGGATAAATAACAAAGTTATTGAATTTTGAAAGGTTCGCATTATTCCTGTGAAACAGTTCTAGGCATGTTTTTATTAATATTTAGTAGGTGGGCTGATGATGTCACATCCTCACTTATTCTTTTCTGCATTAAGTGCATTAGTTATGTATTACCTTATTGCCACATATTATTACACCATAAGGGAGACAGAGGTAAGGAAAAATGAAACATTTATGATTTCATATAATAACTTAAGAAAAAAGAAAGTGGGATGTGGCATCATCAGCTTACCTAATGAATATTCATGACGATAATTACAAAACTGTTTTCACAAAATATTGATAAACTTTAAAGTTCAATAACTTCGTTATTTGTTATCCGATTTTGATGACAATTTTCAGCATTTTGCTGTGTAAATTTTACTATTTATTTTCATTTAGATATACTGTACATATTTTCAGCGCGGACCATCCCTTTAATTCCAGCTGAAGAAAAATAACATACCACAAACGAATGTCATCTCTTGTCTGGAGAATGTATACTCGTAAATCGGACAAGTTAATGTAGGGGCGGATCCACCTTCCGCCGATAGGGGTGGGGCGATTTTTGGGGGGCCATTTTTCCCCTAATGAGAGTGCATAGGGCAAGCAGATTTTTTTTGTATTTTGATCAGAAACTGGATAATTTTAGCACGTTTTAAAAAAAGTTTAAGCTGTGTATCTAAATAAACATGCGTGTGCGTGTTTTAGAGTTAGACAGAATCTTGGAATAATGACTGCGTTTCATTTTTTAGCTGAAAATATTTGATATTACGGTATGAAAATGGCAATTGAGCACTATTTGAAGCACTGTTTATAGGAAAATTATGAAGTGGATAGCAATATATAAATGATGCGACTGCGAAGCACGAGCTGATATTTTTATAATCATTTTGACCTAGGACCGGGACATTCTAGGCGTAAGAAAATTTTGTCATCATATAAAAATGATTACTATCTTCATATTACTCTTCCTAAGCGCAAAATGAAACTTGTCGATATTCCTTTCTGAAAAAGGGTATTAGAAAATAATGAAAAAATTATTATCATATTTATTTTTGTAATAAGCCTAAAAAGTGGGTGGAATTTGTAAACGTTTATTTGTAACGTTATATTCGAGCAGCTACCCCATGTTATAAAATATATCTACGATATTTTTTCCTTTTTTACTGATGTCAATTTTAAAATAAAAAAGAGTTTTCCCTACTAAACGGAGGTATTATTGAAGACTTTTTTTTTGCTTGTCAAATTTATTTCGAGTGCGAAATATCCTTTATTTGTGTGGTTCAAGACTTTTTCTTTGCTTGTTCCTCCGAAAAATTTGCCCCCCCCCCCTCCTTGGACATTCCTGCTTCCATCCCTGACTCAGGGCCAAGTCTTCTCCCAAACGCAACAAGCAATATTATATTTTATTTCAATTCAACTCATGATCTTTTCCTTGAAAGCCAAAAAAAAATCTACATGTAGATCCATAACTTAACCAACCATCATGATATATTGAGTTGACATTCATGACATTTGATTATATTCCCTCACAGTGTTGACGTTAAGGTGCATAAAAACAAAAGAAACCGCTGAGAAGCTCACTTATCAACGTGGAAAAAAGGAACAGTGACTTTCAATATTGTGTCAGTTTACAACTATCGAATTTTGACCTTGCCCCACCTTTCAACGCACTGCACCTCATTGCGAACGACCGGCGAACGACAATCATATCATGTAGGGTATCATTTTAAATAGAATCCAATGATTTATTCATTGGTATCAATTAAATAATAGTATTCACAAAAAACCGAGGAGAAATTATCGATCAAAATCAGATTTTATATTGGGTAAAGTTTTAACGAGCACGGGGGTATGTGTCCAACCAATTGGGGCCGTATTTTACCCATTGCGGGAAGCATATTGTCCAGTAACGTTAAAAGATAAGCAGCAATTACTTGAGAATGGGCAAGATCTTCATCACACTGGAAAAATTAAAATGCCCAGGTTTGGTTGACCACATAATTAAACTAATGGAATTTTTTTACCCAATATGATGATGCCATGCCCAATTGGATATTTAATGGGAGATGTCATTCCTATTCCGGGTATTTAGAAGCAAGTTGGTGTGTGATCAAACTGATGATTTGATGATGACGGTGGTGGTGATGATGACGATAGGATGTTGATGATGATGATGATAATGGTGGTGATGATGGTGATATAATGATGATGATAATAGGATGGTAGAGATGAAGATGGTACTTAACAATATGGATGTTTGTGGTCCGTGACCAGCCCCTCCCCCAACATGCCCAACTCCCTTTCGAAAACTAAAGACTCCTAAAATGAATACTAGAATATTAACCATTCTCAAGGGTCATCTATAACGTCTCTGGGCTTGATCATAGACTTGGTGGTTTTTTAATCCCGATAACACCGTTTTGTGTGAACCATCCCCCTAAAATAAAACCTTAAACCAGCTGATTATAAAATGCACAATGCATTGTTGTTCACTTCAACGAACAAAGCACGCAAATAAAACAACAAAATTAGCAAAAGGAGATCACCACAGATGTATTCTTCTTGATATATTTCAATTATATTGCTCTCTGAGTAAAATAAATATGGAACCTTAATAAACCTTAATAAATTAATTTTTGTACTTTCAGAGTAATGGATATTGATTTGCACGTTTTACATTACAAGTATACAAACAAACATCTTCAATTGGTATCATTATGTTGGCGTTCAAATTACTTCATTTGAAAGCAACAGCTCACGATTACGAGTCTTATAATATGTATATATATTACTACACACTGGCATATTAATAGTGGGATTTACAGAGTAGAGCGGTGTTCGAATGTTATTAAATGGGCGCGCACTAAAAACATGATATTTCATGATGACCTGTATTCAATTCTATTCATTTCATTCAACATGAAAAATACAATAAACAAGAATCATATATATATATATATGTATATATATATATATATATATATATATATATATATATATATATATATATATATATATATATAATTGTGATGAGCAAGGACCTAAACATTGGGTTGGTGCTTCAGTGAGTAAGATATTGGCGAAGAAGCGCGAAGAAGCTCAAAAAAGCATTTAAGCTAGAGACGTAGTCTGGATTTCTTCAACTTTTATTAATACAAGCTTTCGGCCATTTAGTTCGGCCTTCTTCAGGTATCTGAAGATGTAAAAGACATTAATGGCTTTACATGTAATATGCATATATTTGGATTAATTTACTATTAAAATAGAGGTATATCTTCAAAGAAGATGTTTGACATCGGTAATGTTTAATTAAGATTATCCAATAGCTATTAAAATTAATTAATTTTACGCAGGTTTTTATTACGAACATTTTTTGAAAGTATGTAGACATATTGGGTTATGTGTGTTGTATAATACATATGTCTCAAAATGTATAATAATATATAATAACATATATATCTCAAAATGATACATATATAAGGTATTGATTCATATATACATTCGCGTCTAAGCACGTGAACTTATGTATGTAATCACACTCTCAGTCACATACATACATATGCGCAGACACCTAAACCAACCCTACTCTAATTGGTAGTGCTAGTAATTACCCAAAGTATCATATAAGGTAGAGGTAACAATGATATATGTGGTTCTGCGATAAATAAATGATGTATACAAAAAAGATACATTATAAATGTCTGATTTCTTACCTCCAAGTTTTACTTTCACATTTACTGATATACACACACACCAACACATCACCCACCTGGTCAAGCACTTACAGTAAAACTTAAAAACTTAAAAATTAAACGTAATTAAAATTTCAGATGAAGACAATTCATGTTACAGAGGATCAGTTTGAAAGACAAAGTATTATCAATATAATCATAATCAAGTGCGTATCCCCATCCAAAATCCAACTTCTCTCTCTCACATAAAGAAAAAAAAACACATTTGGTGTGTCCATCTGCACATTAGGTGTACACGTCTACACCCCTATCTAAAATAACAAAAAGATTGTCGAGACTTCCGGTCCATTCAATTTATGTATCGTTTTTTTTTTGTTACCTTAGCCTGGGAATCGAACTGTAAATGCCATTGATAGGCAGGTTTATCAAGTACAGTATCTGAAACATATTGAATAGCAAACATTACTGAAATACATGTACATATTTGATAATGTGATGTAGAAATCAAATTATGATAATAATGATAATAATAATAATCCGTTTTTATATAGCGCTTTACAGATATATTATTACCCCGATCATCGGATTTAATCAGTCATTTCCGCACACAATGTGTGCACATCCTCGACTCCCTGGGGAGTATTCCAGTCAGTCGCCGGTGAGGCGCACTCAGTAAGTATTCGCCCCTGGCCAGACAAGAAGATAGCCTTCATTAATTATATCCATTAATTATATGTATGGTTTGTGTACAACATAATTATAGATACGCTTAGCTTTGCATATTCAATTAAAATTTGATATCAGAGCCTTGGTTAATTGATCTTCCATAATGGAACTAAACTAAATATTTAAAATGACAATGATATATTATCACACATCTATGAATCGTTCTTAATTGAAAGGAATATTGAATAATTTATCGCGAAATTTATTAATTACTCTTGAGAAGCGTTTCATGAAAGGACTTCTCGGGTTTTTTATCCCACAGTTTTTGCAAAAACTGTGGTTCTCAGCCAATAAAATTCAAAGAAATTTGTCAGATATGACAACTTATCGTTCAACAAATTTTAATGAAACTCTCCCCTGATAATGAGGTCCTTTTCGTCAACTTGTATTGTATGATATAGAGATTGCCATACCCTATTCTAAGATTATTATTTATTATTCTCTTTATAGTGTGCAAAATAATGTACTTTATATAAAAAGGTAAAACATTACATCTATGTAACATGTTTTTTTTTGTATGATACATACATGTACCTTAACATTTTGAATACACAAAACACTAAATAAAAACGGTGAATTCATCACGTAAGTAACTATAGTTAAAAAATGACAACAAAAATATGTAAAAAGCTCAAACTCCACCAATGCATTGTTTTCTTCTTAATAGAACATATTTTTTAACATTTTGAGAGTACAAAATGATGATTTTTCGAATTATAATCATAATTCAATAATACGTCGTTTTGTTGCACTGAGAAACACCCATGGTACCATACCCTCGCGCATTGCGGAAGGACGTTCCTGCACCAAAACGACAACATAGAAATTGTTTAATGAATTCACTTAGAAATATTAGGCTTACAAAGCAGATTTATTTGAGGATGATTACAACAGATCTAATATCGATCTGGGTGACAACTAGTAGGCATTTGTATAGGGCCATTGTAGATGATAATCTATTCCGTGGCGCTCTGTAGTTATTATTACTCCGGCTTTAGGTCGGTTGTTTCCATTACTCAGTGCATTCAAGGGAACAATCCTGTCGGGTACCCATTCACCTTATATTCAAGGAAAGAATGAATAATTCGTTTTCAAATCCAATCATCGAAAAGCAAAAACGGAATTCAGACCCGTGGTTCGGTTTTTGAAAACACAAAAAATGAAATCATCGTGTTGTGATTTCGTTTTGTAGATGAAAATAAGAAACCAAAAAATCAGAAATACTTTTGGACTTATTCTGATTTCTCATTCTAACTTATTGTTTTATATACAGTGCGTCCCAAAAAAAACTATACACTTTTGAAATGGCTGCCAAATAAAAAATGTAGCACTTTGGGGGAAAAGACTTATAGATATGGAAAGCCAATAAAGTCAACTTTCAAATGACACCAAAAAGTTGGAAAATTGTTCATGCTTGAGCGAGCACTGCCAACTGAAACAGAGGGTATGCAAATTAGGGTGGGCCGGAATTAGCCTTCCAACTTCTTTCAGATTTTTTGTTTTGTACTTGCAAAGTTGAAGGTTATTTGGTGAATTAAAGATCAGATGTGATCAGTTTGTTGTTTGTGAAAATTTCATACGTTATTGAATTGAAATTTAATGCATGAGTGATCATGAATTACAATTTTTAGTGCAGCTTTAATCATGTGGATCGTGTGGATCTCAACAATGTGTTCATGACAGTCAGAAGAGGGGGGTAATATGACTTAGGTAGGTGAAGTAAGTTGATGGGCTAAAGCCGCTAAAGTTCAACAGAACATTTAGCAACCCCTCTCTCCATCTCTACCCCCTCCCCCACTTCTCTCCTCCTGAGAGACCATGGACCTACTTAGTAGGTCCATGGAGAGACTAAGCTTGGCTAGGCTGGGCAGGAATTAGCCATACAGTTTTTTTTAGAGGTTAGTCCTTTGGAACTTACAAAGCTAAGGGTGTTCTGCTATTCATGAGTGAGATAAGTTTTGGTTTTAATAGGCAAATTTCATGAATTACTAAATTGAAATGTACTGCATGAGTGAACAGGAATTGTAATTTTAGTGTAGCATATTCATCTTGTCGACATCAGAAGTGTGTTCATGAGAGAGTAATGTGATGGTACATGTACCTGTTACAAGCAAGAGGGCGAGGTATGCTAAGACTTGGTTAAAAGGGCATTCCTCTTCTTTTTGTCCTTTTACAAATTAAAAGTCATAGGTACCGTCCCCTCTTCATCTCCATTTTCCAGCCCCTCCCCCTCTCTCTCACTGTCTCATCTCCTGGATTGTAGCCTTTTCAAAACTTAACTGCCAAGTGACCGGTGGCTGATGGTCAGTTTGAATGATTACCAAAAAAATTTAATGATTATGATGATTAATGAAATGATTTATTGGAAAAGGTGAATGTTTTATTGATCACATTGCACATTGAATGAGTTGATTTACTGATAAATTGTTGATTGATAGGAAAAAGTTGATGCCCTAATTCAGAATTAATCATTAAACCAACATTCTGCTCTGGACTTCACACGTACATGAGAATAGCCATCAGTCTCTCAACAGGAGAGAGTGGAAAAGTGGAAAGTGGAAAGTGGGGGGGGGGGGGGGGGGCAGGGGCTGAATGTTCTGTTGACCCTTATTTCATCAACTTACTTCTCCCACTTAAGCCCTATCTCACGATTCTTACCCCCTATTCTCCCGACTGGCCGACTCACATGAACACATTGCTGAGATCCCCATGATAAAGTTGAAATGCTGCCCCAAAAGAGATCCAAATGATACAGTTGAAATGCTGCTCCAAAAGTGTAATTTGTGTTCACTCATGGATAAAAGTTCAATTTAATAACTTTAAAAATTTGCTTAAGATATCAAAACTGATCAAGGTTGATCAATAATTTATCACAACGCCGTTAACTTTGCAAGTTCGAAATGATTTGCCTCTCAACAACTGAAATAAATTGAAAGGCTAATTCCAGCCCACCCTAATTTTCATACCCTTTGTTCCAGTGGGCAGTGCTCGCTCAAGCATTAATAGTTTTCCAACTTTCTGGTGTCATTTGAAAGTTGACTTCATTGGCTTTCCATATATATGAGTTTTTTTCCCCAAAGTGCTAGATTTTTTATTTGGCGGCCATTTCAAAAGTGTATAGTTTTTTTTGGGACGCGCTGTATATATATATATATATATATATATATATATATATAACAAAATCAGAGCACAATGCAAATCGCAACACGCTTTCCACTTTGTGGTTCTGTTTTCGGACGATCGCGCCGCAAACATCAAAATTGTCGTAGGCTCTCTGATTTGCTTCTCGTTCATCAATATTAAGAGCGTCATCTACGTCACCAAAATATTTCTTCATTATTTTGATAGAATTCAAAGTAAGCCACGGTTTTGACATGTATATACTGGCAAGCTATGGATGTCGATCTGTATTCATGATTGGGGGCTATTTTGTTCTCTTGTGAGGGTTTTTTCCCAGTTTTTTTGTTTCATTTTGTAATAGGGCGTAGGTCAATGGCGTTATGAGTCTAAAGTTTTCTGGGTAAGATATGACAATAGGCAAAATTAATTTTAATGCAGTGAGGAAGGCGAGCGAGTCGCAAAAAAGTTTTTTTTCTACACATAAATAAATATGTTATGACGGATTTTGACATGATGTTTAAAACATACATCATATAAAAATCAGTTGCAAAAAAAATGGTTTATCTATTTAAAGTGCTATTGTTGACTCGGTTGCTTTCCTTACAGAATTTTTAAATATTAATTTAGGCCTTTATGTCATGTCTTGCCCCTAAAACTTTATTCATCGCGCCACTGACCTCCATCCAAACTAAAAAAAATATTTAAAAAAGAAAAAAAAAAGGCACAAGAGAACAAAACAGCCCCCAACCATGAATGCAGATCGACACCCAAAGTTTGCCAGTATGTATAGGCTAGAAATGTGGTTTTATACTTAAAGATAACTAGGAAACATGGCGCTATCAAAATTTTTATGACGTAGATAGCGCTCTTTAATATAGGCGAATAAAAACAAATCAGAGAGCCGACAACAATTTTGATGTTTGCGATGCGATTGTCGAAACCCAGAATCACAGAGCGAAAAGCGTGTTGCGATTTGAATTGTGCGTTTTTTACAAACAGAACCACAGAGCTCAAACCATGTTCTGATTTTATTTTTTATACAAAAAATACAATAGAAATTACAATGAGAAATGAAAAAAAAGTCCAAAAGTATTTCTGATATATTATTTTTGTTTTTAATCTATCAAAACGAAATCACAGCATGGTTGTGATTTCGTTTTTTTTTTCTTAAACCGAACCACGGGGCCGAGTTCCGTGTTTGATTTTTGATGATTAGAAAAGCGGAAAAAATAATTATCCATTCCTACCTTAATTCTTTATCTGAGTTGAGTGCAAATCAAACAGAGTCAAAATAATAAATAGTGCTTGGACGTTTTAATAGTAGCTGTAGCTTAACGGGTTCCGTTCAACGGCGCTCTGTAAACAAAAAAATAGTAAACAAATAATGAATAAGAAGGACAGCTTAAAACAAACAAAATGGTTTTTTTTTAAGTGGAAGAAAAGGCAAGAAAAAATATAATATATAGGCCCATAGTAATGACATCGGCCAGGCCCTAAATATTGCTTTTGTTCCTTTATTACCCAGAATTCAGTATTTTGATTTATTGATCCTGTAGTTTTATCCAATAAAATGATTTTTTTTTCATTGACTACTTACAAAGTTCATGCTACAAATCTGTTTCTAAGGGAAAAAGACGCTCCCATATACTGCCTCAAGATATTTTCTAATTCTGATAACTATATACATGTAATTGTAAAGGATTGATTATATATATCGCTCACGATGGCGGTCTCATGCATTCATTTATAATCTTGTTTTGTAAAAATGTATGACACATCTTTTTTTGTTGATATTTATTGACAATATTTATACTATGCGACTGTTATTATTTTGTTATAATCATGTATTACCTTTGAAAATATTGTATATATATATGTATTTTGTAATTCTGAAATTGATGTGAATGTAGAAATAAATAAAATCAAATCAAATCAAATATATATATATATATATACCCTAATGAATTTAAATATTCAAACCTTATGGCGAACATGGGGGTAACGGGTCAGAGGATGCTTACCTCACCGCTGGCACTGCTTCTTTCTCCATCAGCTACATATGGTAGAACAAAGTTATCTAAACCACCGGATCTCTGTTCATTGAAAAAAACAAATAGAAGGTAATAATTAAAATAAAAAGGAATTGCCAAGAGATTGAAAAAAAATTGACAATAGCATACTTATGCAATGTTTACTCACGTGCATCTACAGTCAACATTTCAACTATTTACCCAGTTCTCACATTATGATAGGAGGGGGGGGGGGGTGTGGTTCTAGAGTGTTTATTCTTATTGATCAACTACATGATTAAATACATATGAATATATACTTCAAGCAAATAAATGTGTCTGACGAATTAGATATAAAAGACTTCCTAAAACACACAAAAGTGCCAGGGCTAGCAGTACATATACATGTAATTTAGTTGATTCACAAGTAATTATGCATTATCATAATTTTCAGCTTTGGAAAAATGATATCAGATGCTTCAGAAAGTAACTTATTTTAGATTTCCTGCGGTGAAATATCTTTATTCCGCTATATAATTATTTGTCTCGATATCACAATTCGATACCTCAAGATTTACTATGAATAAGTAAGATTTATTTTAACTGATTAATTATGAGCTAATTAGAATCGAATTTAACTGTGTAGAAATGGCTAGAACTATTCAGAATATCAAAGATAATTTACCCGGCCATTGTATTTTTTACCTTGTTCATTGTTTCTTTGTCTTTTTGTTCCTTGTTTCTTGTTAATCCATAAACTTTCTGATGTTTAATCTATGTTCTATAGCATATCACAATAAATTACATATTTTACGTGAGAACTGTTATTTCGCAAAGCCATATAAGGCTTTTCAAAAGGTTCTCCAATTCCATTTTCGGTCTTTTGAAAATAACAAACATTATTTATGCATGTACATTGTTTGTAATGATTGTGCCAGTATTTTAAAAAGAATGGAATGAATGAATATTCAATGCAAATTAAACTATACACAACAAAAAAGTAAGTCCCCCTAAATCAAATTGCTGTAACTTTTGAACGGAATCATTTTGAGGTATATTTCCTAGGTGGTTTTCTACACTCATTAGGCAACTCCTGGAGAAAAACTACATTGATCGGTTGAGTCATGCATGAGTACTTAAAGATTGAATTAAAAATGACCATTTTTGAAAGTGACAAGAGTCGTTTTTCAGATTGTGCAAATACAAAGTTGGGCAAAAGTTGTTGTAAGATGTATTTTATGGTGTTAATGCTGTTTTACTATCCATCATTTAGCCACTCCACACACAATTTTGATATCGTATGTTCATGGTTGAGTGAGCACAATATTGCAGGGGCCGCAGAAGCGGGGTGGGGGCTGGGGGCCCCCACTTTTTTTTTTTCCAAAAATGTAAAAATGACCATATGATTGTGATTTTTTGCGTAGTCAGCCCCATCCCAATTTTCGCTAAGCCACTGCCTCACACTTTGAAAACCGTTCTGCGGCCCCTGTATTGTGACCCTATCATCACAGGGTTTTTTGGTAGTATCCTCTACAACTTGTTAGGTCATATTAAAATTTGAAAATGCTGGTGGCTCCCCCGATCATAGGCCTCTCCCCCATTTTTAAATTCTAGACCCACCCGTGATTTCTCCATAAATTAAACTGATCATGAGAAATTGTTAGGAAAAGAATACATTTAAGCAGTTTAATGAGTTTTAATTCCTAAGTTTTCGAATGTGCTCGCTCAACCATGAAAATGTTAAAAGTTCAGAAAGTGTTTGGTGATAGAAATGATGGATGATAAAAACAACAGCAATTAAAGTCACATTTGCAACCTAATTTGCTCCCAATATATTGACCTTATTACCCTTTAAAATTAGTCTGTGGCATTTAAAATACCCAATTTCCCACTTTGATGCGTGCTCACTCATCCATAAATAAACAAATCGATTTATTTTTTGCACAGAATTCTGCCCATAGGTTGAAAACATTACTGCCTAATGATATTGCTAAAGACAGCCTTGAAAAAAGTTCCACCATATTGAATAAGGGGTTACTTATTCTTAAACATATGCACCCATAATGTACACAAGTCTATGAGAGAGAAAGTCAAAATTTCAACAAATTTGAAATAAGGTTTTGTTTCATGAACGTTTTTTGTTACTTTTGCCAACAGTTATTTCATAAAACTTCGCATATGGCTTCAGAGAAACACTATCCAAAAGGCACGCACACCAAAATAACAATTCGATACGGCACAGAGTGGGGCCAAGGCCTTGAACGTTCTTCTCATTTGCATAATTTTCGAATATTGTGTGCTCACTGATGCATTAAACTTCAGGATTTTCATAAAAATCAAATAAAATGAATCATACAAGGAGGTTTGTGACAGATATCCAAAGTTACAGATTGCATTTTTTCCAATAACGTAAAAAAGAGCTAATCACATTCCACATGTTCATTCAAGCGTGAATGTTTAATTAAACGCATTTTAATCATTGAAGCATGTTAATTGGTCATGAACATAACAAAAAAGTTGATAAAAGATCAGTTTCAGTTACCAAAATGAAACAATACTTGCCTATGATATTTGAAAATCGCATTTTTTTTGTTTTCAATAAATGTTCATTGAACCGTGAAACGATGAAAATTGGTGAAGATACTCTTCCTAAAATTAAGTGTGATCATATTCCAACATTTTTGATAAAAAAATGTGTAAAAAATCCAATTATAGCAAATTTGGACTTGTGTTTATTCAACCATAAAATCTAGCCAAAAAAGTTGTATCGTCTTTTAGAAAGTACCTTTTACAAGCCTTCTGGCTATTTTTCATGATGAGAATGTGGAATCAGTTCCAATAAAATGGAATCAAAGTAATGATATTTGGCTTGTTACTTTTGAAAAGTTACATTTTTGCCTTCTGACGGTGCTCACTGATGCATGACGTAAAATATGTCAATAACATTTACTCAGATGGTAGCTTATAAAATAACCTACACGCTCATGTAAAAAATATATCAAAAACTCGCATTGGTTTGGAAATCATTGATGTTTGTTCAAGGGGGGACTTACTTTTTTTGTTATGTATATATGAATATAAACCAGTAAAGAGAGTGAATGAAATAGAGAGAACATGAGGGGAGAGAATGGGGTACAAAAGAATAAAAAAAACGATATTCTTACCCGATAATAACTTATTTCACTTTCGGGGTTATCCATGCCTTGATATCGTCTTATCCGATCAACAGCCCTACCGATATCATACTGTCGACGATCGAGAGAAGTTTCAATCGAGTAATCGTCTGATGAACGATCCGACCATAGGTCACCGAATATACGCCGGTGGTCTGAGATGCGGTAGTTGCTAGACTTCTGCATCCTGACGAGTTACATTTGAAAGGTCGATTCCATTTATGTATACATGCATATAAATTTGCCGTTTCTTAATTCATAACACAAAATACTACACATCGTCGAAGGCACCAAACGGTACTTTTTACACTTTCCAACATTTAGGCTTAGGGATATTATTATTGTATTGCATTATTGTGCAAATTGTGTGCATTATTTGTTTTATGATCTAGTGACGCATAGCTTTATCATTTTTGGTATATGATCCTCATCTCAAAACCATGACCAGTAAATAAAACTAGCCATTAGTACCGGTCATTAGACAATATTTCTTTTCGCTTTTATACATGTAAATGGTGATCACGTGATAGAATTCAGCCAATCATTTAATTAGGATCCGGCCTCTGACCAATTCAAAACAGATAAAACCTTAAGTCAACGGCATCACTTTTATCACTGCAAGAAGTAGACAACAAAAATGTCAATACTTATTAGCCTTTTTCAATTAATCATACAAATATAACTTACCCCATCACCATCCTATTTGCCTGATTACGACGGACTTTCTGAACCATTATTAAACATGCGCAGATAACGAATATCAGAGCTCCCGACATAGCACCAAGTATGATTCCAACAATAGCACCAGGTGATAGGCCAGTCCTACCAGAGACTATGGGGATAAATGAATCAGAAAATATTGCGTTAAAAATGATGTATTACCTGTGAAACTTCAACGTAATAATCATCATGTTCATGAGTGTGAAACTGCTCGACCAATGAAAAATGGAAATTATTGTGATTCATATTATTACAACTCACCAATTCCAGGACGAAATAAAAAAATCCTAGCTAAACAGTACAAACTCCATGGGAGTAAGGCACAGATAACGCCAAAAATGAGGTTGGCGCTCACCCCTACAAGCACTAATGCCCTGAATTGTGAGACAAAGCTTGCAAGGTAGAACAGGTAATCATATAATGGGAAATATTTATGTTTCCCTTGAAGGTCTCTACAAGCTCGTCAGGGTGTCAGGGATACGTCCCTTGCATGGGTTGTGACTCGTCAAGGGGGGGGGGGGCAGACTGCCCCCTGCCCCCCCCCCACCCGTAGGTACGCTAGTGTAGAACAAGTAATCATGTAATGGGAAATATCTGTTTCCCTAATTCTTTCCATTATACCCTACTTACTCGGGATTTCAAAATTATTCTTCGGAGTATAAGTGAACAAGCAAGATACATTGAGGGGGACTGATGATGCGAATGCAGAATTTTCAATTTGATATTCTTTGAGAAGAATTCGAAATTTGACGATTATCAAGGAGGAAAAATAGTGTATTGATAATAGGACAAATTTTGCGTGAAGGCTTGGTTGCCATGACTTTCTTATTTTACAATCTTACCAAAAGATTAATGACTATGACTCAATTTAAAGCAATAAAAAGAAATAAATTCATGCTTACATGTTGAACAGTTCTTCCCTGTGTAATCCTCTAGGCATGCACAACTATACGTGCTGAATTCATCCGTGCAGTTCCCTCCGTTTCTACAAGGGTTATTCTCACAATTATCCGAATCTAATGAAACATGGCAAAAAATAATACCAACATAACATTTTATTTTTTCTGTGTGTTTGTTGTCTTTGGTGCCTACTATATTTAGATGTTAGGAAAGGGGTAGAGTGGGGAGGGAGGGCATAGACTTGAAACACTGAAAGTAACATATTGAAGGCATAAAATCTCCTAAAACAAGGTTATTTCCTTATAAACAGTCTTTAAGCAAATTCTTATCACTTGTTTCACTTTGAGTCAAATAATGGCTTATCTAACAGAACAGTTTTGTTTTCTTTTGTTTTTTTTGTAATGTGCACTTACTGTCTACGGCTAACTCTTCGACGTAAAGAGAACCACCAAGATAGGGTAATGTCTCATTCGCCAGTGATATGTCAGCGGCTGATTCAGCAAGACTATCAGCGGACACCTGCGACGAAGCAATGAGACCGATGCGAAGATCACCGATCACACTACCACTTCGGAAAGAGACTACTTCACATGTGATACTGATGAGCTGAGTTGAATTCAAAGTTTCATTCAAATGCGCTGAGACCTGTCAATTATAAATTTAATTTAGGATATGAAAGTTAGTAGATGGTTAGTAGAATGCAATCGAATCTAACTTTGCTACTTCTAAATATATACTGTCTTCTAAATGGATTTAAAAATCTGTCCCGATGATTACGCTTTTCAATAGTGTCTCTATTCCACAAATCATATAGGCATATACCGAGCACAGCAAAAATATTCAAATCAAATAAGTAAAGCATAATCTATTTATCTTATTTATTCCGATTTATCCTAATCTCATCACATTAAGCGATTTCAAAAAGCAATAAAACACAAGAATAAATGTGGATTTCCTCACCGCACCGCAAAAGACATCTTCCAAATCCATAAAAGCGGCCGTAGACCGATCATTGAGTTCTTCTGTGAATACAAGAACTTCACCATTTCGTCTGTTGGCTGTGATCTCAATCCTTATGATGCTCACGAACGTTTCTAATTAACAAGATAGATAACAATTGTAATACTCAAGCATCAACGTCCTGTGTGACTGGCTGGTACTGCTCATAGGCGGATCCAGGGGACCGAGGACCCCCCCCCCCCCTATTGGCGGAGCACAAAAAAGAAAGAAAAAGGAAAAAGAAGGAAAAGGGAGAGGAGAAACAAATAGGGGAAACATAAGAGGAGGGAAACGAAAGAATACAATAAGATGAGGGGGAATAAGTGAACAAGCAAGTATAGAATTGAAAACACTAAAAGTAACATATTGGAGGTATACAATCTCTTAAAAAGGTTATTTCCTTATAAACAGTCTTTGATAAGCAAATTCTTATCACTTTTTTCACTTTGAGTCAAATAATGACTTATTTTAACAAAACAGTTGTGTTTTCTTTAACGTGTACTTACTGTCTACGGCTAGCTCTTCAACGTAAAGAGAACCACCGAGATAGGGTAATGTCTCATTCGCCAGTGATATGTCAGCGGCTGATTCAGCAAGACTATCAGCAGAATCCTGAGATAGTGCACCAAGCCCGATTCGAAGATCACCGATCACACTACCATTTCGGAAAGAGATTACCTCACATGTGATACTAATGAGCAGAGCTGAATTCAAAGTTTCATTCAAATGCGTTGAGACCTGTCAATTATAAATTTAATTTAGGATATGAAAGTTAGTAGATAGTTAGTAGAATGCAATCGAATCTAACTTTGCTACTTCTAAATATATACTGTCTTCTAAATGGATTTAAAAATCTGTCCCGATGATTACGCTTTTCAATAGTGTCTCTATTTCACGAAGCATATAGGCATATACCGAGCACAGCAAAAATATTCAAAGCAAATACGAGTTATCTTATTTATTCCGATTTATCCTGATCTCATCACATTGAGCGATTTCAAAAAGCAATAAAACACAAGAATAAATGTGGATTTCCTCACCGCACCGCAAAAGACATCTTCCAAATCCATAAAAGCGGCCGTAGACCGATCATTGAGTTCTTCTGTGAATACAAGAACTTCACCATTTCGTCTGTTGGCTGTGATCTCAATCCTTATGATGCTCACGAACGTTTCTAATAAACAAGATAGATAACAATTGTAATACTGAAGCATCATTGTCCTCTGTGACGGGCTGGTACTGCTCATAGACGGATCCAGGGGGACCGAGGACCCCCCCCCCCCCCTATTGGCGGAGCACAAAAAAAGGGGGAAAGAAAGAAAAACGGAAAAAAAGGAAAAGAGAGAGGAGAAACAAGAAGGGGAAACAAAGGAGCAGTGAAACAAGTGAATAAAATAAGATGGGGGAAGACTTGGAAAATAATTTGAAAAAAAATTGATGTCACTATATAAAATTTTCGCGCGCGCTTCGCGCTTGCATTGCCTTTAGAAGACTCATATATCTTGCTAAATATGAAGCTTAAATTAGAAATTTTTGAAGACAATATATACATGTAATGCACGTTACAGTTAGGAAATCGAACTTTCATTTTTTTTTTAAATTGATTTTTAAAAAGTGCTCTGTAAAAATAAATATTTTTATGGTCAGAATTGTGTTGTTATGTACTTATCACGATTAAATCGAGCGCTTAGGATTTCCATTCTTCAGGTAAAAAGATGCAAATTTTCAGCTTGCGCTTTGTTTGATTGTTCAAATATGTAACGTCTACATGGCTGACTGCAAGGTCGTGAACAGATCCTTTTGGGGTGAGATCAAAACGTATATAAAAAAAATTGTGCTCGCGCTTCGCGCTCGCAGTAATTACTTCATTGGATACTCATGGTCCAGGATCACGAACATTGCCTAGAATATTGAAATTCTAGCACAAATACCCGAAAAGAAATATTTCGCGCGTCGCACTTTTTAAATAAGGCGTTTGAGATTATTATATATTTATATTAATTTTACAAAATAGAGCTTACAGGTTACTATTAGGCCGATGGGAGAATATGGCTGAAAAAAGCCCCCCCCCCCTTTCTATTGACAAGAGCTGGATCCGCCCCTGCTGCTCTTGGGTAATCAAATCAGCGTTTTCTTTCAGAAAAATGTAAAGAGTAGATAATCAGGATTCTACAAAAATGTTTTCATTAAATACTACACATACCATGGATCCCTGCACAGCTCAAGTGAAAAATCGATATAAGTTTGATGAAAATGACCAATACTTTGAGTAATTTTCTTTTCGTAAGTTTACACATGATGAGTATCATTACCTTAAAAGTTCATGCAACTTTTATTTACATTATGATAATACTAACAATAATAATAATGATAAGAGTAATATAAACATTGCTATTACATGGTCTATACAATTGTGCATTATGTACATTACTCTGACTTACATATACACTTACTCCAAAATAACTTGATTGCATTATTGATCATTGGCGGCTATATCTGAGTATACGTTTTTGCTTTTTACGGGCAAAAACACAAATAACAAGAGGAGCGCTTCTGTCAGTCTCACCTGCATCAGGCGATTTCAATAAAGCAGCAGTGCTGACTTTGGAAACTACCATAAAATAATTATACACAAAAACACAATTCATATAATGATACAATACTACGTTCATTGACAATACATGACATTTGACCTTGATCATGCGACCTAAGACTTGTCAGTGATACTTGATTACCTCTATATCCATAGTTTATTAACTATATCTATCAGCTTTGAAAGTTATGACCGCAATTTAATAATTACCTGCAAAATGGTCAAAAGTCAGTGACCTTCGACTTTTGGTCGTGCGACCTGAAACTCGCATACGATGTATAGTGATACTTGATTGCCCTTCTGTCCGAGTTTTATGAACTAGACCAAGACACTATGATGGTAACTACCCCCAACATGGCCAAATTCAATTGACCTTTGACTTTAGCCATGTGACCTGAAACTCGCACAGGATGTTTAGTGATACTTAATAACTCTTATTTCCAACTTTTATGAACTAGACCAATACACTTAACACAGTTATGATGGTAGTTCACTAATAACTCCCAACATGGCCAAAGTTCATTGACCTTAAATTACATTTGACCTTGGTCATGTGACCTGAAACTTACCCAGAATATTCAATATGTTCAATAATACTCGGGTTACTCTTACGTCTAAGTTTCATGAAACAAATCCATATATTGTTATTTTATGATGTCATTTCAAAAACTTAACCTTCGGGTAAGATTTTTTGTTGAGCTTTCTGCAAGTCTCGAAGCGGCGTCTATAGTCTCACTCTGCTATGCAGGTGAGGCAAAAATGTTATCAAAAAAAATTTTCTTAATCGATATCCCTTCTGAACATACCAGGTGAGGTGATAGTTGATGAATGAATGATAGAATCAGAAACAGGAATAGTTGTAGACCTTGTGTCTTCGGAGTAGTTGTGCTAGGTTGTAAGGTAGTTGGAACTGACGGGCCCTCTGTGGTGGTGGTTAACAACCATGCATCCCTAAACATCATCTGTGCGTTTCAGGTCACATGATCAAGACCAAAGATCTTTTAAGGTCAATGAACTTTGACCATGCGTGGGGTATTCGTTGAATTGGCGTCATTACTTAGACCATTTATATAGTATAGTTCATGAAACATGAGGGTAATCAAGTTTGAATGATTGTTTTGCATACGTCCTTAGGTCACATGATCATGGTCAAAGGCTATTTCGAGTGATTGGACATAGTATTTCATTATCTTTTCTTTTGTGAATAATCAATCATCAGCTATTTTCAAAGTATGCACTGCTGCTATATTAAATCGCATAGTGCAGGCGAGACTGCCAAAGGCATTCCACTTGTTAATTTAACGGCAGAAACATAAATACAAAATGTGTTGATATAAGTTTTCTTAATTGATTTTCCCTGCTGAACATACCTGGTGAAGAGATCGTCGTTGGATTGGTGATAGAATCAGAAACAGAAAGAGTTGTCGACCCACTATCTTCTGGAGGAGTTGTGCTTGGTTTTGTTGTAATTGTAGTTGACTGGCCCTCTGTGGTGCTGGTTGTGGAGATTATTTCTTTCAGAAAAAAAAGTAATAGACATTACATCATGAATAAGATGCAATTTTGCAACAATAATAAAGACAATAATGATAATAGTAGTGATGACGGTAATGATGATAATGATAATAATGAGAACAATATTAGTAATAATGATAATGATAACAATGATTATACTAATAACAGTGTAATGCATGTACAACATTTCTGACTATGTAGTTGCCTATTTAATGGTGCAATATATTACCCGGACTTTAACTATAATGTAACTAACATAGTGATTACCGACATCATTATGTAACCTTTTCAATTTAGAGTATTCTAAGCTAAATTCCAATAAACAAAGTGCAAAAATACATACAAATCAGACATTATCTTGCTCTGATCTTGATTAACCTTGGTCACTCTCATAATACAGGGTCACCTCTAGCGTATCATCAAGAAATACTAAAATAAAAGGCAATGAATCAGAATGTCATGCTGACGCCGATCCCTTTTTAAAGACATTTTACCTTGCCTGGAAGAAAGGTACACGTACTTATAGCCACATTCTTATTTTAGTTCAAATGAAGAAGTTAAAATCTCCTAAACTCTCCATCAAAGTGATCTCAAGATTCCAATACTACTTTTTTCTGTCAAATTACCCATTGTGCAATTGGTTCCAGTATAACCAGGTGCGCAGGTACAGTTATACATGTTGACCCCGTCTATGCAAGTCGCTCCATTTTGGCAAGGGTTCGATTCACACTCATCAATTTCTACATACGTAAAAAAAAGGAACGTAAGATCGTTAGAGTCGAACAGAACAGGAAAGCACACGAGAAGTGCAGAATATGGACAGGAAGCAGGAAAGAAAAATGAGTGAAAGAAGAAAAAAGGAAGAGAAAGATGAGTAGGGAAAGAAGATGATGAAGCAGAAGAAAAAAGCGAAAAGGCAAAATAAAAAAGAGGAATAATAAAAAGGAAGAAAAGAAGAAAAAAAAATGCCAAACACAAACGACAACAAGAAGACAAAGAAATAAGACTTAAAGAGGAAGAAGAAAGAGAAGTAGATGGAACAAGTTTAAAGTAGCAGGTAAATCGTACAGTACTCGTACAACCAGTAGTGGTAGTAGTAGTAGCAGCAGTAGTAGTGCTAGTAGTAGTAGTAGTAGTAGTAGTAGTAGTAGTAGTAGTAGTAGTAGTAAAGCAGTAGCAGTCACTAGGTAAAAGTAGTAGTAGTAGTTGTTGTTGTTGTTGTAGTAATAGTTGTAGTAGTGATAGTAGCAGTAGTAGTAGTAGTAGTAGTAGTAGTGATATCATAATTTAAGTAATGTAAGTAATGTAAGTAGAAATACATACAAGGAAAATCATTACCTGTACAAGAATCATTTCCAGTTCCAGTGAAACCATCATCACAAGTGCAATAGTAGCTACCATATGTATTTGTACAATTCCCGTTACTACACACGTCTGTTGCATTGCATTCATTGGTATCTAAGGAAAGAAAGAAAAAAAATGAGCATTTTATCTTTTTCTAATAAGATACATTTTTCAACCAATCGATTTGCAGTAAAAGTGCTTCAGAATGTCCTAAAACCGAGACAACAATAACCACTTGGTAACTCAAACAAGTTGGTTTGGAGGTTCGCTTACTGGTAATTTATCTAAACGCACAAATGGTTAAGAAAGAAGGCAAACTGTAATGTTTTTATCGCAGTGAGCTTGTTGGCATTTTCATGAAGTAGATTGCCGTATAGATACATTACTATTAATCGTTAGAACTTCATAGGATGAATTGTTCATATCGAATGTTATTACAATTTCTTTGAAAATTTCTCCTGAGAGATTGCACTTGACAGAGAAATGTGAAAAAAAACATTGACATCTAGGGGCGGATCGAAGATTTTTCAAAGGGGGAGGGGCACACATTTTTTTTCCTACGAAAATTTGACAAGCAAAAAAACAAAAGGCCCTCGCTTTCAAAGGGGGGGGTATACTTGTTATATAACGGCGGCATTTTAACATTACAAATTTTGATTGTGCGTCTCAAAAGGGGGAGGCACGGGCGGCCTTAGCCCCCCTCCCCTGGATCTGCCAGTGATGACATCCAGGCTCTTGAAAGAGAAGGAGCAACGGTAAGGTAAGGTAACGGAGCATGTTATGTAAACGAAACATACCACTGCATGTAAACCCATCTTTATCGAGCTCAAAGCCAGGATTACAAGAACACGAGTAATTTCCAGGTGAGTTGATACACGTTTGGTTGCATTCATGATCTCTGAGACACTCATTGATATCTAAAACAGAACAAAAAATAAATAATTAAAAAGGGAAGAATTTAACCATTACTTAATGAAAAGCGAATATAAGTTTGTCTACTCTTGAAAAATCTAATGGCATCATATCATGAATATTGGTTATCATAGGGCTAGAAGCATTAGATTCAGGTCAGGCGGGAGCCGCCTCCTCAGACATTAATTATATAGGATTTGCATAGCGCACGTATCCACCTTGCAAGATGCTCAAGCCACTCCCATGCTACAGCGGCTAAGCTAGACTACCGATTCTGGTGCGCACAGCTTTTAGAAGAATTTCTTCCTGCCGTTTCTTATTTTCCTCACCTGGGTCGAGTGCAAAACTGTGTGGATAAATTTTCTGTTTGAATTGGATAGCGAGAGTCAGAACCACTAGACCACGATGCGCCAACGCAATAGAGGAGTATACGGTCAGCCGCAACTTGGAAAAGACTTTACTGCAATGATGTATCGCAGTAGAATTCATTAATTATCAACCGTTTGAATAATAAGTAGCCGCAACTAACAAGCCTAGAGTGAGATTAATTGATACTTCTATGAGTATTCCACCGTTATGCACAAAGCTATTAGAATATTTTGATATCTACATTTTCGGTTTATTCTAGGGGGTATTCACGGTTTATATAATAAAGATCTATATCTGGCGACTCTTTTACCAACCTATGCAAGAAGCATCCCCGTTTCCGAGTTGGAAGCCTTCAGGACAGGTACAAAAATAGCTACCGTCTGTATTTGTACAGTTACCGTTACCACACACATCCGTAGATAGCTCACATTCATTGATATCTGTAAAAAAGGAGAAGGTGAAGTTGGTAAGTTATGATGATGATGATGATGGTGGTGATGATGATGATGTTGTTGATTGTGATGATGATGATAACGTAGATTATGATGATGATAATGGTGGTGGTGATGATGATGAAGATGGTGAAGAGGAATATGACGTGGGAGAGAAGAAGGAGAAAGGGAAGAGGATTTAAAAAAATGATGAAGAATCAAGAGGATGAAGAAAAAAATAAACATTACTATGATGATAATCTATAGCCTGGTATAATGCAACATTCATTGTGCTTAATTGGTCTATGTCTCGCTCTCCTCTATTCTGTTTATTTCCTCTAAAATCAATCAATAACAAAATTAGACATTTATACAATTAAAAAAATATACATAATCAACACCATTATTTATTGAAACATTTTAAAGCTTAAGATTTAATTTTGAAAACTTGGGCTGGAGAGTTCTGCGTCGGAAACATTCTGGGAATACCTACCCTCGGGCGTAACTAAATGGTTTGGTTCAATAAGCCGTGAACTCGGAAGAAGTTCCATGAAAATATTTTCCAGATTAGATTCGGTCAGTGACGAGTCTGGTTTTATGTCAACCCGGAAGGAAATCAGAAGAGAACTTCCTGCCAAGCTGTAGTTCCGCACAGATACAGCCTGCAACGTGTCTTCGCTTAGTTCTGATGATGTGTTGAGGTAACGCAAGACCTTAGAAGTAACAAAGAGAGAATAATTTGATTTAAGAAATATGTATCATTCTGATCTTCGAGACTTGCAGGAAGCTTTGATGGATGTATTTCACACACCAAACATGGCCAAAACAATTGCGAATAATAACTTTCTTCCAACATCTCATCATGATAATTGTTGATGAAACGAACTACAGTACTTATTCAAATCAGTTTCATATATTATTTTATTTTTAATTTTGTTTTCGGGAAACGATTAACTTGGGTCACGATGAAAGTTTGAAGGCAAATTATTATTCCTATCTTGCTTTTGATACTTTTTTCGGATGAAAATCAATGCATGAAATATATAATGCTTTAAAATAGAATGATGAACATATGAGAGAGAAAAAAGAACATTATTCCTTTTGTATTTCAATTATATTGATATTCGAATAAATGTATCATAATAACAATAATGATAAAAAATAACATTTATATTGCACAGTTAGCTTACTATTCTAATACTAAAACAAAAATGAGTATGACTGAAAATATCATGGATGGGTTTTCAACATACTAGCTTTGGGTGATTCCCATAAATGAGAAAAAAATCAACATTTTTATACACAATTTAGAAAATCAGACTGTCCCAAATATGTGCTGTCGATTCGTTACAACTTAAATTAGATTTTTTGTGTCAGTTCATTGCACTTCTCTTTGCAAAGAGAACCTGTTCAAACAAAAACCCCATTAGAAAAATCTGATGGAAGTTTGATGTTCAACTGATGAAATTAACCTATTAGGAAATTATGATTTATCATTATTAATATTATAACTATTATTTTGCACATAAACTTGATTCTTTCTGCAACGGGCCCATGGAGTGATTTACACAAAAAATTAAGTCTGATTTTGACTTTTAGCTCTCATATTCTCGCGCTGCAATTAATGCCCCTCACGTTATTGGACGCGGTGTTGCCCAATGAGATAACGCGATATATATCACGTGCGCGTAGGCAACGTGAATTTTAACCAGATTGTGTAAAATTACGTCTTTCCAAGAAACTTACATCTCGCGCCAATATCTGCTGATTTTCCAGGGAGCCAATTGTATCTGGGTAGGTAACAGCGCTTAGCCCGTTGATAAATGAAAAACGAACGTTGAGTGACAGCGTCAATGCACCTATTTCATACAATCAACAAGAATACTACAGATTCATTCATTAGTAACATTATCATTGTAATTAGTAATAGTATCATAATTGCCATTGTCATCATCATTAATATTGTTGTTTGTTTTCATTTGGCAGTTCAAGTACATACAGAATACAGAGTAACAAACAAGTTAATAAGAAGAAAGAAACACAATGTTGTATAAAGAAAGTAAGGCCAGGGTGAGAGTTGCAGACGATGCCTGTGTTAAGAAAATGTATAAAAAGTACGATTTTTTCTGTTTTAGTACCTGTAAATCATTCTTTATTATAATTTTTATTATTTAAACACGAAATGTAAAGTGAAAATTTAAAAATAATAAGAAAGTATTTTTCTTACCCAGACAAACTCCATCGACTTCTGTTGTATTTTCCTTGCAGACGCATGAAAAGTTACCGAGTATGTTAACACAATCGAATTCAGTCCTGTTGCAATTATCCATGTTAAGTTCACATTCGTTGATATCTAATTGAATATCAGAGAGTAAATTAACAACAACTCCTTGTAAAGCTTACAAACATCGCGCTGTCTGTTTTTAAATACAAACAAATAACACTCGAATGAATATGCCATCTTGCGAATAAATGATAAATTGAATATATACGTGATAGAAAAAGCAAATCTGTACAAAATAAATTCATGAATAAGTAGATTGATAGATAGATACAAAACTGAAAAGATGAATAAAATAAATGAATAGATCAATCAGTAGATAAATGAAATAAGTAGTAAATGAATTATAAAACAAACTAAATAAGATAATGAATTTTGGTACTAATTTTACCTTCACACTTATTTGGGGACATGTTTTCATATCCAGAATGACAAGTACAATTATAATCTCCTGGTAGGTTGTTACACGTGGATATGTCAGGTGGACACTCGTCTACACCAGCATTGCATTCATCAAAATCTGAAAATACATAGCATGAAAGTGGAATTCAATCCTTTATAGATGTATTTTGGTTCAGTGGAAATATGTTACTAGTAAAATGAAGAATTCAAAATTCAGGTGCCCACTTCATAAGACCTGCTATAACAGCAAATTCTCATTAAAAGTGTAAATATACTGAAAACATTTGACTTTCTTGGCTGTGGTAATCTTGTTCTGTATAGTGCGCATTTGTTATTAAAACAGGTCTTTATGAACCAGAACTGAGAACTAATCTAGTGCACATCCTGGACTCTTGTTATTCTGTTCCTTCCTATACTGTACTTAGCTTATCATCGTAATCAAACTAGCCGATAATGATATAATATGTACCTTATTTAATATGTGGAATCCTAATTTATCAGTAAAATCTATGAGTTCTTGCAACTTTTTAGTGATCCTTTCACCATTCTCGTAAATATTGTAACTTACGTTATCGTATAGCCTATTAAAATAATCACATTTCATGATCTGCATGTTTTCATGAAGATGGTGGTAAATGAAGTTTCAATTTCAATTTTAAAGATCAAATATTTGCTCTATAATTTTGCAATAAGGAATTACCTAAAAAACATATTCAATAATCACTGTTTCGCGTTTTAATATCAAAATAATTATCACAAACTGCTAAAATTCAAGGTCAAGTCCACCTCAGAAAAATATTGATTTGAATCAATAGAGAAAAATCAGACAATCACAATGCTGAAAATTTCATCAAAATCGGATGTAAAATAAGAAAGTTATGACGTTTCAAAGTTTCGCTTATTTTTAACAGAATAGTTATATGAACGAGCCAGTTACATCCAAATGAGAGAGTCGATATTTCATATAATAAAATACAAAAGAAATAGTGAGTGATGTCATCAACTCTCTCATTTGGATGTAACTGGCTCGTTCATATAACTATTTTGTTGAAAATAAGCGAAAGTTCAAAATTTCATAACTTTCTTATTTTATATTCGATTTTGATGAAATCTTCAGTGTTATGCTTGTTGAATTTTTCTCTTTTTATTCAAATCAAGTTTTTGTTGGGGTGGACTTGTCCTTTAAGATATAAGCCTACAGTGATGCCACAGTCAACACAATAACATTAAAACCAAATTGATCAATGGGTGTCATTGGAAAGGGTGTGATACTTTTTATAGACCCGTAGTAAGATAAATCGTTGTGACTGCCACATGATCAAACGTTTTACCTGTACACGATCCATTTATGAGTTCAAAGCCTGACGCGCAAGTACAGTTTTCAGATCCCGTGGAATTCATTAGTTCCTCAGTACAGAATATCTCTAAAGAAATAAAGTATTAAAAATACTGTCACGGTAAGGGCATCATTGTCAATTATTGTCGTAATTGTAATCATTTCAATATTAATTTCACTATCAATCTCATGATTATTAATATTTACTATTATAATTACCATTATTAGTATTGTTATATCATCATTAGAATAATCCGATATGTAACATATATTCTTTTGTCGTTTACTAATCATAGTAACTTATACTACGTCGACTATTGTACTATAAATTCTACTACTACTACTACTACTACTTCTTCTTCTTCTTCTACTTCTACTACTACTACTACTACTACTACTACTACTACTACTACTACTACTACTACTACTACTACTACCATGACTACTACTACTACAACTACTATGACTACTTCGACTAATACTGTTACTACTAACCGCAACTTCTTCTACTACTACTACTACTACTACTACTACTACTACTACTACTACTACTACTACTACTACTACTATTACTACTACTACTACTACTTCTACTACTACTACCACCACCACCACGATTACTACTAATACTACGACTACTATTGTACTATCTATTGCAACTACAACGACGGCAAAGACGATTTGTTTTTCTTTTAGTTTCTGTTTGCTAATATATATATATATATATATACATATATTTCATTTTGGAGTGGCCTTTCCTTCTATTCTATACTTCCCACATTTTTAAAGCTTTGTTAGTCAATTTCAATGTCATACAGTTAAAATAACAAAAAAAAACGCAAATGGACATTTTCATTCCACACTGTCATGCACTACACCCACACTCGCAAATTTGTGTGCATGCACTCACTCACACACACAAATCTACCCACCAATCAACTGACCCACACACACCTACGTACCAAAACACACGCACACACACTCTATTCTACCCAATTCACACCAGGTTTATGCCTACAGACTCACATACATTGACTTACCAATACACGAACGTTGATCAAGGCCAAGCCTATAGCCTGGTTTACAAGAGCATGTGTACGAACCCAAATCATTTTCACAAGTCTGGTCACAGTCGTTGGTGTCATTTTCAGCACATTCGTTGATGTCTAAACAAATGAAGATGGAAAGTTTGAGGAAATATTATTACTGTATACAATTGTAAAACATTTTTGGACAAAGGAAATTAATTATACATTACGCATGGCGAGAGCTAAATGTTTATCAATTTAAAAAAAATTGCAATATGGGCTGTGTACTTATTCATCACGCATTTGTGATTTTATCACGAGTATCGATTCACATGGAAATACTGGAAAACACAAATAGCACATCGTTTTATGAAGTAAATTTGAAGTAAAACTTTGGGGAAAAAACGACATTCTGACCACTTTGACATCACCGATGTAGGCATTTGTAAGTCAACGTCCATGCAATGATTACATTGCGCTACAACTGTTTAAAAACTAATGAATCTTAAAAAAGATAATCCAATATTATTCAAACTTCACCTATCTGTCTCTGTATTTTTCTCCATTTTCAACTAAAAACAACTTTTCCCTTATAGGTTGGGTTTTCCTATAACTCACCGAAGCAGATACTCCCGTTGCCTGTCAGCTGAAGCGGGCATGACCCGCATCTGAATTCTTCCTCTGAGGACGGGGGCTCATCGTAGCAGATAACCCCCTCATAACAAGACCCGCTGTCCTCACATGCATCGTAGTCTACGTCACAGTGGTCACCTGACCACCCATTAGTGCAGTTGCACGTGACCACCTGTAATGTCATTACATTTATGTTTAAAAAAAGAAACCCCGCTCATTTATATGCTCTTTTAATGTAAATGCTTTGAGTGAACTTATTTCATGACAAATTGGTGAAAAAGTGTCAACTATGTGTGTTTAATGAATAGTTAACGATTGTTCAAGAATATCATACATGCAAATGAAATACGTATTTTACTGTGAATGGTAATGAAAAAAAAATGGACAACTCGACTTGTTCTAGTTTAGAAGACAAAATTACGATTTTTGGAACTCGGCTGGTTGACTTCTTTAGGACAAGGCAAGACGACAAGCTTTCAAAGACAGCTTGTTTGGGAGAAGTGTATATGAATATAGAGAGTAATTGTTCTTTAACCGTGGAAAATGGTCCTTAACAAGTCTGCTTTCAGAGTTCCAACAACTATTCTTTTCGTCACTTTACTCGTCTTCTCATCGTATTATCTCGTCATCTGGAATGCACTAAAAGTCTTCAGTACCCATATCACTTGTTCAGCGTTAGCAGATCAGTACCGATCGCAAAAAAAAACGTTGATGGCGCTAACGACAGAAAATGCGCTAACAGAGGCTCTGTTACAACTGGCAATACCTGATGTCACAGGAATGCGTTATTTAAGACTTGTGTCAATACTACGAATCGAAAGATGAGACTGGGCCTACTGTTCGTGTTCAGTTAACATTTCCTGTGCCCCCCCCCCCCCCCGCTCAGCCATCTATGAATATACTTACAGCAAAGCCATTGGCATTGAGGTCCTGTCCCTCGGCCTGGCTCTCGAAGTCGCATTGGCCATCGTTCTCGCATTGACAGATGAGGACCTTGTAGGAGAGGGAAGTCTCTGCACCTCGGTTGTCCATGGCGATGATCTCAATGGAGGAGACGTTCAGATTAGTGGGTGTCCAGGTGAATATGCCATCTATGGAAGTGGTAAAAAGAAGGGGTAGGGAAGCAAGTGAGAGATAAGGGGAGATATGGGATGAGAGAAAGTGTTAAGTAAAGAGGAAACAGCAGCGAAACGGAGTCAGAGAGGGACGACCAAAAAGAGAGAGGGTAGGAGAGAGCGACTCGATATAGAAAAGGGTGAGCCATAACGGCAAGATGGAGATGACAGATACAAAAAGGAAGACAAAAGAGAGATGGAGAGAGAGAAGGTCGAAAGATATCGAAAAGAAGGGGGTAAAAATAAAGAGAGACAGAATAGGGAAGAGAGAGAGAAATGATAGAGCATGCGTAATAATTTCATCTTCACTTTACTCATGTAACTATAACATATCTTTTAATCTGTCATTAAAACTCTAAACCATTATCCAGGCGATAGAAGGAATGTAAGAAACAATAAAACTCACACACGTATTCACACGTGTGAAAATCTCACCTGCGCTGATATTGGCGCCATCCGGAGTTGTATCGTTGAAAGTAAAGTATACGTCATCATCATCGTTAGGGTCATGTGCAGTAATCTCTAAGGTAACATTCACGCCCACTTGAACAAAGAGAACGTCATCCTCCTGTAGTGCATCTGTTTCCGTAGGTTCTGTGACGCTTGTTATGTTCGGAGGGAAATTATCTATAAAGTTACAAAAAAGAAAAATGCAATTGTTCAGTTTATTATAATCTACAATGTTACTCAAATTCGCATTAAAAATATTTCGATTCCGTTTTAAGAAATACCAAGTCATGTAATCATAATGTCATGTCTCAATATATTCCAAGGCTATCGGTATTAGTTGCTGTTATTTATTTCCCAAAGATGAAAATTTATATAAAATTACAAATTAAAAGTATGCATGGAATTAGGAAAATTACGGCTAATTGCCCATTTTCAGTGGCAACTATGATGTCTTTGTGGTTTTCTAAGGTGTCAGTTAAATGTGAAACAATCAATATAACGAAATCATAAAAAATAATGTAATAGATTTAACAAATTACAAAAGCAATGTTAGAAAAAACACGAATGAAAGATAATATTCATTATTGGGGGTTAATGAAAGCGATGACAAACCTCACCAAGGTTTAGGAGTTCGTTGTCAAGTTGGTTCCCGGTGTCCATCGTCTGCATTCCCAATTCGGGGTTGACGGCGAGGAAGTCGAAGAGGCACGCTTCGTCATCCCCGCAAGTCTCCCGGGCCTCATTGGTCCTGTCTGGGTCGAGGGCGAGCAGGGCGTCTAAGAATATTGGTGTGTAGTTACTTGGGTTATAGTAACTCCAGTCCCTATCACCGTATTCAAACAATGACTCGTTCTCCGTTATCATCCCTTTAGGAGTAGAGAAAGAACTCTGTTCAGTGTTATATCTGTTTCGATTCTTGAAAGGCTATCATTGGCATTAGGTCTTCCATTTTCCTCAAGTCAAATTCATCCAATCCAATTTACTTACACAATAAATCCTCCCACACTGTTAAAAAACCCTGATTTTACAGAAAAATAAAAGAAGATTTTGCAGAAAGCAATACCAGAATCATTCTTTAAATTCATGAAACAGGAATTTTTCTGCAATTTAACAGAACAGGTCTGTTAGAAAAAGGGGAAAAGAGTGTTTTATTTAAGGAAATTTGTAAGATTACACACACCAAATACCAATTTCCTGTAAGATTACAGGTGTTTTCGAGACTCTGCTGCAGGAACTTCTTTTAGCTTAAGGATAAATTTTCTAACAGTGCAATCCGCTTTCTCGTATACTATATCTTAAGCAACTTTTGAAACTTCTGCAATTACTTATATTTGAAAAAAATATGTTGATTCATATCAACCTCAACGTGTACATTTTTCATGCTTGTATATTTGTATAATACTATTTTGATACTGTTATGTTTTATATTGTTTTTATGCAAAAGTTTTGTGCAATTCAGCACTTGCTGCGAACAGTCTTGAAATTAAATGCCATTATTATTATATCTTACCATCATCATCGTCGTCATCATTATCTCCATCATTAATCACGGAATCAATAATCATTTCCATGCATCATGATTATCATCGTCATCGTCAATATAATCACCATTAGCAATATCATTTTTATTATCGTCTTCAACATCGTCATCATCCTTACCATCCTCATCCTCATTAAAAATATTATCATCATCTTAATCATTATCGCCATGATTATCATCTTCATCAACAATAATCATTAACATCATCATCTGCTTGACGAATAAATATACGTGTGGCAATAAAACCTGATAACTTACATGATTGTCCAAATTGGTATATTTCTTCTTCTGTTAGATTTCTCCCGGGCTGATCGGTAAGTAACGTTCCATTCCGTAAAAGAAAATCATCTGTTTTATCCCCATTGACATTACCTGAGAAAATGTACGTAAAGTTGGGTAAAAAGAAAAGAATATATCAGCTCCAAATTTGTTTGTGCTCGACAAAACCTTTGGGGAAAAATCCGCGTCATCATTCATTAAAACAAATTTGCAAATGACCGTTGCCTTCACTTGGCCATGGCAGTCAAACAAATCTCCGCGGTCTTGTCCCTTCCGTTTTCTCCAATTAGAGCCTTCTCTAAATTCCTTCAGTGAATATATGAATGATACGATTACACTGGATTAAGGGGACTCTTGTCTCCGTTACACCATGGCCTGGCCTTCGATCGAGAAAGGGCCGCGAGAGCCGAGGTCAGATAAAACATGTTATTCATGACTTCAGGAGATGAATAACAAAGCATGTTATTCATCTTCTCGCATGAACAGTTTGTTACAGAAGAGGAGAAACAATGCGTTGTCCGGACCCCAAACCCGAATCAAGTGGCAAGAAAAACCCGTAAGATCCATAGAGCAATTTCAATGCACAAAGCATCACCAGAAGAAGAAAACTCTATTACCAAAACTTTTTGGAATTCTCAAAACACTGCTGTGTGGATACCATTGACGATGCAAAAAGCCATTGCCGCATTCTTTCGTTTGAAAAAAAATATGTCGATCCCCATGCACGTTGGCCTACTACAAAGCCGCTCGAACGTACATCATCTTCATGGTTCCTGTATGTCCCTGTCCCCGAGACGACTTTTCCGACCTCCTATCTTTCAAATTAAAAGGTTTAAAGGGTGTCTTATAATGTATCAAAAAAACAAAACATTTTGGCCCTTAGCCCAGATGGATCATGAATGGGATTCTGCAAAAATTGAAATTGACTGGGTGGGGGCAAAACCCTCGCTTCTGATTCAGATCCATCCGACGACATCGGTAATTTTGGCCCGATCACTTTGGCATCATGCAGAAACTACACATACATAATCGCACAGAGATTTTGACGAGTTCTAACGTTCTACCGGAAAGACTGGGGATTCGACTCGAAAGGCACTTCTAAATGGAATAAGCGGCTTTATTGAACCCCGTGCAGATACCGTTCGACTTCTGCGGAACACCATGTTCGTTTGAAACAGGTAAACTGGGCTTGTTGTTATGATTCATCCCCATTTTTTTTATTAATTAAGGTAATTATAATTATAATTAGAAACTGATAAAATTAAACAAGTTGAGCGCTTCTGCTCTGGCAGTCTCACATGCATCACGCGATTCAATATAGCAGCATTGCTGACTTCAAAAACTACTATAAAATTATTATTCACAAAAAGACCATTCATATAATACTACGTTCCTTGACAATAAATGACATTTGACCTTGATCATACGACGTAAGACTTGTCAGTGATACTTGATTAACCCTATATCCACATTTTATAAACTATATCTATACACTTTTAAAGTAAGTGTTATGACAGCAATATAACAATTACCTCCGAAATGGCCAAAGTGCAATGACCCAAAACGGCCTTTGAATTTGGTCATGTGACCTGAAACTCTCACAGGATGTTTTGTGATACTTGATTACTCTTATGTCCAATTTTTATGAGCTAGATATATTTAAAGAGTTATGATTGTAATACAAAAAATACCCACAACGTGGCCAAAGTTCATTGACCTTATCTGAGCTTTGACCTTGGTCATGTGACCTGAAACTCGCACAGGATGTTCAGTGATACTTGATTACTCTAATTTCCAAGTTTCATGAATCACATCCTTAAATTGTCAAAGTGATGATGGTAATGCAACAGATACCTGAGATATGGCCAAAGTTCATCGACCTTTTACCTTGGTCATGTGACTTAAAATTGGCACAGGATGTTCAGTGATACTTGATCAAACTTTTGTCCAAGTGTCATGAATCAGATTCATAAACTCTCAAAGTTATGATGGTAATTCAACAGATACCCCCGATTTAGCCAAAGTTCATTGACCCTAAATGACCTTTTACCTTAGCCATGTTACCTGAAACTCAGACAAGATGTTTAGTAATACTTGCTTAACCCTATGGCCAAGTTTCATGAACTAGATCGCTGTCATTTCAAAAACTTAACCTTTGGTTAAGGTTTGGTGTTGACGCCGCCGCCACCGTCGGAAAAGCGACGCCTGTAGTCTCACTCTGCTACATAGGCGAGACAAAAAATATTGAGAGAAAGTGGAAAATAATTAGTTTGTCTTAATTATGTTGGTGTCGAACTGTTGTTGTTTCTTACATCTCACATCGTTATGGTAATTACGTGAATTAGGGTTAAAACTATCGCTGACGAATGGGTCAGTGTAGATCGCTTACCAAGCAGGCCCCTCCCTGTTGCGTTTTCAGAATACTCGGGCGGAACCATGACGCCAATATCCAAGATCCCATTCTTATAGGTCACTGTAAAGGACGTGCTCGAATAGCCTTCTGGTTGAAAGAGAGCGGTGACCTTGATCTCATCCTCGGATTCGGTCTCATTATCCGAGGATAAGATGAAAGTCGGATCCTGTGAGTCATATCCATCTAGGTATGAACATAGAGAGATTGATAATTTGGCATTTGTAGTCGGGTGCATATCTACTCTTGGGGCATTCTGATTATTTTCAATAATAATTTTGAGATGTATCATTTAAATTATTTTGTATCTGTTAAACGCTTTGATCAGCTCTAATACTTATTACATTTCGTAACACCAGCTTAGCCACCATCCGCATATCACCATCATAATCACCAACACGATCATCAGCACTTAAAGTACCACTACCACGGCCATCAATATCGTCATCATCAACGTCACTGTTATGTCGTTAGAATTGTCTCAGCCTTTCAATCAGATGTTTTCAAAGCTCCTATCAAAAGAATGCAGTTGTTGTTATGATGCATGGGCGGTAATCCCAGGGGGACAGGGGGACGTGTCCCCCCCTATTCAAAAGAGTAGGGGGGGACACAATATCAAATGTCCCCCCTACTATTTTGGGTCTTTGGTGATGCTGAGTAATTTATCACTCAAACTGTGAATAAAACGTGCGTTTTCGGACGAGATGACTTTTTTTTTTTTTGGCTTGTCAAATATATTTTCGTAGAAATGACCTTAAATTTTAGGTAATAGCCTTTTTTTTTGCTTGTCAAATTTGCCAGACCGTTGTCCCCCCTACCTTCGGAGAATTCCTCCCCTGTTAAGATGTACAGTATGAATTCATATTCGATTCAAACAATTAGGAAAGCTCCCATGTTAATGGAGCGACCATTTATTGCATGGTAAGACATCATTATCAATTTCAGGCTCGTCATTAGCATTCACCTTACCAGAATTATCACCACCACAACCACCACCACCATTATCCTCTTAATCAAACTTCAATAAATACATTAGGAAATCTGTGGAGGAACTAGACTGTCATATGTACATGATGTCATTATCACCACGATCATCGTCATCTCAATCATTATCATGTCATCATTATCATCATCTTCATTATTCGATGCTTACCGCTTAGGAAATCTGTCATATTAATGGAGGAACCATTAACAAGAATACTCATTTCTGTCCTGTTGTCGTTCAGCTGGAATTCAACCTGGTCAATATTAATGATAAGAGTGTGACTACAAATCCACATTACACAGTACTCAAGACGCATTGAAATAAAAAAGAATGCAAAGTTAACTTGTACAGTCAAACGTATAAATCAACTGTATAATAAAAAATTATAGAGCCGGACTTTTTCTAGCATGGTATTGGGCTTTTTCCTCGCTTTAAACTTTAATAAGGAATCAATAACAATCCTCACATTTATTTTATGTGCCACTGACAATGTGAAAGTGGGCTACATCAAATTCATCCTTGACTTCTCACATTTGTTCTCGTATTGAATAAACTGTATGAAATGAATTCCGCATTCCACCTACCTTTGTGACATCTTGTGTAGCAGCGAACCCTATGAAGACCGTTCCGTGCTCAACGGGTTCACTGTTGTTAAAAGCCTTGCCAGTTCTTGATTGTAAAAGGAATGGATCCCCGTGACTGTAAGACATCGTAATGTATTCACCAAGGCCGTTGAATGTGTATTTCCTCCCATCCAGAGTATTGATATGCGGGTCACCCCAAAACCATCCTATAAAATTTACCAAGAAATCGGGGAAAAATGCAAAATTATTCAATGTTTAATAATCACCATTATTTACAAAGCTTTCAGTCACAAAACGTATCCAATGACATAGAGGCTTGAAGCCACTTGAGTGACTGTTACTTGGGTTCATCATTCGTTATCAAGTCTGTCAAATGAATGTCACAAATCTAATGCTGTCTGCTTCTATGGAGACATCACTGAGGACCAATTCGTAATTTGGAAAACCAGCGTAAAGCTAATGAACTCATTTAATCTGATTAGTTAATAGTTAATTCATTATAGAAATTAAGCATTTTTTTCTGTAACAAGTATCCATATTTTTTTCCTTACTGCCAAATTTTCATGATCGTAAATGAAAATAAAAATGTTGTATGCGATATTTTCCCTTAGCTTTACAATAGTTTAAGTCATGCAAAGGTCTTGGTTAATATTTCTGCATATAATTTTGTAAGATTTATGTACATTATGGTATCTTTTGCTTTCATTGCATTTTTTTTATTTTGATGCTGCCCAAGGAGTGAAGAAGATGCATACACGATCCCTATTTGCGGGCAAGCGGCAAGTAAGAATCCGATGACAGGAAAATGATATTTTTATACGGTTCTCTTGGAGACGTCGTTCCTATGTATTACGTGTTTTGTGAAAGCGGATTAAAATAATAATGGAGATGATACAATAGTAAGATTTATGATTTATTATTTTTTCAGTTCGGTGACATATACATACCCCACCATGGTCGCCTATATCCAAAGCAGTGAGCCCGTGGACGACGTCGCTCGTAAAGCCTACAGAAGTTTCCACCAGCAAGTCCACAGCAGTAGAACCGTGGTAAGACATCTCTCTCTATATAAAATGGCAATTACATCATAATTAACTACTGAATAGGATCATGGAGCTATTACAGCGCTTTGTAACCGAAAGGAAAAGGCGCTATATCAAATGACTTTTGGATTGGATTGGACAGAGAAGCTCTATGATAGGATACATTGATGGAGAGGAAATGAATGCACGGAATTAAGCTGAATTGAAGATGACCTCGTATAAAAAATCAATTATATATATATATAATATATATATATATATATATATATATATATATATATATTACCACCCCCCCCCTCCCTCCCTGAATCACCACACGTCGACTTAATTGAGAACCATGGCGCAGTGACACTGTTCAAGAGATTCACCGAAAGTATTTGTGACGGCAATGCTACAACCCCGTGAAAAATGAAAGATTCCAAACCCACCTATGGCATGCCATAGCTTCTGACGGTCTGGAGCGAGTTCCGCCGATGAAACTACCTCTTCATGGTCATGGTACATAATAATAATAATATACAGAATTTAGAAGGCGTTGATTAGTTGCCTACATGTAATTCATGGCGCACTTTATATCATTATCTCGACATTTGCTCCAGCTGCTAAGAGCGTTTCGTGCATAAGGAATTAATCCTGCAGGGCACCCATTTGTCTCACTTGTCAGCTCAATGCGGATCAATTGCTCGCTGAAAGAAATTAAGCCATGGCCTGGGAATCGAACTTTCAACCCTCTCAAAGTCCAATTCACCAGACCATAACGCTCAGCACGTACATGTTAACTCACCAATCCATGCATAATAGTAACTAAGGGAGTAATAGAAGAATGAAAAGAATCTAGCGTTCGATGGCATTACTGCTTGGTAGTGGCTGGACCGCCAAAGACTTCTATAGCCCCTGATCAAAGCAGAGAACTCATAGGTACATCTGTATCCACCTCCAAATATGGGCCATCGAGGCTGGTAGCAGGTAGTCCCTCTACTGTCTGTTAATAGGACATAAGATATGATAAAATACATATAAACAATAGCGATATTAGTTTGAGGACAAGCCCACACTTCTATAGGACAAATTTCTATTACAGCACCAGGGAGAAAATCAAATGGGAGCATTGGACAAATCTAAAGTGAGGGGGCTTGAGGCCAATTAAAGTCGTGGTCTTGATGGCATTTGATTGATTAAAGCCCTGATCGTCCGGTCCACTTTAATTTTGACAGGGTTAAGAATGTTAATGTTCATATAGTAATAATAATGTCGAGTTCAAGACAAGGGCTACGTTTAGACGTTGGATGCAGCTCCCCCGGGGGGGGGGGACTTGCATTGACGAGAGGATAAGAAAACAGAAAACACGTAAAAAGGGTGTCTTTGTCAAGATATGGCACGTTACGTAGTTAACGTAATAAGGATGTAAAAAACGCTAAAATAATGAAGGAAAAAAAGTATCTATTTTCGCTAGGAAATTAAAGGTAGGTAGGTGTTTAGGGTCAAATTTGCGAGGGTATAAAAAACTAAAATGTTTTGTAAAGGCCTTTGCCCCAATAGTCAACACTAAGTGTTTAGATACGATCTGCGCGAGGTGTGGGAGGTGGGACTGTACTAAACCCAATGAAGACCGACGTCCGTGACAAAACAATTGAAAAATCGCTGTACTTGTTTAGGGGTTTAATACTCACCAATAATATCGTTAACGGTAGGGTTTCACACACCAATAATTGTTAAGGGATGCATTTTCAAAATATGGAAAATACGTGTTTACGGTGCTATTCGAGACCCCTTGGTTGCGCATGATATCCACTCGTCAATGGAAGTGCCCCCCTCCCTCGGGATGCAGCTAAACTGCTCGTAAATGCTGTTTCTACTAACGACATAATCGCTAGGACTTTCGTGGAAAATGATATATTTCAAGTCTGAGGAATATGATATCTTACAAGAAGGACTATTAATGACTCACGTAAAGGTATAATGAAGGAATGTCTAAATTCCAAAAATTAATGCAACGAAAGGGAAATACACTGCCGAGACTGCTCACCATAATAATAACTAGGAAGCCCATAGCCGTAGCCGTAACCGTAGCCATAGCCATAACCATAGCCATAGCCGTAGCCATAGATAGGGTAGTTGCAGCGAGTAAACCTTCCATCGATCCTGGCCTGCCAGCGAGTACAGGGGCAGGGCTCTGCCCACGGTGCCCATGATGGCCTGCTCAGATCATCACTGTACCAATCTTGACAGTATCGGCGCGGGTTGATGTACCAGTCAGGGTTCGAATCAAGACGGTAGATGTCTCTGCCCTGTTCAGTTAGAGGTAATAATGATAGCTATATTTGATTTATAATGCCCTACATTCACTCTGTAGAATGTAAAGGCGGAATGAAAGAGGGAGAGAATGGGCGAGAGAGAACTAAAGAAAAGTCTGTGTAATGATAAACTAAGGAAGGAGTAGGCCTATTTGTAAGTCAATTAGGAATTTGAAGCATAAAAGCCGAAATGTATTATCGGATATACGGGGGAAGATCATTCCAAAGAAAAGGGCCTATGTGAACAAAAGCCTGTACTCCTATGCCTCTGCAGATTGGGAACGACAGGCGACTGGACTTTGCAAGTCGTAATTTGAAAACGATTCGTTTGGGAAACATTTTCTCCAGAACCATTTAGCATTATTGTCACAATGATGTACATGTACATTATCACTCACAACTTTCGCCTGTTACCACTGGTGTAGGTGCTACTACAATTATTCCCCGTATTTCCCCTATATAGCCTACTGTAGGACTGCTACTATTATTATTACTACTATCACCACCACTACTGTTAATACTACTGATATTACTATTACTATTACTACTACTACTACTACTACTACTACTAATACTACCTAATTCTTCTATCATCTGACTGTTAATACCACTAATACTATCATTACTACTACCACCACTATTATTACTGCTATACATCTATAACTACCACTACTACTACTACTACTACTACTACTACTGCTGCTGCTGCTGCTGCTCCTTCTAGGGCCTAAAGACTTTTACAGCGCCCTACATATTTCATTTTACTTGTATATATTTATATAACTGATCTAGGAAATGCATTTTACGTCACAGATAATCATTAGGTTGTCCCTAGTCACTTCAAAGGGATCTAAACGGACAGATTTTGAGATAAAGATGTTGTGTTTATAAGACTGTTTAGGAGGGTTAATAAAATTTATATTTCATGCCGTGATATCGATATAATGTCAAAAAATCGAATGAGACTGGTAATACCACTGTCATTTAATGAACTTTTCTAAACGTAGAAGGTTTTAACAAGTTGTTCAAACTTTTAAACAAGTTGCTTAATAGGCCTAAATAATTTTTAAAAAGTTACACGGTTGAATATTTAAACAAATTGTTGCTAAAACGACGCGCTTAAACAACGACCCCGTCTTACCTAAAGCTGCGATTGATCTGATCAACCTAAACGATATACATCAATATCATACCCCCCCCCCCTCTTCCAGGGAATTCGCACATGTCCTTTTTAAACTAAGAGGGGCCCTCACAGATATCAAAACAACATTCATGAATGCATGAGTATACATCTTATCTAAAAATCATCTTGTATTAACATGAATGATAGAGGTTGAAGTAGATCGCGGTTGGTCAGATATATTGCGAATTTTTGTAAGACGGAAACCTAAAATGTAAGTAGGAACCTATTTCTTACCAGAAGACCAGTGTTGCCAACTCTAAGATCAGGACGATAGCTTTCATACAGTACAGCTAGAGAGTTTCCTTCATAGACGTTGTACCAATCATGCCTGGTGCTGACACCGATTCTAGCCCGTACTGACTTAGAGAATGGATTCCAGTTGAAACTGCCTCCCTGGTACATCATCAGAACACCACTTCTCCTTCCGTCAGTGAAAAGAATAGCTTGGTAGGTTACAGTCTAAGGGGGCGTTGCAAGGAAAAGAAGTGCTATCAGTCGAAAAGATTATGTTACCCAGGCGCGGATCCAGGATTTCGAAGGGAGGGGGCCCAAATTCGACCTGATTTTGGCGCCCCTGTGTACTTTTCGGAAAAATGGCGGCCCCCATAGGCGGCGGAAGCGGGGGGGGACGTGTCCCCTCCTAAATTTTAGACGGGGGACGGTCCCCCCTAAATTTGTTTATGATAAACTTTTCTTTTTTTTTTTGGCTGGGCAATTTGTTTTCCTGTTCCCCCCTAAATTCACGTGGACTCCCCCTGAAACGTGTGTTGTCCCCCCCCCCTAGGTTGATGGCCTTTTTTTTTTGCTAGTCAAAAATTTTTGGTTAGCAACTCCTAAAATTTAGGTTGATAACCTTTTTTGGGGGCGCTTGTCCAATTTTGTACCTGTGTCCATCCCAAAAATTAAAGTGCACACCCCCTACATTTTTTGGCTTCCACCGCCAATGGCGGCCCCCTCCCCCCCCCCAGGCAATCATAAGTGCCTTAAATGCATGTTGAATTATCTTATTCCATAAGCACATGAATCAGGGGCGGATTCAGCCTTCGCCAATAAAGGGGCCACATTTTCCCCGATCGGCCGCTCGAAGATGTTTTTTTTCGTTTGTTTCTTTGAAGGGGGTAGTCCTATAAGTCACCTCTAAGCTTTATTCTCTAAATCAACATAAATGTATAATATCATAATCCTTACTTTATAATGACCGCGCGAAGCGCGAGCAATTTTTTTTTTGAAATTGTATGTATTTTTTCCTAAAAATTTGAACATTCTGAAAAAGATGTGCCTGCAATACTGCGAACGCGAAGCGCGAGTATAATTTTTTGATAAACGTTTTGAACTGATTGGAAAGGTAGGCCTACCAGTCCTGTTAAAGACTGCATACAGTTAGCCATGAAGACGTTAAAGATTTCAACAATCAAATAATGCGAGCGCGAAGCGCGAGCTGAAAATTTTTGACATTTCTACATAAAGAATGGAAAACTTTAATCAGTTTTTGTAATCATGAACAGGATAGCTATACAGTATAACTAAACAATTGATGCGAGCGCGAAGTGCGAGCGGAAAATTGTAGTTTTAGACCTAGAACGGGACACTCTATTCATGTTTCCTAAATCATGAAAAAGATGAGTAAGAGGGGATCTTCCTACATTAATAATGCGAGCGCAAAGCGCAAGCAGAAAAATGCTTGTATACGTTTTGAACTGATCGAAAAGTGCCTTTTAAGGACTGCTTGCATTTAGACATGAAGACATTACGTATTTCATCAATTAAACAATGCGAGCGCGAAGCGCGAGCTGAAAATTTTTGACATTTTTACATAAAGAATGGAAAACTTTAATACAATTTACTTAATTACAGAAAAAGCAATTCGAATCTATACTGATTCCCAATATTTATCACACACAAATCCATTATTCCATAAACTAAAGACTCTAATGCAGTATTTGACATAAATACACTTCAAAGTTTACTACTTATGTTTAAGTACGTAAATAACATGCTCCCACCTACCTTCATTCCACAATTTTTATTTTCTGAATACATCTATTCACTCATACCCTACCCGTAACTTCAAATTTCCATTTAATCAACCCCAAACTGCTTATTGCGCAGAAATCCATAAGACACCAAGGTCCAGATTTGTGTAACTCTCTACCAGCAGAGTCTGTAAAACAATCTTCGTCTCTTCACTCATTTAAGGCAAACGTTAAATCTATGTTATTATCAGAATATTTGAAGTAAAATTTTTGTGTCATATCCTTTTTATCGTGAATTTATTCCTCCTTCGATTTAGTCATTACCAATATCTTCATCATGACCACCATCATCTCCATGGCCATCATCATCATCATAATCATCATCAACATCATCATCATATCACCGTCACCCTTAGCTTTATCATATTCATCTTCATACTTTAACATTGCATGAATTCATGTTTCGTATTTGAAAATATATGCCAATTCTGCTTTATAAATGTATTAATTCAATTAGTATAAGTTTGGGATTGTCATTTTTTCAAGCAATCTGCTTATGATGACAATCCTCCTGCAAATTGTGAATATCATATAGTTAATCATTTTTGCCTGGAATTATTTTTTTAGTACTCATTATTTATGATTCATGCCAAAAGTGCTAACATATTATGTTTTTATGTTGTGAAAAATGTATTATACGAATGTTATGGATGCAGAAGAAAACAATAAATCAAATCAAATCAATTGATGCGAGCGCGAAGTGTGAGCGGAAAAATTCTAGATTTAGACCTAGAACGGGACACTCTATTCATGTTTCCTAAATCATGAAAAAGATGAGTAAGAGGGGATCTTCCTACATTAATAATGCGAGCGCAAAGCGCAAGCAGAAAAATGCTTGTACACGTTTTGAACTGATCGAAAAGTGCCTTTTAAGGACTGCTTGCATTTTGCCATGAAGACATTACATATTTCACAATCAAATAAATACGTGCGCGAAGCGCGAGCTCAAAATTGTTGACATTTCTACATAAAGAATGGAAACTTTAATCAGTTTTGTAATCATGAACAAGATAGCTATGTAACTAAAAAATTGATGCGAGCGCGAAGTGCGTTTTGAAGTGATCGAAAAGTGCCTTTTAAGGACTGCTTGCATTTAGCCATGAAGACATTACATATTTCACAATCAAATTATGCGAGCGCGAAGTGCGAGCGTAAAAAAATCGAGATTTCGACCTTGAACGGGAAACTCTATTCGTGTTTTGTAAATCATGAAAGGGATGAGAAAGGGGGTCTTCCTAATACGAGCACAAAGGGCGAGCAGAATTTTTCGATATTGTGATCTGAAACTGGATAACTGAATGAAAATGCGCGCGCGTGTTTCAGATTTACACCTAGAATCTAGGCATTCTAAACAATCTTTTATCATGAAAATAAAAGCGAGCGCGAAGCGCGAGCTTAAAATATTTGATATTCCGATCTGATATTTCAAACACTTTGTAGGAAACTTGTAAGGTGGATATAAATCGCACTTGATAAAGAGCTGATATGTTTCATTATTACTTTAATTTTGAGACATATGACCTTGACATCCTTAGGACATGTAATCATATGAATATGATGACTATAAATCTTCCTATTCATCTTGCTAAGCGCGAGATAAAACAAAAGTGACAATTTAATTATTAAATTGATATCTTAGTATTAATGCATAATGAGGGCGCGGAATCTGATGATATTATGGCCTGAACACTGAACATTTCAAGCACCTTTTTATTCATGAATAGGATGCATCATTAATTAGTTGATATATTTTTAACCATTAATGCGAGCGCAAATCGCGAGCAGAAATTTTTGATAAACTGTCATGAAAAGGGGATTTTAAGTAGTTTGTTATACAATCAATATTGAGACATACATAACCTGCCAATCAAGATGCAAGCATAGCAGCGCTAGCTGATGCGTTTTGACAATCAGACCTGAAAAGGGATATAATATAATGAAAATAATAGGTACCTGATAAATCAAATTCGCGAACGCGCAGCGCAATTGGAAAATGTTAATATTCAGACCATAAAACTAACATTTTTACAGAGCACTTTTTAAAAATCAATATGTAAATCACAAAAATTAATGAAAGTTCGATTTCCAAGGAGAAATATGTTTTGTATACTGACTTCCAAACTTGATATTCAAGCTCCGTGTTGAACAAGATATTTTGATCACTTAACAGGCAATGCGAGCGCGAAGCGCGAGCGAAAATTTTATATAGTGACATAAAATATTTTTTCCAAGTCTTCCTCTCATCTTATTTTATTCATTCGTCTTCCTCCTTTTCTTTTTTCTTTTCCTTCCTTTTTCTTCCCCCCCCCCCTTTTTTTGCTCTACCAATAGGGGGTCCGGGCCCCTCGGGTCCCCACCTGGATCCGCCTATGCATGAAGAAGATGCAATTGAATAATGGTTTTATAATGATGTGTTCATGAATAAATGTAATATCACTTTAACAAATAATCGATGCGAGCGGGAAACTCGAGCGATTTCTATTTTAACCATTTGATGCTTTCAATTCGTTTAACTTCTCATCAGAGTAGGCCCTGCTAGAATTATGTAAGCGGGATCCAGGCGCGGATCCAGGATTTCTTAGGGGCCCTAATTTCAAGTCAAGTAATAATCGTTCCGAAATATTGACTCCCATTGCCGAATGGGTAATGTCTAGTTCAGTTACTTCTCACAGAAACCTCTCTTGCATTGTAGGCATTCTTCGTTCTTGTGGGTACTCCCATTATTTTTTTCTTTTCTACTTTTTGCTTCAGGGGTTGAAAAATCTTACGGGGATGACGCCCCTGTATCGCCGCGTATGAAAACTGGTTGTGCAATAACTAAATTGTATATTCTGCATGAAAGAAAATTAATATTTTATTTTGGGTAAGATATTCTTGAAAAAGATATAAATTTACATGTTGTTTATTATAAAGGTGAGGTAGATTCAGTAGTCAGCTCTCAGCATTTACTAATTGGGAGTGCACTGCCTACTTTGATCTGTAAGTGTTTGGATATATTATATAATCTTTTGTTATTCGCTTCGGAATTCCATTCAAAACAGTGAGTTGTCTTGTCAATCCTAATCAGCAAACATTGGCTCTTCCGCTCTTGCAACAATCATATAAAGTATCAAAAGGTTATGCATCTTATAATCTTGCTCAAATTTTATATACTCCAAATAGATTTTCAAAAGAAACAAAATGCGTGTAAACGGTGTATATAAAAAGAATATAAGATACTAAAGATAAATTACTGTAAAAATATACTTTATTGTCAGTGTCTTTATAAATATGAAAACAATGCTCTTAAGTTCGCATCATTTTGGACGATAAGTTCTTATCTCTCTCTTTCATACAATACTAGTGAAACATGAATTCCAAGGTCCCATGTATCTTGTATACATCAACTATTTCAAGATGTAACAATAAATGTAAATGATAGCAATGCAGTTTAGGCCTGAGTAAATCCACGTAATATTTTCAGTGGAATTCGTTAAAAAAAATAAAACGTGATTTCCCACTGTAGGTTAGAAAAGAAAAGGTGTCGTATCATCAACTGTATATACGCATTACTACATGAAACAAAAAATATAGGAACGATATAAACCATAGAGTTATTTCAGTTATTTGAGTATTTGACGATTCGTCAAAAAATAAAAAACGCATCCGAAACTTTCACCATTACAATGAAAGTATCATTTATTCTTTTACATATTGCACACTAAAAAATAAAGGTTCAAAATTGAACCCCGAAAGGTTCTTGCAAAATCAGCACCCAATGGGTTCAAAAATTGAACCCCTGATTTGGGGATTAAAAATTGAACCCTGCGGTTGGGGTTCATTTTTGCACCCTGCGGGTTCAAAACTGCACCCCTAAATTTCAAATTGAATCCCTAGGGGTGCAATTTTGAACCCGCAGGGTGCAAAAATGAACCCCAACCGCAGGGTTCAATTTTTGAACCCCAAATCAGGGGTTCAATTTTTTAACCCATAGGGTGCTGATTTTGCATCAACCCTTCGGGGTTCAATTCTGAACATTTATTTCTTAGTGCTTGCAAGTAAACTTCAAAATTTCTGTAAATAATATCTATCAATATGTCCATCAGTGTTGTAGTCAAGGCTCAAACCTCCAAGGCCAAGGCTTTAATACCCAAGACCAAGGCATCAATCCCCAAGGCCATGCCTAAAAACCTCAGGGCCAAGGCATTTCAAACTTTCAATATATGGAACAATGAGCCAACAACAAGGCAGCAGTTCGAATATCAGTTCGGCGCCCCTACATGTAGGTCGATCATCAATTTGCCCCCCCCCCCCCTTCGAACATCATTTTGGCATCCCTTCGAACTCAATTTGCCTTCCCTAGTTCGAATATCATCCCCCCTAGCTCGAGTATCAATTTTGCGCCCCCCTAGTTCGATCATTAATTTGCCCCCCCCCCCTTCGAATATCATTTCGCCCCCCTAGCTCGAGTATTAGTTTTGCGCCCCCCTAGTTAGAACATCAATTCGGCGCCCCCTAGTTTGAGTATCAATTTGGCGCCCCCTACCTCGAACATCGATTCGGCCCCATCCCCAGTTCAAGAATCAATTTAGCGCCCCCACTTCGAACATCATTTCGGCGCCCTCCTAGTTCGAATATCAGTTCGGCGCCCCTACATGTAGGTCGATCATCAATTTGCCCCCCCCCCCCGTTCGAACATCAATTCGGCCCCCAGTTCGAACATCATTTTGGCATTCCTTCGAACTCAATTTGCCTTCCCTAGTTCGAATATCATTTCGCCCCCCTAGTTTGAGTATCAATTTGGCGCCCCCTACCTCGAACATCGATTCGGCCCCCCTCCCTAGTTCGAGTATCAATTTGGCGCCCCCACTTCGAACATCATTTCGGCGCCCCTCCTAGTTCGAATATCAAGTCGGGGCCCCTACATGTAGGTCGGTCATCAATTCGCCCCCCCCCGTTTGAACATAACTTCGGCCCCTAGTTCGAACATCATTTTGGCATCCCTTCGAATTCAATTTGCCTTCCCTAGTTCGAATATCATCCCCATAGCTCGAGTATCAATTTTGCGCCCCCTAGTTTGAACATTAATTCGGTGCCCCCCTAGCTCGAACATCGATTCGGCCCCCCTCCCCAGATTGAGTATCAATTTGGCGCCCCCACTTCGAACATCATTTTGGCGCCCTCCTAGTTCGAATATCAGTTCGGCGCCCCTACATGTAGGTCGATCATTAATTTGCCCCCCCCCCCTTTGAATATCATTTCGCCCCCCTAGCTCGAGTATTAATTTTGCGCCCCCCTAGTTAGAACATCAATTCGGCGCCCCCTAGTTTGAGTATCAATTTGGCGCCCCCTACCTCGAACATCGATTCGGCCCCCTCCATAGTTCAAGTATCAATTTGGCGCCCCCACTTCGAACATCATTTCGGCGCCCTCCTAGTTCAAATATCAGTTCGGCGCCCCTACATGTAGGTCGATCATCAATTTGCCCCCCCCCCCCCCGTTCGAACATCATTTCGGCCCCAGTTCGAACATCATTTTGGCATTCCTTCGAACTCAATTGCCTTCCCTAGTTCGAATATCATTTCGCCCCCCTAGTTTGAGTATCAATTTAGCGCCCCCTACCTCGAACATCGATTTGGCCCCCCTACCTAGTTCAAGTATCAATTTGGCGCCCCCACTTCGAACATCATTTCGGCGCCCTCCTAGTTCGAATATCAATTCGGCGCCCCTGCATGTAGGTCCAACATCAATTTGGCGCCCCTAGTTGAATATTAATTTGGCGCCCCTACATGTAGGTCGATCATCAATTCGGCCCCCCCCCCCCGTTCGAACATCAATTCGGCCCTCAGTTCGAACAGCATTTTGACATCCCTTCGAACATCATTTCGGTGCCCTCCTAGTTCGAATATCGATTCGGCGCCCCTACATGTAGGTCGATCATCAATTTGCCCCCCCCCCCCCCGTTCGAACATCATTTCGGCCCCCAGTTCGAACATCATTTTGGCATTCCTTCGAACTCAATTGCCTTCCCTAGTTCGAATATCATTTCGCCCCCCTAGTTTGAGTATCAATTTAGCGCCCCCTACCTCGAACATCGATTCGGCCCCCCTACCTAGTTCAAGTATCAATTTGGCGCCCCCACTTCGAACATCATTTCGGCGCCCTCCTAGTTCGAATATCAATTCGGCGCCCCTGCATGTAGGTCCAACATCAATTTGGCGCCCCTAGTTGAATATTAATTTGGCGCCCCTACATGTAGGTCGATCATCACTTCGGCCCCCCCCCCGTTCGAACATCAATTCGGCCCTCAGTTCGAACATCATTTTGGCATCCCTTCGAACATCATTTCGGCGCCCTCCTAGTTCGAATATCGATTCGGCGCCCCTACATGTAGGTCCAACATCAATTTGGCGCCCCTAGTTCGAATACGATTTCGCCCCCCCCCCTAGCTCGAGTATCACTTTGACCCCCCCAGTTCCAACATCAATTTGGCGCCCCTACGTCGAACATTAATTCGCCCCCCCCCCCCGTTCAAACATCAATTCTGCCCCCAGTTCGAACAGCATTTTGACATTCCTTCGAACATCATTTCAGCGCCCTTTTGGTTCGAACATCATTTTCTTTCCTCCTCTTCTTCTTTTTTTCTTCTCGTCCTTTCCCTCTTCGTCTCCCCTTTTCTTCTCTTCTTTCCCCCCCTTTCTCTCTTTCTTTTTTCTTCTCTCCTTTCTTCCCTCTTCCTCTTTCTCCTTTTCCCCTTTTCCTCTCTCTTTTCACCCTCTTCCTCTTTTTTTCTCCCCCTCCCCTCCCTTTTCTTCTCTTTCTTCCCCTCTTCCTCTTTTTTCTCTTTCTTTCCCCTCTTCTTTTCTCCTTTTTTCTTTCCCCTCTTCTTTTTCTTCTTTTCTTTCCCCTCTCTTTTTTTCTTTCCTCCCTCTTCCCCTCTCTCCTTTTCTTTCCCCTCTTCCTCTTTTTCCCCTCTCTCCCCCTCCCTTTTCTTCTCTTCCTTTCCCCTTTTCTTCCCCCTTCTCTCTCTTTTTTCCTCTTCTTTCTTCCCTCTTCCTCTCCTTTTTTCTTTTTCCTCTCTCTTCCCCCTCTTCCTCTTTTTTTTCTTTTCCCTCCCCCTCCCTTTTTCTTCTCTTCCTTCCCCCTCTTCCTCTTTCTTTCCCCTCTTTTTCTCTTTTTTTCTTTCCCTTCTTCTTTTCTTTCCCCTCTTTTTTTTCTTCTCTTCTTTCCTCCCTCTCCCTCCCCCTTTCTTTTCTTCTCTTCCTCCTCTTTTTCCTCCTTTTTTTCCTCTCTCTCCTTTTTCTTCTCTTCCTTTCCCCTCTTCCCCTCTCTTTTTTTCCTTTTCCTTTCCTTTCCCTCTCTTTTTCCTTCTCTTTTCTTTCCCCTTTTCCTCTCTCTTTTCCTTCCCTTCCTCCCCCCTCTTCCTTTTTCTTCTTTTCTTTCCCCCTTTCCTCTCTCTTTTCCCCTCTTCCTCTCTCTCCCCCCTCTTCTTTTCCCCCCTCTCCTCTCTCTCTTTTTCTTTTTTCTTTCCCCCTTTCCTCTCTCTTTTCCCCTCTTCCTCTCTCTCCCCCCTCTTCTTTTCCCCCTCTCCTCTCTCTCTTTTTCTTTTTTCTTTCCCCCTTTTCCTCTTTTTTTTTTTGCTTTCTTCTTTTTCTTTTTTTTCCCCTCTTCCCCTCTTTTTCTCTTTCTTTCCCTCTCTCTTTTTTTCGCCGAAGGGGGGGCCAAGGCCCCCTCGGCCCCCCCCATGGATCCGCGCCTGATGTTTACCGTTAATAGATCTATATTAGCAGTGGCAAATCAGATTAAAGTCCTTGTTGCAAGAAGCATGATCATAAATTAATTGCAAATTTGCAATGAAAGCCAGATATATAAATGATTTAGGGACCAAAAGTAGACTTGGAATTGATCGCCCCATATTAAAAACGAATGGGACGAAGCTTGGTCGATCGCAGAAAAAAAAACTGTGGTGCTATCCGGTGTGTATACGCTGCAAAAACTCCCTAATTGTCGATTTACCAAAAGCCAGGAACGTATGTCCATACCGGAGAAGTAACGAAACACCACCAGTTTAGAATCAAACCAATGCCGTTTTATTATTAATTGGTGTTGTATAAACACATATCCAGTGTTAGACCGAAACCAAACTGGTGTTGTTTAACACTTCTCTGGTGTGGACATAGATTCCGGGTTGGTGGCAAATCAACACCGGAGTTTTAGTTGTGTATAGAGAACTTCACCAGTCGTGATACTCCGGTGTTTAATTTTCAGTATTAGCTCAACATCCATGGATGTTATTACAACTCCTGAAGTTGTTACTTATACTCATACCCTTTGGTGTTATGTTAAGGGTGTGATTTCAAAACTTCAGGGAGTAGTCCCCCAGGGACACCTGTCTAGTTGGTGTTGGTTTACCCCCCCCCCCCCTTCTTTTCTTTAACAGTGATGGGACCATCGATTTTCAAATTGGTAGAACTATTTCCTCCTTTCCTATTTCCCCAGTAGAGTAATAATCCAAAAATTCAAGGAAACGGTGTGGTATAATTGTGAGGCAGAGTCTTTGCCTTTTCCAAATACACATCTAATTTTGAATATCACTCTTTTCTTGGTCTTATATTAAACTTTGGCAATCCCCCCCCAATAATATCAAACTGTGTGACCAACAAACCCAAGAAAAACTTAGTCAGTCTTCCTTGAGTGTATAGTGTTTAAACTAGCTTCAATGACACTTGATATTCTGCAAAGATGAGAATGATTAATTATATAGGAGCAAAATCACATACATGTATATATATTTTTGAATAGGCCTATTACATTCGAAGAACAATGAGGGACGTTAGGGGCGCGATAGAAGCTAGCAACTCCGGGCATGGCTAACAAAACATTATGCGCCATGTGAATAGCCCAATTGAAAGGATGAAAGGACTTGTCGGACATTTTATCCGACAAGTCCTGTTTAATCCGACAGATACCATAGTAGCATAATTATACATGTTTATATAAACTCCTCAAAGTTTGGAAATCTGACTTGATAATCCCTCCTCGGTGTTAGTGAATATCAATGTGTGATTAATACAAATATACCATTTAATGTTTTTTTTTTGTAAATGACACCCTACATGATATGATTATGGTTCACATGGAGGCGCAGTGCCTTGAGTGAAATGTGGGCCAAGGTCAAAATTCAAAAGTTGCAAAATGACACAATATTGAACATGTTGAAGGTCACTGTTTTTTCCGTGGTGTCGAGTGAATTTCTCGGCGGTTTCTTTTCTTTTCATGCACCTAAAGATTAACATTAACATGAAATTGAACACACCTCTGCACAAGCAAACAAATAACAAACAGACAAATATGCATGGGTATTTTAAACCATGTTATCTCACAGAACCGTCACTGCCTAAACCACAACAAAATATCAGACATGAAGAAGCGGGGTTTGATTTGAATGGATTTTATCTCTATTGACACAGGCAAAAGAATCATGTTCTTAATTGACCCTACATGGATATTTCTGCTCGTCTTGCAGCCTTTCAATTCAGACCTCGTCCAACACTGCTCTTTTCGTGATGGCATGATCATAACAAGCATAATATTATTTTAGAGAATTATATAAATCTTTTGAATGATACCAAATACACATTGTGTAAAATAGTATATATAAATTACATACAATTTCCACTTTACCTCCTGTCCTGGCACCGATCCCTGAGGTTGCAAATTTTGCCACGTGACCTTGCAAATGAAGTTGATTCCATTGATGAACCGGAAGGACTCTAACCCTGCCGGAAGTGACAGAGATGTATACAGTCTTTCTTGTACCGCTGCGAGAAGAGCAGCTGAGTTTCCGTACCCCCTGTTGATGTCGTATACCTACCAAACGATGGGATTTTTTTTAATGATAACATTAACAATAAATCCGATAATGATAAAGAAAATAAATAGTTACGATAATGGTAGCAATAATAATAGTATTAATACTGATAATGATACTGACAGTAGTGGAAATTTAATCATAATATATAATAATAATACATGTATGAGATGGTTATAAGAACAATCGAACGAATACTAAATAAATAATAATGATCATATTGATTTTGACGTGTAGAATATACACAAAACTATTATTCTGGATGAATTTTGGCCAAATCATTATCAATATCATTAACTGATTCTTTTCTTTTCACTTGTATTTATAACAAACTTCCCATTTTTAGATTCAACTTCGCAATTTTGGGAAAAATATTTTAACCGCTAAATTGGTGTGGTCCCGTTATTAGGAAATACAAACATGTCGGCTGATTTGATGTATATCATTGTTTCCAGTGAATCCTATCCATTCTTCACAGCAAAAATTGTGGTGTTATTACAACACCTTTTGTTGTTACATTTACATTCTTTGGTTATGTTAATCTATAGAGTGTAATTTGAACACCTCAGGGTCTGGTCCTCTATTAACACCAATTGGTGTCAGTTTTAACACCGCAGTTTTTACAGTGTTCGAAGATTGAATTAGTAGTAGTTCTGCGTTTCAATATTAACTTCACGCAGCGTTAAAAAATGGTGGAAATCCCAACCATATGCATCACACAACACTGCAGTAGTCTTCATTGACTTTAATTCACTTGCGGAAATCATATCGAAAGCACTTCAGACCGAACAAATCATTTGCTTTAAATTGAACATGTTGAAAGGGTTTAGTTGACATGTTAACGCAGAGTAATAGACCCGGGATCTCACGGGGGGGGGGGGGGGATTTGTTTGCCATTTTGGGGAGACGACCTTAACGTAATGTGCTTCGTTGGGGCCCCTCCCCCATTGAAAGAAAGAAAGTGGTGAACACAAAATGGGGAACGCACTACATTTCTTTTCTCAAAAGAATTTTAAAAACCTCCAATAAAGCTTCAAAATCTATCGTTAGGCCTACAGTAATAAATCAAGTGTTCAGATTTTCCTTTTTTTTGTATATGCATAGATATAACACTTGCGTATCAAACGGGGGCGAGAACCCCTACCCCCCCCCCCCCCTCTTCCAATGGATTCGCCAGTGCTTCGATGCAGTGTTTGAACACGATATCAAATGCCAGTTCCATGATAAAAGACTTGTTATGTTTAGTTTAAAATGCTCTGTAAACCCGTTTGATATATGCAAACAGAGAACCGAGCCGAAAAGTACTTAAACGTGCTTGGTGAGGGTTATTGGCTCCATTTGACCTGACTCATTTCACAGAGCTTCCCCGTTCACTTTCAACCAAAGTCCAATACAGATTCTCAATTTCTGTACCATTTAATGGATAGCAAACCATATATAAGAAATAAGGAAAATAACAAGTACTTTAAGGGCATGGCAAAATCTGCATCTAGTAATGCGGGCTACTTTGAGCATGGGTGTGTTGTATGACGCGATGATATAAAACTTTGGGGAAAGATGAACAAAACGTTTCATACTAATTTTTTTCATTGAATCAGTGAGTGATTATCATAGTTTGTGTTTGTTAATGAAACTAGTAAATACTATCAACACAAGACGGATACTCAATTTATAAGTCTGTCATAAATCAAACTATTTTCTTGCATTAACAACGGATATTATACAAACAAATACTTCGTTAACAACTTTCTACCGTGGTGACTTTGTCATTAAGGTAATGTGTAAACCTATTTTGATTCGTCACTTAGCCCTACTAGTATTATTTGCTCATACTAATGACTGGCTAAGTACAGGTTGTAGATGTGCGGAAACTGTTTCAAAATATATACCTGAAAATCTCACCTGATAAGAGATCCTTGGGTATAAATAGGGGTGGGCAAATGAAGCCTTTTTTTGGAAAAATTAATTTCAAACGAATGGATTATGTTGCCAGTTTAGCTGCTGAACACAAATCTATAAGGTGTTTTTGTTTGTTTTAGAATACGTCTGATATTGGTTCCGAGTGATTTTTCAAAATGGCCGCCGAATTCCTCCCAAATCAGTGTTTTCACATGTAAATCCTTAAGCATTTATACAAATAAGGCTTGCAATATGTATAACTTTAAGTGTCCATGGTCTTCGAGTACAAAATTCATGAATCAGATCAGTTTCGTCATTTTGAATGATGATTTTTGTTGGGGGAAAAACCCAGCATTTTTTACCATTTTTGATGGAAATTGCCCCCAGATCACAATTTTCGTACGTAAAACATTACTTATTCATTTGCATGCATGTGATTTGTTATTTGTCTAAATGTATGTTTTGCCACTAAGTCTAACAATATATAAAACAGACATTTTTGGTCTTTTGTACTGTCCATTTTCAGTCAACAATAACACTTTCGGTATTTATTTTGTAAAAATGACTGAAAATTGACTGCAAAATAATATTACATTTATGAAACTATGGCTTGTTATTTGTCTAACCATGTTTTTATTGCGATTTGGTAGACATTAACACTACAGTGCGTACCAAAAATAAGTTTACACTTTGAAAAAATCTTGATGTTTTCTTGAGTTTGAGTCTCATCTATCCAATGAAAGATAAAGTTCTGACAGTATGTTTCACTTGAGCGAGCAATGTCCATTTTTGTAAAGCTCGCAGAAATCTGTGCGCAGAAATGCTCGTTTTAACGCTGTGTCAAACGGAATTGTGACCTACATCGTAGGTCAAAATAGTTGTCGGATCTGTGTTCCGACAATTTTCCCGCCATTGTTCACAAAAATGGCGGGAACCAATATAAAACCACATCGTAGGTCAAAATAGTTGTCGGATTTGTGTTCAGAGCCCAAATCTCCATTACATGCACCCGTTTTTATGTTTTATTTTGTCATTTGCCCACCACTACAGTGCGTCCCAAAAAAAACTATACACTTTTGAAATGGCTGCCAAATAAAAAGTATATCACTTTGGGAGAAAAGACTTTTATATATGGAAAGCCAATAAAGTCATCTTTCAAATGACACCAAAATGTTGGAAAACTATTCATGCATGAGCGAGCACTACCCACTAAAACAAAGGGTATGAAAATTAGGGTGGGCAGGAATTGGCCTTTCGGTTTCTTTCAGTTTTTGAGAGGCGAGTCCCTTGGAACTTGCAAACTTGAGGGTGTTGTGATGAATTAATGGTCATTCATTATCAATTTAAATTGTTAGAGCAAATTTCATGAATTATCAAACTGAAATTCCATGCATGAGTGAGCATCAATTACAATCTTTAGTGCAGCATTTTAACTTTACAATGTGGGTCTCAGCAGTGTGTTTATTGGAGTCGGGAGAATAGGGGTAATATTGTACTTCAGCATGTTCAGTGGGTGAAGTAAGCTTATGGTAAAAGGGTCAACAGAACGTTCAGCCTCCCTCCTACAGGTCCGTCCCTCCCCCTCCTGTTGAGATTGAGACTGATTGCAATTACATGTATGAATTAAGTGCAAAGCAGACTGTCAATTTGATAATAAATTCTGAAAATGTACCTATCGATCATTCAATCAACAATCTGATAGTAACTCAACTCAATCAATGTGATCAATCAAATATTCACCTTTTCAATAAATTATCAATAAAACATTCAGCTTTTTCAATAAATCATTTCATAAATCATCATAATTAGTCAAGTTTTTAATAATCATTCAATGGAAGTCACTTGGCATTTCAGTATTAACTCCATGAGAAAGAAAGTGGTGGAGGGCGGAGGTGAGTACATGACATGTAATTTGTAAAAGAAAAGTCTTGCCCTATCTCACCCCTTGCATGTAACAGGTACCATCACATTACTCTGACTCTTACAAGCACACTTGCTAAGATCCACATAATAAACTAAAAATGCTACACTGAAATTACTATTCCTTTTTACTCATGCATTACATTTCAATTTAGTACCTCATGAAATTTGCTTAAGAAACCAAAACTGATCTCAATTCATCAGTAATTTAGCATAACACCCTTAACTTTGCAAGTTCCAAAGGACTCACCTCAAAAAAAAAAAAAAAAAAAGCTGGAAGGCTAATTCCTGCTCACCCCAGCAAAGGCTAGTTTCACAGGAGGGGTGAAGGGGGTAGAGAGAGAGAGGGGGGGGGTGTTCTGTTGACCCATTACCCATCAACGTACTTCCCCCACCTAAGTCCTATCCCTATTCTGACTTCCATGAACACATTGCTGAGATCCATTTGAAAGAGCGAAAAATTGTATTTCATGTTCACTCATGCATTAAATTTCAATTTATCCTTAAAATTTGCTATAAAAAACCTAAATTGATGATGATGATCATTGATTTAGCAAAACACCCTCAACTTTGCAAGTTCCAAGGGACTCGCCTATCAAAAACTGAAAGAAACTGGCAGGCTAATTCCTGCCCACCCTAATTTTCATACCCTTTGTTTAAGTGGGCAGTGCTCGCTCAAGCATGAATAGTTTTCCAAAATTTTGGTGTCATTTGAAAGATGACTTTATTGGCTTTCCATATATAAAAGTCTTTTCTCCCAAAGTGATATACTTTTTATTTGGCAGCCATTTCAAAAGTGTATAGTTTTTTTGGGACGCACACTAGTATAAAGTCAACCGGTGCCCTAACCCAGATGGCTCCCGACCAAGACTGGCCAGGGGCTATACGCGTGCGCAACAGCCTCGGTACCGGTCTCGATCGGCCATTTTGTTTTGAATTTTGAAAGAAGGGGAGCTACCGCGACAGAACTTCTTCGTTTTTTTTTTTTGATGTTCCAGTCTGTGCCTCGATGTCGGGAAACCGCCACTCGTTAGACCTTCATCCATATAATCGTCGTAAGTGCTTGATTTTTGTTAGAATTTTATATTCAGAGAATTATTTTGACCATACTCCACGCTTCTCCGTGAGCCATAGACAAATGCACGTACGATTATGGGCTCCCGACCGCTACGCGGCCAGATGCCCTCTGAGTTACCGGTGCCCCAGATAGCACGAGAGATGACTCGCGGTAGATATACAAAAATAATGCTCAATATGACGAAATGTGGACGTACTTGTACAGTTTTAGCTACTTGGATACTAATTCGAAAGATGTAATTGCATAACTTACCTGATAATATATTCTTGGATTACCGCGGTAAAAGTCGACTGGTGCACCGAATACCGCAATAGATGGATCGCGGTAGATATCAAAAAGGTGATATAAGGACGGGTTGATGTACTTGTACAGGTGATAGCTGCGTGGATAGTAGTTCGAAAAATGTATCATGCCTGTTGATGTACACTGTAATGATGAGATGAAACCGAAAAATAAGACCGTAATTTTTCGTTATCTTTTTTTTTTGGGGGGGGGGAGTGCTTTACTTGAATTTCTTAAAGCTATTCAATATTCTCGTCCAAGGTATTTTACTGGGAGATGGATGGACGAAGTGTGGTGGGGTCATCGATCGTGGTATGTGCATTCTACCTGTTAACTACAAAAAAAAGTTGCATTCCTCAAGAGCCACGGCATAAGGGGAGCCACACTCTTAATAATGCACAAGCTCTGTTAATTGGTGCCAAACCCTATCCCATGTATATCAGGAATAAGATTCTAGTGACCTATGTATATGGTCAAATAATTAAGTTTCATCCCGAGCGGGATGGGGAACATCAGACTTTTTTTCTCACCCCGGCAACACTGGGTCTGTGAGAGCGCCTCAATCTTAACCCCTACCCCCCCCCCCCCGGCTGAGATACAAAGTACTTGAATGAAATGTTGCACCACCACACAGTTATATCGTACTTTGATACTCACCGTTATATAGGTGTATAGTTGTCCACTGCTGATAGGAAACCCTGTACCCAGTCTTACAGTAAACCACGCTAGATAGCTGTATTGAACATATCCTAGTGACCGGTCAGGCCCGGAGCCATAATCGATGTAAATACGCTCTAAACAGTAAATTATGAAATAAAGCAAATAGTCAGTAGATGAAAGTGACGGAACAACTATCAATTCCCAGACGATAATCAGAAGTAGCTATATTTTCCCCGAGCGAATATTAGTAAAGAAAGCATGCAAAATCACATGCCTGTCGCTTAGTAAGGGATAGTTTGTGCTATCCACTGAAACCCAAAGAATCTGCTTTACATTCTGTCATTTCAGAAGAGATTCCGATATAGCTATACTTTCCCAAAACAAACCGGAGGAAAGAAAGAATGTGCATCCATGGGCCCATAGCCGAGGAGGAAGTGAGAATTTGTCCTAACTACTAAAACCTACAAGATTATTTGTTACACATTCTACAATATTTTACCAATAGGAAAGCAGCGTAGTGTTTATTGGACATAATTCGCTTTATTTATTTTTGAATACATTTTTAACGGGGTGCTAGCAGGCATAAATGACATTAAATTGATATTTTTTTTTACCGACGGGAAAGGAGAGGGTGGCTGGTTTGGTCAGCACTCAATGAGAAAGGGAAAATGTCCTCAAAATGGAACTTGGTATGGGAGATGAAATAAAAGAGGTTCCATTATGACCCAAGGAATGGTGTGAATGGGGTTCAAAGACAGGGTATTGGAGTGTATGTACGTCTAAGCCCTTATTCTACGGCGGCCGTACGGAGGGTGGAAAACAGCCGTTTTAAAAAAAAATTGTACCAGCTACATATTGGGTGGTTTGAATCAAAATGAATAAAGCGACTGTTTTCGACTCGCCATACGGCCGCCGTAGAGCAAATGTGACCAAGGTATTACATGAGGGACTTCCAAGAATTTATTTTCTACTTTATATCAAAGGCTGTTTTGCTACGCGCTAGATAAAGCAACTATAATAACATAATTATGAATGAGAAAAATAATCACCATTGCAAGAAAATCCATCGCCATCATATCCAGCTTGGCATTCACAGGTATAACTTCCTATAATGTTCACACACCGGGCGTTTACATCACAGCCATCGATGCCCGTTGTACATTCGTTGATATCTAAATTTTATTGTGATAGTTATGATTGTGTGGTATATGATCTGAGTAACAGCCCATCATAAACATAAACAAGATATGAATATGGAGTATTTTATGATTATTATTATCTATTGTCATCATTAATAAAATGAATTATTATAATAATTATGAAAATCGATAAATGATCGTTACTATCCATGAGCATATACAAACTTTTAACGATTGATTATTTCTGTGTATACAACACAAATGAGTTAACAATGATAAAAATATTAATCATTGCATGTCGGGGGACGGCCATAAGCACAGTTGCTTGAAAAAGAACTCCAGTATACCCCCTCATGGCCATTGTCATCAGTGGTAATTATCATCGCTATAACTATTATCAATATTAAGTCATATTAATAATCATCATGATAATGATTAATGAACATCATTGATCATTATCATTATGATAATTACAAATTGATTGTTATGTGATTAAGTATTCGTGATGATACCAATTCGGAATTTTCACTCCAAGACGCAAGGCGTATTCAAGAACCTAGAAAATCTATTGTCATGACAAATAATATCCAAGAAGTCTTTGTCGAAAAATATTGAATCAAATATAGGCATTTTGTCGTTAGCTCGGAAACTAAGGACGAAACTACTGTTTTGCTGTGTTCGGGTTCACAAATTTTCGACAAAGATGTAGTTTTAGCTGTCATTGTCATTTGACTGGCATTTTTAATACATTTACTATGTTCTTCCGTCCGTCGCGGGGGGGGGGGAACATTCTAATGACAAAGAAAAGGAAGATATAGAAATAACACGCTCATTTACCAAAACATATTGTTCCGCTGCCTTGGTATCCATCATTGCACACACACGTAAAGCTTCCAATGCTGTTTACACAACGTGCATTGACGTCACAGTCATCGATCCCCAAATCACATTCATCATTATCTAAAACAGTCATTGAAACAATAGAGATTACATATAGAAGAAAAAGTAGTAGCAGTAGCAGTAGTAGTAGTAGTAGCAGTAGTAGTAGTAGTAGTAGTAGTAGTAGAAGTAGTAGTAGTAATAGTGGTGGTATAGTAGTACCAATAGTATAATTATTATTAGTAGTATAGTAGTAGTATAAGAAGTAGAGGATGCAGGGCCGGCGATCCTGGGGGCAAAGGCCAATTGAAACCAGTTGGATTCCAACTGGTTTCCATGGTTTCAATGGTTTCAACTGGATCAATTGGTTTTAACTGGAATTCAACAATTTCCAGTTGAAACCAGTTGGGTAACTGGAAATGATTTCTAACTGGAACCAACTGGGTAACTAGAAATCCTAACTGGAACCAGTTGGGCAACTGGAAATCCTAACTGGAACCAGTTGGGTTACTGGAAATTACTTCCAACTGGAAATGATTTCTTACTGGAACCAGTTGTGTAGCTGAAAATCCTAACTGGAACCAGTTGGGCAACTGGAAATCCTAACTCGAAATCCTAACTGGAACCAATTGGGTAACTGGAGAAAATGACTTCTAACTTGAAAGATATGTAACTCGAAATGAATTCTAATTGGAACCAGTTGGGTAACTGGAAATAAAACTGGAACCAGTTGGGTAACTGGAAATCCTATCTGGATCTAGTTGGGTAACTGGAAAGGATTTCCAATTGGTTTCCAATCGGAAATTTTCCAGTTACCAACCTGGATCCAATTGAAACCAGTTAATTTACATAGCATCTGCCAGTGTGTGCACAGATTAATGTTTTGAGACATTCATCATCATTTACAATATATCTATTTAATTATTTTCAATTTCCAAACTGTTTTATGATAAGGAAAAGGAAAATATATACATAACAAGCGTATTTACCAGAACAGATGGTTCCGCTGCCTTGATATCCATCATTGCACTCACACATGAAGCTTCCAATGCTGTTTACACAACGTGCATTGATGTCACAGTCATCGATTCCCAAGTCACATACATCATTATCTAAAACAGTCATTGAAACAATAGAGATTACAGGTCGAAGAAAAACTAGTAGTAGTAGTAGTAGTAGAAGTACCGTAGTACTAGTACTAGTAGTAGTATAAGAAGTAGAGGATGCACACACTTTTTGAAGTACTGAAAAGTGTCCTTTTTAATGCCCCCTCACGAATATGTACTGTGCCCCTTTAATCGAAAGAGGACCCGTTTTAGGTGTTACCAAGTGCCCTTTATCATATAAGTGCCATTTTTATTTCTTCAAGATATGCCACTGAAGGACTAGCCTATAATCTACGGGGAGGCTGCAGTTATTGTCTTTGCTGTTATGCTGAACGCAAGCGATACGTCTGATCTCGCAAATACTACTCATTGTGGCAGCGCTAGCAGCCACCTACGCAGCCACAATGCGTAGTGTTCGCGAGATCAGACATAAAAAAATACTCAGTTTTTAATTTCACAACCCCATCAAATCAAAATGGCACATTCTCAAAAGCCATTTTGAAAATCTAGATTGTCTAAATTAATTAATTCTTCCGAATTAGCAGATCTATCTAAGATTGATAGGATCTTACCATAACAGACAGGAACAGGTGCAGAAAGGGTCCCGTTATCACACATGAGCTCTGTTTCAATACCCATATCGGTAGAGTAGCCAATGTCACAGGCTATAACGATACTTGCATCATGGTCCAACGAATCAGCCATTGTTTGATTCGAGAAAGGAATTGCATCTATTTCACAGTTTTCTATAAGAGGGGAAAAAAAGGATACCTCGGTAACAATATTACAAACAAAAATGACATACTAATTAGTTAATAAATTAGTGCCCCCCAAAAAAATTGCCTTGGTAATGTTTGTAAGTAAAAATGTTTAACATACTAGAAATATTCATGACAGTAAAATGCCTAAAAAGAGCAGAAATCTATTAGAAAATAATCCTTAAAATGAGTAAAGTAAAATGAAATACTCAGTTCTTAATTTCACAACCCCATCAAATCAAAATGGCACATTAAAAAAAGCCAGTTTGAAAATCTAGATTGTCTAAATTAATTAATTATTGTGAATTGGCACATTTATCCAAGATTGATAGGATCATACCATAACAGACAGGAACAGGTGCAGAAAGGGTCCCGTTATCACACATGAGCTCTGTTTCAATACCCATACCGGTAGAGTAGCCAATGTCACAGGCTATAACGATACTTGCATCATGGTCCAGAGAATATGAAGTTGTTTGATTTGAGAAAGGAATTGCATCTATGTCACAGTTTTCTATAAGAGGGGAAAAAAGGATACCTCGGTAGCAATATTACAAACAACAAGTGGAATGCCTCTGGCCGTCTCACCTGCATCACGCGGTTCAATATAGCAGCAGTGCTGACTTTGAATACTACTCTAACTCGCCCAAGATGTTCAGTGATACATGGTTACTCTTATGTCCAATTTTTATGAACTAGACCAATAAACTTACAGAGATATGATGGTTGTTCAACAAAAAACCCCAACATGGCCAAAGTTCATTGACCTTACATGACCTTTGACCTTGATCATGTGACCTGAAACTCGCACAGGATGTTCAGTGATACTTGATTACTCTTATGTACAAGTTTCATGAATCAGATCCATAAACTTTCAAAGTTTTGATGGTAATTCAACTGATACACCCAATTCGGCCAAAGTTCATTGACCTTTGACCTTGGTCATGTGACCTGAAACGCGCACAGGATGTTCAGTGATATTTGATTACTCATATGTCCAAGTTTAATGAACTAGACTAATAAACTTTCAAAGTTATGATGGTAATTTAACAGATACCCCCGATTCGGCCAAAGTTCATTGACCCTAAATGACCTTTGACCTTAATCATTAGGCCTGAAACTTGCACAAAATATTCAGTGATGCTTGGTTACTATTATGTCCAAGTTTCATGAATCAGATCCATAAACTTTCAAAGTTATGATGGGAATTCAACAGATATCCCCAATTCGGCCAAAGTTCATTGACCCTGAATGACCTTTGACCTTGGTCATGTGACGTGAAACTCATGCAGGATGTTTAGTGATACTTGATTAACCTTATGTCCAAGTTTCATGAACTAGGTCCATATATTTTCTAAGTTATGATGACATTTCAAAAACTTAACCTCAGGTTAAGATTTCAATGTTGATTCCTCCAACATGGTCTAAGTTCATTGACCCTTAATGACCTTTGACCTTGGTCATGTGACATGAAACTTTAATTGGATGTTCAATAATACTTGATTAACCTTATGGCCTAGTTTCATGAACTAGGGCCATATACTTTCTAAGTTATGATGTCATTTCAAAAACTTACCTCAGGTTAAGATTAGATGTTGACGCCGCCGCCGCCGCCGCCGTCGGAAAAGCGGCGCCTATAGTCTCACTCTGCTTCGCAGGTGAGACAAAAATGACATACTAATTAGTTAATAAATTAGTGCCCCCCCCCCTAAAAAACTTGCCTTCGTAATGTTTGTAAGAAACAATGTTTAACATACTAGAAATATTCACGACAGTAAAATGACTAAAAAGAGCAAGAATATTTTAGTAATTAAACTTTTATATGAGCAAAGTAAGAAATTACTCAGTTCTTAATTTCACAACCCCATCAAGTCAGAATGGCATATTAAAAAAAGCCAGTTTGAATATCTAGTTTGTCTGAATTGATAAATTCTACTGAATTGGCAGATTTATCTAAGATTGATAAGATCTTACCATAACAGACAGGAACAGGTGCAGAAAGGGTCCCATTATCACACAGAAGCTCTGTTTCAATACCCATACCGGTAGAGTAGCCAATGTCACAGGCTAAAACGATACTTGCATCATGGTCCAGAGAATCAGATGTTGTTTGATTTGAGAAAGGAATTGCATTTATGTCACAGTTTTCTATAAGAGGGGAAAAAAGGATACCTCGGTAACAATATTACAAACAAAAATGACATACTAATTAGTTAATAAATTAGAGCCCCCCAAAAAAACTTGCCTTCGTAATGTTTGTAAGTAAAAATGTTTAACATACTAGAAATATTCATGACAGTAAAATGCCTAAAAAGAGCAGAAATCTATTAGAAAATAATCCTTAAAATGAGTAAAGTAAAATAAAATACTCAGTTCTTAATCTCACAACCCCATCAAATCAAAATGGCACATTCAAAAAAGCCAGTTTCAAAATCTAGATTATCTAAATTAATTAATTATTGTGAATTGGCACGTTTATCCAAGATTGATGGGATCATACCATAACAGACAGGAACAGGTGCAGAAAGGGTCCCGTTATCACACATGAGCTCTGTTTCAATACCCATACCGGTAGAGTAGCCAATGTCACAGGCTATAACGATACTTGCATCATGGTCCAGAGAATCAGATGTTGTTTGATTTGAGAAAGGAATTGCATCTATGTCACAGTTTTCTATAAGAGGGGAAAAAATGACACCACGGTAACAACATTACCAACACAAAAAACAATTATTATTCAATCAGTTAGAGCCCCCCCCAAAAAAAAAAGTGCCTTTGGAATATTTGAACAGAAAATATTGTAACATACTAGAAATATTCATAACAGTAAGATGCCTAAAAAGAGCAAAACCTTTTAGAAATTAATCCTTAAAATGACTAAAGTAAAAAAAAAATACTCAGTTCTTAATTTCACAACCCCATCAAGTCAGATCATGGCACATTCAAAAAAGCCAGTTTGAAAATCTAGTTTGTCTGAATTGATAAATTCTACTGAATTGGCAGATTTATCTAAGATTGATAAGATCTTACCATAACAGACAGGAACAGGTGCAGAAAGGGTCCCGTTATCACACAGAAGCTCTGTTTCAATACCCATACCGGTAGAGTAGCCAATGTCACAGGCTATAACGATACTTGCATCATGGTCCAGAGAATCAGATGTTGTTTGATTTGAGAAAGGAATTGCATCTATGTCACAGTTTTCTATAAGAGGGGAAAAAATGATACCTCGGTAACAATATTACAAACAAAAATCACATACTAATTAGTTAATAAATTAGTGCCCCCCAAAAAAACTTGCCTTCGTAATGTTTGTAAGTAAAAATGTTTAACATACTAGAAATATTCATGACAGTAAAATGCCTAAAAAGAGCAGAAATCTATTAGAAAATAATCCTTAAAATAAGTAAAGTAAAATGAAATACTCAGTTCTTATTTTCACAACCCCATCAAATCAAAATGACACATTCAAAAAAGTAAGTTTGAAAATCTAGATTATCTAAATTAATTAATTATTGTGAATTGGCACGTTTATCCAAGATTGATGGGATCATACCATAACAGACAGGAACAGGAGCAGAAAGGATCCCGTTATCACAAATGAGCTCTGTTACAATACCCATACCGGTAGAGTAGCCAATGTTACAGGCTATAACGATACTTGCATCATGGTCCAAAGAATCAGCCATTGTTTGATTTGAGAAAGGAATTGCACCTACGTCACAGCTTTCTATAAGAGGGGAAAAATGACACCTCGGTAACAACATTACCAGCACAAATAACAATTATTATTTAATCAGTTAGAGACCCCCCCAAAAAAAAATTGCCTTTGGATTATTTGCACAGAAAAAATTGTAATAAACTAGAAATATTCATGACAGTAAAATGCCTAAAAACAGCAAAAACTTTTTAGAAATTATTCCTTAAAATGAGTTAAGTAAAGAAAATACTCAGTTCTTAATTTCACACGACCATCAAGTCAAAATGGCACATTAAAAAAAGCCAGTTTGAAAATAAAGATTGTCTGTATAAATCAATTCTTTTTAATTGGCAGATTTATCCAAGATTGATAGTATCATACCATAACAGACAGGAACAGGTGCAGAAAGGGTCCCGTTATCACACATGAGCTCTGTTTCAATACCCATACCGGTAGAGTAGCCAATGTCACAGGCTATAACGATACTTGCATCATGGTCCAGAGAATCAGATGTTGTTTGATTTGAGAAAGGAATTGCATCTATGTCACAGTTTTCTATAAGAGGGGAAAAAAGGATACCTCGGTAACAATATTACAAACAAAAATGACATACTAATTAGTTAATAAATTAGAGCCCCCCCCAAAAAAAAAAAAAAAAAACTTGCCTTCCTAATGTTTGTAAGTAAAAATGTTAAACATACTAGAAATATTCATGACAGTAAAATGCCTAAAAAGAGCAGAAATCTATTTACGTTCAGCATAACGGCAAGGCCAATAACTGCAGGCTCTGCCTGGATTATAGGCCACTACAGGACGTTTTCTGTGCGCTTTAAACCTGATAATGACCCGTTTTATGTATTAGCAAGTGCCAAATCTCGTATCAGTGCCAAATTTAAACAAATAATTCTCCCTTAAGGACGTCTTCTGTGCCCCTTTGACCTGAGAAGAACCCGGTTCGTGTCCTAGCAGGCGCTCCCTTACCATGTAGGTTCCCTTTGTTATATCAGTGCACCTTTTTACTCCCAAAAGTGCCCCTCACGAGCATGTCATGTGCCCCTACTACCTGGGAGGGATCCGTTTTATGCCGTATGCAAGTGCCAAATTTCTTAGGTGCCGTTTTTCGTATCAGTGCCCCTTTTTACCTATGTAAATTGTTGTATCAGCTGGTGTAGTTTCTTCTGTTGTAGTATCAGCCGGTATAGTTTCTTGTGTTGTTGTATCAGCTGGTATAGTTTCTAATGTTGTATCGGCTGGTGTAGCTTCTTCAGTTGTTGTATCGGCTGGTGTAGTTTCTACTACTGATCTATCAGCCGTTGTAGTTTCTTCAGTTGTTGTATCAGCTGGTGTAGTTTCTTCAGTTGTTGTGTCAGCTCTTGTAGTGTCTAGAGTTGTTGTATCAGCTAAAGTAGTTTCTTCAGTCGTTGTGTAAGCTTCTGTAGTGTCTAGAGTTGTTGCATCAGATGTCGTAGCTTGTTCAGTTGTTGTATCGGCTTGTGTTGTTTCTTGGGTTGTTGTATCAGCCGGTGTAGTTTCTTCAGTTGTTGTGTCAGCTGATGTAGTGTCTACAGTTGTTGCATCAGATGTCGTAGTTTCTTCAGTTGTTGTATCGACTGGTGAAGTTTCTACTATTGTTGTATCAGCCGTTAGTTTCTTCAGTTGTTGTATCAGCTGGTGTAGTTTCTACTATTGTTGTATCAGCCGTTGTAGTTTCAATAGTTGTTGTATCAGCTGGTGTAGTTTCTTGTGTTGTTGTATCAGCCGGTGTAGTTTCTTCAGTTGTTGTGTCAACTGACGTAGAGTCTACAGTTGTTGCATCAGATGTCGTAGTTTCTTCAGTTGTATCAGCTGGTGTAGTTTCTTGTGTTGTATCGGCTTGTGTAGTTTCTTCAGTTGTTGTATCAGCTGGTGTTATTTCTTGTGTTGTTGTACCAGCCGGTGTAGTTTCTTCAGTTGTTGTGTCAGCTGATGTAGTGTCTACAGTTGTTGCATCAGATGTCGTAGTTTCTTCAGTTGTTGTATCAGCTGGTGTAGTTTCTTGTGTTGTTGTATCAGCCGTTGTAGTTTCTTCAGTTGTTGTGTCAGCTAAAGTTGTTTCTTCATTCGTTGTGTAAGCCTCTGTAGTTTCTTCAGTTGTTGTGTAAGCCTCTGTAGTTTCTTCAGTTGTTGTATCAGCTGGTGTAGGTTCTACTATTGTTGTATCAGCCATTGTAGCTTCAACAGTTGTTGTATCAGCTGGTGTAGTTTCTTGTATTATCGTATCAGCCGGTGTAGTTTCTACTAGTGTTGTAGCAGCCGTTGTAGCTTCAACAGTTGTTGTATCAGCTGGTGTAGTTTCTACTATTGTTGTATCAGCCGGTGTAGTTTCTCGTGTTGTTGTATCAGCCGGTGTAGTTTCTTCAGTTGTTTTGTCAGCTGATGTAGTGTCTACAGTTGTTGCATCAGATATCGTAGTTTCTTCAGTTGTATCGGCTTGTGTAGTTTCTTTAGTTGTTGTATCAGCTGGTGTAGTGTCTACAGTTGTTACATCAGATGTCGTAGTTTCTTCAGTTGTATCGGCTTGTGTGGTTTCCTTAATTATTGTATTAGCTGGTGTAGTGTCTACAGTTGTTGTATCACCTAAAGTTGATTTCTACCATTGTTGTATCAGCCGTTGTAGTTTCAAAAGTTGTTGTATCAGATGTCTTAGTTCCTTCAGTTGTATCGGCTTGTGTAGTTTCTTCAGTTGTTGTATCAGATGTCGTAGTTTCTTCAGTTGTTGTATCGACTGCTGTAGTTTCTACCATTGTTGTATCAGCCGTTGTAGTTTCAAAAGTTGTTGTATCAGATGTCTTAGTTCCTTCAGTTGTATCGGCTTGTGTAGTTTCTTCAGTTGTTGTATCAGCTGGTGTTGTGTCTACAGTTGTTGCATCCGATGTCGTAGTTTCTTCAGTTATTGTTACTATTGTTGTATCAGCCGTTGTAGCGACAACAGTTGTTGCATCAGCTGGTGTAGTTTCTTGTGTTGTTGTATCAGCCGGTGTAGTTTCTACAATTGATGTATCAGCCGTTGTAGTTTCTACTATTGTTGTATCAGCCGTTGTAGTTTCTACTATTGTTGTATCAGCCGTTATAGTTTCTACTATTGTTGTATCAGCCGTTGTAGCTTCTTCAGTTGTTGTATCAGCTGGTGTACTTTCTTGTGTTGTTGTATCTGCCGTTGTAATTTCTTCAGTTGTTGTGTCGGCTAAAGTTGTTTCTTCAGTCGCTGTGTGAGCTTCTGTAGTTTCTTCAGTTGTTGCATCATAGGTCGTAGTTTCTTCAGTTGTTGTATCGACTGGTGTAGTTTCTACTATTGATGTATCAGCCGTTGTAGTTTCAACAGTTGTTGCATCAGCCGGTGTAGTTTCTACTATTGTTGTATCAGCCGTTGTAGTTTCTTCAGTTGTTGTATCAGCTGGTGTAGTTTCTACTATTGTTGTATCAGCCATTATAGCTTCAACAGTTGTTGTATCAGCTGGTGTAGTTTCTTGTGTTGTTGTATCAGCCGGTGTAGTTTCTACTATTGTTGTATCAGCCGTTGTAGCTTCAACAGTTGTTGTATCAGCTGGTGTAGTTTCTACTATTGTTGTATCAACCGGTGTAGTTTCTTCTGTTGTTGTATCAGCCGGTGTAGTTTCTTCAGTTGTTGTGTCAGCTGATGTAGTGTCTACAGTTGTTGCATCAGATGTCGTAGTTTCTTCAGTTGTATCGGCTTGTGTAGTTTCTTCAGTTGTTGTATCAGCTGACGTAGTGTCTACAGTTGTTGCATCAGATGTCATAGTTTCTTCAGTTGTTGCATCAGAGGTCTAGTTTCTTCAGTTGCTGTATCGACTGGTGTAGTTTCTACTATTGTTGTATCAGCCGTTGTAGTTTCAACAAATGTTGTATCAGCCGGCGTAGTTTCTTGTGTTGTTGTATCAGCCGGTGTAGTTTCTTCTTTTGTTGCATCAGATGACGTAGTGTCTACAGTTGTTGCATCCGATGTCGTAGTTTCTTCAGTTATTGTTACTATTGTTGTATCAGCCGTTGTAGCGACAACAGTTGTTGCATCAGCTGGTGTAGTTTCTTGTGTTGTTGTATCAGCCGGTGTAGTTTCTACAATTGATGTATCAGCCGTTGTAGTTTCAACAGTTGTTGCATCAGCCGGTGTAGTTTCTACTATTGTTGTATCAGCCGTTGTAGTTTCTACTATTGTTGTATCAGCCGTTGTAGTTTCTACTATTGTTGTATCAGCCGTTGTAGTTTCTTCAGTTGTTGTATCAGCTGGTGTACTTTCTTGTGTTGTTGTATCAGCCGTTGTAATTTCTTCAGTTGTTGTGTCGGCTAAAGTTGTTTCTTCAGTCGTTGTGTGAGCTTCTGTAGTTTCTTCAGTTGTTGCATCATAGGTCGTAGTTTCTTCAGTTGTTGTATCGACTGGTGTAGTTTCTACTATTGATGTATCAGCCGTTGTAGTTTCAACAGTTGTTGCATCAGCCGGTGTAGTTTCTACTATTGTTGTATCAGCCGTTGTAGTTTCTTCAGTTGTTGTATCAGCTGGTGTAGTTTCTACTATTGTTGTATCAGCCATTATAGCTTCAACAGTTGTTGTATCAGCTGGTGTAGTTTCTTGTGTTGTTGTATCAGCCGGTGTAGTTTCTACTATTGTTGTATCAGCCGTTGTAGCTTCAACAGTTGTTGCATCAGCTGGTGTAGTTTCTACTATTGTTGTGTCAACCGGTGTAGTTTCTTCTGTTGTTGTATCAGCCGGTGTAGTTTTTTCAGTTGTTGTGTCAGCTGATGTAGTGTCTACAGTTGTTGCATCAGATGTCGTAGTTTCTTCAGTTGTATCGGCTTGTGTAGTTTCTTCAGTTGTTGTATCAGCTGACGTAGTGTCTACAGTTGTTGCATCAGATGTCATAGTTTCTTCAGTTGTTGCATCAGATGTCTTAGTTTCTTCAGTTGCTGTATCGACTGGTGTAGTTTCTACTATTGTTGTATCAGCCGTTGTAGTTTCAACAAATGTTGTATCAGCCGGCGTAGTTTCTTGTGTTGTTGTATCAGCCGGTGTAGTTTCTTCATTTGTTGCGTCAGATGACGTAGTGTCTACAGTTGTTGCATCCGATGTTGTAGTTTCTTCAGTTATTGTTACTATTGTTGTATCAGCCGTTGTAGCGACAACAGTTGTTGCATCAGCTGGTGTAGTTTCTTGTGTTGTTGTATCAGCCGGTGTAGTTTCTACAATTGATGTATCAGCCGTTGTAGTTTCTTCAGTTGTTGTATCAGCTGGTGTAGTTTCTACTATTGTTGTATCAGCCGTTGTAGTTTCAACAGTTGCTGTATCAGCTGGTGTAGTTTCTTGTGTTGTTATATCAGCCGGTGTAGTTTCTTCATTTGTTGTGTGAGCTTCTGTATTTTCTACAGTTGTTGCATCCGATGTCGTAGTTTCCTCAGTTGTTGTATCGACTGGTGTAGTTCCTTGTGTTGTATCGGCTTGTGTAGTTTCTTCAGTTGTTGTATCAGCTGGTGTAGTTTCTTGTGTTGTTGTATCAGCCGGTGTAGTTTCTTCAGTTATTGTGTCAGCTGCAGTAGTGTATACAGTTGATGCATCAGATATCATAGTTTTTTCAGATGTTGCATCAGATGTCGTAGTTTCTTCAGTTGTTGTATCGACTGGTGTAGTTTCTACTACTGTATCAGCCATTGTAGTTTCTTCAGTTGTTGTATCAGCTGGTGTAGTTTCTACTATTGTTGTATCAGCCGTTGTAATTTCTTCATTTGTTGTGTCAGCTGACGTAGTGTCTACAGTTGTTGCATCAGAAGTAGTAGTTTCTTCATTTGTTGTATCAGTTGGTGTAGTTTCTTGTGTTGTATCGGCTTGTGTAGTTTCTTCAGTTGTTGTATCAGCCGGTGCAGTTTCTTGTGTTGTTGTATCAGCCGGTCCAGTTTCTTCAGTTGTTGTATCAGCTGGTGTATTTTCTTGTGTTGTTATATCAGCCGTGTAGTTTCTTCTATTGTTGTATCAGCCGTTGTAGCTTCAACAGTTGTTGTATCAGCTGGTGTAGTTTCTACTATTGTTGTATCAACCGGTGTAGTTTCTTGTGTTGTTGTAACAGCCGGTGTAGTTTCTACAGTTGTTGTATCAGCTGGTGTAGTTTCTAATATTGTATCAGCCGTTGTAGCGACAACAGTTGTTGCATCAGCTGGTGTAGTTTCTTGTGTTGTTGTATCAGCCGGTGTAGTTTCTACTATTGATGTATCAGCCGTTGTAGCTTCAACAGTTGTTGCATCAGCTGGTGTAGTTTCTACTATTGTTGTGTCAACCGGTGTAGTTTCTTCTGTTGTTGTATCAGCCGGTGTAGTTTTTTCAGTTGTTGTGTCAGCTGATGTAGTGTCTACAGTTGTTGCATCAGATGTCGTAGTTTCTTCAGTTGTATCGGCTTGTATAGTTTCTTCAGTTGTTGTATCAGCTGACGTAGTGTCTACAGTTGTTGCATCAGATGTCATAGTTTCTTCAGTTGTTGCATCAGATGTCTTAGTTTCTTCAGTTGCTGTATCGACTGGTGTAGTTTCTACTATTGTTGTATCAGCCGTTGTAGTTTCAACAAATGTTGTATCAGCCGGCGTAGTTTCTTGTGTTGTTGTATCAGCCGGTGTAGTTTCTTCATTTGTTGCGTCAGATGACGTAGTGTCTACAGTTGTTGCATCCGATGTTGTAGTTTCTTCAGTTATTGTTACTATTGTTGTATCAGCCGTTGTAGCGACAACAGTTGTTGCATCAGCTGGTGTAGTTTCTTGTGTTGTTGTATCAGCCGGTGTAGTTTCTACAATTGATGTATCAGCCGTTGTAGTTTCTTCAGTTGTTGTATCAGCTGGTGTAGTTTCTACTATTGTTGTATCAGCCGTTGTAGTTTCAACAGTTGCTGTATCAGCTGGTGTATTTCTTGTGTTGTTGTATCAGCCGGTGTAGTTTCTTCATTTGTTGTGTGAGCTTCTGCAGTTTCTACAGTTGTTGCATCCGATGTCGTAGTTTCCTCAGTTGTTGTATCGACTGGTGTAGTTCCTTGTGTTGTATCGGCTTGTGTAGTTTCTTCAGTTGTTGTATCAGCTGTGTAGTTTCTTGTGTTGTTGTATCAGCCGGTGTAGTTTCTTCAGTTATTGTGTCAGCTGCAGTAGTGTATACAGTTGATGCATCAGATATCATAGTTTTTTCAGATGTTGCATCAGATGTCGTAGTTTCTTCAGTTGTTGTATCGACTGGTGTAGTTTCTACTACTGTATCAGCCATTGTAGTTTCTTCAGTTGTTGTATCAGCTGGTGTAGTTTCTACTATTGTTGTATCAGCCGTTGTAATTTCTTCATTTGTTGTGTCAGCTGACGTAGTGTCTACAGTTGTTGCATCAGAAGTAGTAGTTTCTTCATTTGTTGTATCAGTTGGTGTAGTTTCTTGTGTTGTATCGGCTTGTGTAGTTTCTTCAGTTGTTGTATCAGCCGGTGCAGTTTCTTGTGTTGTTGTATCAGCCGGTGTAGTTTCAACAGTTGTTGCATCAGCCGGTGTAGTTTCTACTATTGTTGTATCAGCCGTTGTAGTTTCTTCAGTTGTTGTATCAGCTGGTGTAGTTTCTACTATTGTTGTATCAGCCATTATAGCTTCAACAGTTGTTGTATCAGCTGGTGTAGTTTCTTGTGTTGTTGTATCAGCCGGTGTAGTTTCTACTATTGTTGTATCAGCCGTTGTAGCTTCAACAGTTGTTGCATCAGCTGGTGTAGTTTCTACTATTGTTGTGTCAACCGGTGTAGTTTCTTCTGTTGTTGTATCAGCCGGTGTAGTTTTTTCAGTTGTTGTGTCAGCTGATGTAGTGTCTACAGTTGTTGCATCAGATGTCGTAGTTTCTTCAGTTGTATCGGCTTGTATAGTTTCTTCAGTTGTTGTATCAGCTGACGTAGTGTCTACAGTTGTTGCATCAGATGTCATAGTTTCTTCAGTTGTTGCATCAGATGTCTTAGTTTCTTCAGTTGCTGTATCGACTGGTGTATTTTCTACTATTGTTGTATCAGCCGTTGTAGTTTCAACAAATGTTGTATCAGCCGGCGTAGTTTCTTGTGTTGTTGTATCAGCCGGTGTAGTTTCTTCATTTGTTGCGTCAGCTGACGTAGTGTCTACAGTTGTTGCATCCGATGTTGTAGTTTCTTCAGTTATTGTTACTATTGTTGTATCAGCCGTTGTAGCGACAACAGTTGTTGCATCAGCTGGTGTAGTTTCTTGTGTTGTTGTATCAGCCGGTGTAGTTTCTACAATTGATGTATCAGCCGTTGTAGTTTCTTCAGTTGTTGTATCAGCTGGTGTAGTTTCTACTATTGTTGTATCAGCCGTTGTAGTTTCAACAGTTGCTGTATCAGCTGGTGTAGTTTCTTGTGTTGTTGTATCAGCCGGTGTAGTTTCTTCATTTGTTGTGTGAGCTTCTGTAGTTTCTACAGTTGTTGCATCCGATGTCGTAGTTTCCTCAGTTGTTGTATCGACTGGTGTAGTTCCTTGTGTTGTATCGGCTTGTGTAGTTTCTTCAGTTGTTGATCAGCTGGTGTAGTTTCTTGTGTTGTTGTATCAGCCGGTGTAGTTTCTTCAGTTATTGTGTCAGCTGCAGTAGTGTATACAGTTGATGCATCAGATATCATAATTTTTTCAGATGTTGCATCAGATGTCGTAGTTTCTTCAGTTGTTGTATCGACTGGTGTAGTTTCTACTACTGTATCAGCCATTGTAGTTTCTTCAGTTGTTGTATCAGCTGGTGTAGTTTCTACTATTGTTGTATCAGCCGTTGTAATTTCTTCATTTGTTGTGTCAGCTGACGTAGTGTCACAGTTGTTGCATCAGAAGTAGTAGTTTCTTCATTTGTTGTATCAGTTGGTGTAGTTTCTTGTGTTATATCGGCTTGTGTAGTTTCTTCAGTTGTTGTATCAGCCGTGCAGTTTCTTTTGTTGTTGTATCAGCCGGTCCAGTTTCTTCAGTTGTTGTATCAGCTGGTGTATTTTCTCTGTGTTGTTATATCACCGGTGTAGTTTCTTCTATTGTTGTATCAGCCGTTGTAGCTTCAACAGTTGTTGTATCAGCTGGTGTAGTTTCTACTATTGTTGTATCAACCGTGTAGTTTCTTGTGTTGTTGTAACAGCCGGTGTAGTTTCTACAGTTGTTGTATCAGCTGGTGTAGTTTCTTAATATTGTATCAGCCGTGTAGCGACAACAGTTGTTGCATCAGCTGGTGTAGTTTCTTGTGTTGTTGTATCAGCCGGTGTAGTTTCTACTATTGATGTATCAGCCGTTGTAGCTTCAACAGTTGTTGCATCAGCTGGTGTAGTTTCTACTATTGTTGTGTCAACCGGTGTAGTTTCTTCTGTTGTTGTATCAGCCGGTGTAGTTTTTTCAGTTGTTGTGTCAGCTGATGTAGTGTCTACAGTTGTTGCATCAGATGTCGTAGTTTCTTCAGTTGTATCGGCTTGTATAGTTTCTTCAGTTGTTGTATCAGCTGACGTAGTGTCTACAGTTGTTGCATCAGATGTCATAGTTTCTTCAGTTGTTGCATCAGATGTCTTAGTTTCTTCAGTTGCTGTATCGACTGGTGTAGTTTCTACTATTGTTTTGTATCAGCCGTTGTAGTTTCAACAAATGTTGTATCAGCCGGCGTAGTTTCTTGTGTTGTTGTATCAGCCGGTGTAGTTTCTTCATTTGTTGCGTCAGATGACGTAGTGTCTACAGTTGTTGCATCCGATGTTGTAGTTTCTTCAGTTATTGTTACTATTGTTGTATCAGCCGTTGTAGCGACAACAGTTGTTGCATCAGCTGGTGTAGTTTCTTGTGTTGTTGTATCAGCCGGTGTAGTTTCTACAATTGATGTATCAGCCGTTGTAGTTTCTTCAGTTGTTGTATCAGCTGGTGTAGTTTCTACTATTGTTGTATCAGCCGTTGTAGTTTCAACAGTTGCTGTATCAGCTGGTGTAGTTTCTTGTGTTGTTGTATCAGCCGTGTAGTTTCTTCATTTGTTGTGTGAGCTTCTGTAGTTTCTACAGTTGTTGCATCCGATGTCGTAGTTTCCTCAGTTGTTGTATCGACTGGTGTAGTTCCTTGTGTTGTATCGGCTTGTGTAGTTTCTTCAGTTGTTGTATCAGCTGGTGTAGTTTCTTGTGTTGTTGTATCAGCCGGTGTAGTTTCTTCAGTTATTGTGTCAGCTGCAGTAGTGTATACAGTTGATGCATCAGATATCATAATTTTTTCAGATGTTGCATCAGATGTCGTAGTTTCTTCAGTTGTTGTATCGACTGGTGTAGTTTCTACTACTGTATCAGCCATTGTAGTTTCTTCAGTTGTTGTATCAGCTGGTGTAGTTTCTACTATTGTTGTATCAGCCGTTGTAATTTCTTCATTTGTTGTGTCAGCTGACGTAGTGTCTACAGTTGTTGCATCAGAAGTAGTAGTTTCTTCTTCATTTGTTGTATCAGTTGGTGTAGTTTCTTGTGTTGTATCGGCTTGTGTAGTTTCTTCAGTTGTTGTATCAGCCGGTGCAGTTTCTTGTGTTGTTGTATCAGCCGGTCCAGTTTCTTCTTCAGTTGTTGTATCAGCTGGTGTATTTTCTTGTGTTGTTATATCAGCCGGTGTAGTTTCTTCTATTGTTGTATCAGCCGTTGTAGCTTCAACAGTTGTTGTATCAGCTGGTGTAGTTTCTACTATTGTTGTATCACCGGTGTAGTTTCTTGTGTTGTTGTAACAGCCGGTGTAGTTTCTACAGTTGTTGTATCAGCTGGTGTAGTTTCTAATATTGTATCAGCCGTTGTAGCGACAACAGTTGTTGCATCAGCTGGTTAGTTTCTTGTGTTGTTGTATCAGCCGGTGTAGTTTCTACTATTGTTGTATCAGCCGTTGTAGCTTCAACAGTTGTTGCATCAGCTGGTGTAGTTTCTACTATTGTTGTGTCAACCGGTGTAGTTTCTTCTGTTGTTGTATCAGCCGGTGTAGTTTTTTCAGTTGTTGTGTCAGCTGATGTAGTGTCTACAGTTGTTGCATCAGATGTCGTAGTTTCTTCAGTTGTATCGGCTTGTATAGTTTCTTCAGTTGTTGTATCAGCTGACGTAGTGTCTACAGTTGTTGCATCAGATGTCATAGTTTCTTCAGTTGTTGCATCAGATGTCTTAGTTTCTTCAGTTGCTGTATCGACTGGTGTAGTTTCTACTATTGTTGTATCAGCCGTTGTAGTTTCAACAAATGTTGTATCAGCCGGCGTAGTTTCTTGTGTTGTTGTATCAGCCGTGTAGTTTCTTCATTTGTTGCGTCAGATGACGTAGTGTCTACAGTTGTTGCATCCGATGTTGTATTTCTTCAGTTATTGTTACTATTGTTGTATCAGCCGTTGTAGCGACAACAGTTGTTGCATCAGCTGGTGTAGTTTCTTGTGTTGTTGTATCAGCCGGTGTAGTTTCTACAATTGATGTATCAGCCGTTGTAGTTTCTTCAGTTGTTGTATCAGCTGGTGTAGTTTCTACTATTGTTGTATCAGCCGTTGTAGTTTCAACAGTTGCTGTATCAGCTGGTGTAGTTTCTTGTGTTGTTGTATCAGCCGGTGTAGTTTCTTCATTTGTTGTGTGAGCTTCTGTAGTTTCTACAGTTGTTGCATCCGATGTCGTAGTTTCCTCAGTTGTTGTATCGACTGGTGTAGTTCCTTGTGTTGTATCGGCTTGTGTAGTTTCTTCAGTTGTTGTATCAGCTGGTGTAGTTTCTTGTGTTGTTGTATCAGCCGCCGTGTAGTTTCTTCAGTTATTGTGTCAGCTGCAGTAGTGTATACAGTTGATGCATCAGATATCATAGTTTTTTCAGATGTTGCATCAGATGTCGTAGTTTCTTCAGTTGTTGTATCGACTGGTGTAGTTTCTACTACTGTATCAGCCATTGTAGTTTCTTCAGTTGTTGTATCAGCTGGTGTAGTTTCTACTATTGTTGTATCAGCCGTTGTAATTTCTTCATTTGTTGTGTCAGCTGACGTAGTGTCTACAGTTGTTGCATCAGAAGTAGTAGTTTCTTCATTTGTTGTATCAGTTGGTGTAGTTTCTTGTGTTGTATCGGCTTGTGTAGTTTCTTCAGTTGTTGTATCAGCCGGTGCAGTTTCTTGTGTTGTTGTATCAGCCGGTCCAGTTTCTTCAGTTGTTGTATCAGCTGGTGTATTTTCTTGTGTTGTTATATCAGCCGGTGTAGTTTCTTCTATTGTTGTATCAGCCGTTGTAGCTTCAACAGTTGTTGTATCAGCTGGTGTAGTTTCTACTATTGTTGTATCAACCGGTGTAGTTTCTTGTGTTGTTGTAACAGCCGGTGTAGTTTCTACAGTTGTTGTATCAGCTGGTGTAGTTTCTAATATTGTATCAGCCGTTGTAGCGACAACAGTTGTTGCATCAGCTGGTGTAGTTTCTTGTGTTGTTGTATCAGCCGGTGTAGTTTCTACTATTGATGTATCAGCCGTTGTAGTTTCAACAGTTGTTGCATCAGCAGGTGTAGTTTCGACTATTGTTATCAGCTGTTGTAGTTTCTTCAGTTGTTGTATCAGCTGGTGTAGTTTCTACCATTGTTGTATCAGCCGTTGTAGTTTCAACAGTTGTTGTATCAACAGGTGTAGTTTCTACTATTGTTGTATCAACCGTGTAGTTTCTTCTGTTGTTGTATCAGCCGTGTAGTTTCTTCAGTTGTTGTGTCAGCTGATGTAGTTTCTACAGTTGTTGCATCAGATGTCGTAGTTTCCTCAGTTGTATCGGCTTGTGTAGTTTCTTCAGTTGTTGTATCAGCTGACGTAGTGTCTACAGTTGTTGCATCAGATGTCATAGTTTCTTCAGTTGTTGCATCAGATCTCGTAGTTTCTTCAGTTGCTGTATCGACTGGTGTAGTTTCTACTATTGTTGTATCAGCCGTTGTAGTTTCAACAAATGTTGTATCAGCCGGCGTAGTTTCTTGTGGTGTTGTATCAGCCGGTGTAGTTTCTTCATTTGTTGTGTCAGATGACGTAGTGTCTACAGTTGTTGCATCCGATGTCGTAGTTTCTTCAGTTGCTGTATCGACTGGTGTAGTTTCTACTATTGTTGTATCAGCCGTTGTAGTTTCAACAAATTTGTATCAGCCGGCGTAGTTTCTTGTGTTGTTGTATCAGCCGGTGTAGTTTCTTCATTTGTTGTGTCAGATGACATAGTGTCTACAGTTGTTGCATCCGATGTCGTAGTTTCTTCAGTTGTTGTATCGACTGGTTTAGTTCCTTGTGTTGTATCGGCTTGTGTAGTTTCTTCAGTTGTTGTATCAGCTGGTGTAGTTTCTTGTGTTGTTGTACCAGCCGGTGTAGTTTCTTCAGTTATTGTGTCATCTGCAGTAGTGTATACAGTTGATGCATCAGATATCTTAATTTCTTCAGATGTTGCATCAGATGTCGTAGTTTCTTCAGTTGTTGTATCGACTGGTGTAGTTTCTACTATTGTATCAGCCGTTGTAGTTTCTTCAGTTGTTGTATCAGCTGGTGCAGTTTCTTCAGTTGTTGTATCAGCTGGTGTAGTTTCTACTATTGTTGTATCAGCCGTTGTAATTTCTTCATTTGTTGTGTCAGCTGACGTAGTGTCTACATTTGTTGCATCAGATGTAGTTTTCTTCATTTGTTGTATCAGCTGGTGTAGTTTGTTGTGTTGTATCGGCTTGTGTAGTTTCTTCAGTTGTTGTATCAGCCGGTGCAGTTTCTTGTGTTGTATCAGCCGGTGTAGTTTCTTCAGTTGTTGTATCAGCTGGTGTATTTTCTTTTGTTGTTGTATCAGCCGGTGTAGTTTCTACTATTGTTGTATCAGCCGTTGTAGCTTCAACAGTTGTTGTATCAGCTGGTGTAGTTTTATTTTCTACATTTTTGTATCAACCGGTGTAGTTTCTTGTGTTGTTGTATCCGCCGGTGTAGTTTCTTCAGTTGTTGTGTCAGCTGATGTAGTATCTACAGTTGTTGCATCAGATGTCGTAGTTTCTTCAGTTGTATCAGCTTGTGTAGTTTCTTCAGTTGTTGTATCAGCTGGTGTTGTGTCTACAGTTGTTGTATAAGCTAAAATAGTTTCTTGATTTGTTATGTCAGCTGACGTAGTGTCTATAGTTTCTTGTATCAGCTGGTGTAATTTCTGTGTTGTTGTATCAGCCGTTGTAGTTTCTTCAGTTGTCGAGTTGGCTAAAGTTGTTTCTTCAGTCGTTGTGTAAGCTTCTGTAGTTTCTTCAGCTGTTGCATCAGATGTCGTAGTTTCTTCAGTTGTTGTATCGACTGGTGTAGTTTCTACTATTGTTGTATCAGCCGTTGTAGTTTCAACAGTTGTTGTATCAGCTGATGTACTGTCTACAGTTGTTGCAGCAAATGTCGTAGTTTCTTCAGTTGTATCGGCTTGTGTAGTTTCTTCAGTTGTGTATCAGCAGCTGTAGTGTATACAGTTGTTGCATCAGATGTCGCAGTTTCTTCAGTTGTATCGGCTTGTGTAGTTTCTACAGTTGTTTTATCAGCTGGTGTGTGTCTTGTGTTGTATCTGCTGGTGTAGTATCTACTTTTGCTGTATCAGCCGTTGTAGTTTCTTCAGTTGTTGCATCAAATGTCGTAGTTTCAATTGTAGCATCAGATGTCATAGTTTCTTCAGTCATTGTGTCAGCTGCTGTAGTGTCTACAGTTGTTGTATCACTAGTGTAGTTTCTCTAGTTGCTGTGTCAGCTGCAGTAGTGTATACAGTTTGTTCATCAGATATCATAGTTTCTTCAGATGTTGCATCAGATGTCGTGGTTTCTTCATTTTTGTATCGACTGTGTAGTTTTCTACTATTGTATCAGCCGTTGTAGTTTCTTCAGTTGTTGTATGAGCTGGTGTAGTTTCTACTATTGTTGTATCAGCCTTGTAATTTCTTCATTGTTATGTCAGCTGACGTAGTGTCTACAGTTGTTGCATCAGATGTATAGTTTCTTCATTTGTTGTATCAGCTGGTGTAGTTTCTTGTGTTGTATCGGCTTGTGTAGTTTCTTCAGTTGTTGTATCAGCCGGTGAAGTTTCTTGTGTTGATGTTTTAGCCGTTAGTTTTTTCAGTTGTTGTATCAGCTGGTGTAGTGTCTACAGTTGTTGTATCAGCTAAAGTTGTTTTTTCAGTGGTTGTGTAAGTTTCTGTAGTGTCTACATTTGTTGCATCAGATATCGTAGTTTTTTCAGTTGTTGTATCAGCTGGTGTAGTTTCTTGTGTTGTTGTATCAGCCGTTGTAGTTTCTTCAGTTGTTGTGTCAGCTGATGTAGGATATACAGTTGTTGCATCAGATGTCATAGTTTTCTTCAGTTGATGCATCAGATGTCGTAGTTTCTTCAGTTGTATCAGCCGCTGTAGTTTCACAGTTGTTGTATCAGCTGGTGTAGTTTTTTGTGTTGTTGTATCAGCTGGTGTAGTTTCTTCATTTGTTGTGTCAGCTGACGTAGTGTCTACAGTTGTTGCATCAGATGTCTCGTTTCTTCAGTTGTATCGGCTTGTGTAGTTGCTTCAGTTGTTGTATCAGCTGATGTAGTGTCTACAGTTGTTGTATCAGCAAAAGTTGTTTCTTCAGTCGTTTTGTAAGCTTCTGTAGTTTCTTCAGTTGTTGCATCGGATTTCGTCGTTTCTTTTCAGTTGTTTTATCGACTGCTGGTGTAGTTTCTACTATTGTTGTGTCAGTCGTTGCAGCTTCAACAGTTGTCGTATCAGCCGTGTAGTTTTCTACTATTGTTATATCACCGTTGTAGTTTCAACAATTGTTGTATCAGCCGGTGTAGTTTCTTCATTTGTTGTGTCAGCTGACGGAGTTTCTACAGTTGTTTCATCAATGTCGTGTTTCTTCAATTGTATCGGCTAGTGTAGTTTCTTCAGTTGTTGTATCAGATGGTGTAGTTCTACAGTTGTTGTATCAGCTAAAGTTGTTTCTTCAGTCGTTGTGTAAGCTTCTGTAGTGTCTACAGTTGTTGCATCAGATGTCGTAGTTTCTTCAGTTGGTGTATCAGCTGGTGTAGTTTCTTGTGTTGTATCGGCTTGAGTAGTTTCTTCAGTTGTTGTATCAGCTGGTGTATTTTCTTGTGTTGTATCGGCTTGTGTAGTTTCTTCACTTGTTGTATCACCTGTGAAGTTTCTTGTGTTGTTTCGGCTTGTGTAGTTTCTTCACTTGTTGTATCAGCTAGTGTAGTTTCTTGTGCTGTTGTATCAGCCGGTGTAGTTTCTTCAGTGTTGTGTCAGCTGATGTAGTGTCTACATTTGTTGCATCAGATTTTGTAGTTTGTTCAGTTGTATCGGCTTGGTTAGTTTTCTCTTCAGTTATTGTATCAGCTGTGTATTGTCTACAGTTGTTGTATCAGCTAAAGTTGTTTCTTCAGTCGTTGTGTAAGCTTCTGTAGTGTCTACAGTTGTTGCATCAGATGTCGTAGTTTCTTCAGTTGTTGTATCAGCTGGTGTAGTTTCTTGTGTTGTATCGGCTTTTGTAGTTTCTTTAGTTGTTGTATCAGCTGGTGTAGTTTCTTGTGTTGTATCGGCTTGTGTAGTTTCTTCACTTGTTGTATCAGCTGGTAAAGTTTCTTGTGTTGTATCGGCTTGTGTAGTTTCTTTACTTGTTGTATCAGCTAGTGTAGTTTCTTGTGCTGTTGTATCAGCCGGTGTAGTTTCTTCAGTTGTTGTGTCAGCTGATGTAGTGTCTACATTTGTTGCATCAATTTTGTAGTTTGTTCAGTTATCGCTTGGTTAGTTTTTCAGTTATTGCATCAGCTGGTGTATTGTCTACAGTTGTTGTATCAGCTAAAGTTGTTTTTCTTCAGTCGTTGTGTAAGCTTCTGTAGTGTCTACAGTTGTTGCATCAGATGTCGTAGTTTCTTCAGTTGTTGTATCAGCTGGTGTAGTTTCTTGTGTTGTATCGGCTTGTGAAGTTTCTTCACTTGTTGTATCAGCTGGTGTAGTTTTTGTGCTGTTGTATCAGCCGGTGTAGTTTCTTCTTTCAGTTGTTGTTCAGCTGATGTAGTTTCAACAGTTGTTGTATCAGCTGGTGTAGTTTCTTGTGTTGTTGTATCAGCCGGTGTAGTTTCTTCATTTGTTGTGTCAGCTGACGTAGTTTCTACAGTTGTTGCATCAGATGTCGTAGTTTCTTTAGTTGTTGTATCGACTGGTGTAGTTTCTACTATTGTTGTTGGATTAGCCGCTGTTGTATCAGCCTGTGTAGTTTCTTGTGTTGTGGTATCAGCCGGTATAGTTTCTTCAGTTGTTGTGTCAGCTAACGTAGTGTCTACAGTTGTTGCATCAGATGTCGTAGCTTCTTCAGTTGTTGTATCAGATGTCGTAGTTTCTTCAGTTGTTGTATCGACTGTTGTAGTTTCTACTATATTTTGTATCAGCCGTTGTAGTTTTCTTCACAGTTGTTGTATCAGCTGTGTAGTTTCTACTATTGTTGTATCAGCCGTTGTAGTTTCAACAGTTGTTGTATCAGCTGGTGTAGTGTCTACAGTTGTTGTATCAGCTAAAGTTGTTTCTTCAATCGTTGTGTAAGCTTCTGTAGTGTCTACAGTTGTTGCATCAGATGTCGTAGTTTCTTCAGTTGTTGTATCAGCTGGTGTAGTTTCTTGTGTTGTATCGGCTTGAGTAGTTTCTTCAGTTGTTGTATCAGCTGGTGTAGTTTCTTGTGTTGTATCGGCTTGTGTAGTTTCTTCACTTGTTGTATCAGCTGGTGAAGTTTCTTGTGTTGTTTCGGCTTGTGTAGTTTCTTCACTTGTTGTATCAGCTAGTGTAGTTTCTTGTGCTGTTGTATCAGCCGGTGTAGTTTCTTCAGTTGTTGTGTCAGCTGATGTAGTGTCTACATTTGTTGCATCAGATTTTGTAGTTTGTTCAGTTGTATCGGCTTGGTTAGTTTCTTCAGTTATTGCATCAGCTGGTGTATTGTCTACAGTTGTTGTATCAGCTAAAGTTGTTTCTTCAGTCGTTGTGTAAGCTTCTGTAGTGTCTACAGTTGTTGCATCAGATGTCGTAGTTTCTTCAGTTGTTGTATCAGCTGTGTAGTTTCTTGTGTTGTATCGGCTTTGTAGTTTCTCAGTTGTTGTATCAGCTGGTAGTTTTCTTGTGTTGTATCGCTTGTGTGTATTTTATCTTCCTACTTGTTGTATCAGCTGGTAAAGTTTCTTGTGTTGTATCGGCTTGTGTAGTTTCTTTACTTGTTGTATCAGCTAGTGTAGTTTCTTGTGCTGTTGTATCAGCCGGTGTAGTTTCTTCAGTTGTTGTGTCAGCTGATGTAGTGTCTACATTTGTTGCATCAGATTTTGTAGTTTGTTCAGTTGTATCGGCTTGGTTAGTTTCTTCAGTTATTGCATCAGCTGGTGTATTGTCTACAGTTGTTGTATCAGCTAAAGTTGTTTCTTCAGTCGTTGTGTAAGCTTCTGTAGTGTCTACAGTTGTTGCATCAGATGTCGTAGTTTCTTCAGTTGTTGTATCAGCTGGTGTAGTTTCTTGTGTTGTATCGGCTTGTGTAGTTTCTTCAGTTGTTGTATCAGCTGGTGTAGTTTCTTGTGTTTATCGGCTTGTGAAGTTTCTTCACTTGTTGTATCAGCTGGTGTAGTTTTTTGTGCTGTTGTATCAGCCGTGTAGTTTTTCAGTTGTTGTGTCAGCTGATGTAGTTTCAACAGTTGTTGTATCAGCTGGTGTAGTTTCTTGTGTTGTTGTATCAGCCGGTGTAGTTTCTTCATTTGTTGTGTCAGCTGACGTAGTTTCTACAGTTGTTGCATCAGATGTCGTAGTTTCTTTAGTTGTTGTATCGACTGGTGTAGTTTCTACTATTGTTGGATTAGCCGCTGTTGCATCAGCCTGTGTAGTTTCTTGTGTTGTGGTATCAGCCGGTATAGTTTCTTCAGTTGTTGTGTCAGCTAACGTAGTGTCTACAGTTGTTGCATCAGATGTCGTAGCTTCTTCAGTTGTTGTATCAGATGTCGTAGTTTCTTCAGTTGTTGTATCGACTGTTGTAGTTTCTACTATTTTTGTATCAGCCGTTGTAGTTTCTTCAGTTGTTGTATCAGCTGGTGTAGTTTCTACTATTGTTGTAACAGCCGTTGTAGTTTCAACAGTTGTTGTATCAGCTGGTGTAGTGTCTACAGTTGTTGTATCAGCTAAAGTTGTTTCTTCAGTCGTTGTGTAAGCTTCTGTAGTGTCTACAGTTGTTGCATCAGATGTCGTAGTTTCTTCAGTTGGTGTATCAGCTGGTGTAGTTTCTTGTGTTGTATCGGCTTGAGTAGTTTCTTCAGTTGTTGTATCAGCTGGTGTAGTTTCTTGTGTTGTATCGGCTTGTGTAGTTTCTTCACTTGTTGTATCAGCTGGTGAAGTTTCTTGTGTTGTTTCGGCTTGTGTAGTTTCTTCAGTTGTTGTATCAGCTGGTGTAGTTTCTTGTGTTGTATCGGCTTGTGAAGTTTCTTCACTTGTTGTATCAGCTGGTGTAGTTTTTTGTGCTGTTGTATCAGATTTGTAGTTTTTTCAGTTGTTGTGTCAGCTGATGTAGTTTCAACAGTTGTTGTATCAGCTGGTGTAGTTTCTACAGTGTTGTTGTATCAGCCGGTGTAGTTTCTTCATTTGTTGTGTCAGCTGACGTAGTTTCTACAGTTGTTGCATCAGATGTCGTAGTTTCTTTAGTTGTTGTATCGACTGGTGTAGTTTCTACTATTGTTGGATTAGCCCAGTTGCATCAGCCTGTGTAGTTTCTTGTGTTGTGGTATCAGCCGGTATAGTTTCTTCAGTTGTTGTGTCAGCTAACGTAGTGTCTACAGTTGTTGCATCAGATGTCGTAGCTTCTTCAGTTGTTGTATCAGATGTCGTAGTTTCTTCAGTTGTTGTATCGACTGTTGTAGTTTCTACTATTTTTTGTATCAGCCGTTGTAGTTTCTTCAGTTGTTGTATCAGCTGTGTAGTTTCTACTATTGTTGTAACAGCCGTTGTAGTTTCAACAGTTGTTGTATCAGCTGGTGTAGTGTCTACAGTTGTTGTATCAGCTAAAGTTGTTTCTTCAGTCGTTGTGTAAGCTTCTGTAGTGTCTACAGTTGTTGCATCAGATGTCGTAGTTTCTTCAGTTGGTGTATCAGCTGTGTAGTTTCTTGTGTTGTATCGGCTTGGTAGTTTTCTTCAGTTGTTGTATCAGCTGGTGTAGTTTCTTGTGTTGTATCGGCTTGTGTAGTTTCTTCACTTGTTGTATCAGCTGGTGAAGTTTCTTGTGTTGTTTCGGCTTGTGTAGTTTCTTCACTTGTTGTATCAGCTAGTGTAGTTTCTTGTGCTGTTGTATCAGCCGGTAGTTTCTTCAGTTATTGTGTCAGCTGATGTAGTTTCAACAGTTGTTGTATCAGCTGCTGTAGTTTCTTGTGTTGTTGTATCAGCCGGTGTAGTTTCTTCATTTGTTGTGTCAGCTGACGTAGTTTCTACAGTTGTTGCATCAGATGTCGTAGTTTCTTTAGTTGTTGTATCGACTGGTGTAGTTTCTACTATTGTTGGATTAGCCGCTGTTGCATCAGCCTGTGTAGTTTCTTGTGTTGTGGTATCAGCCGGTATAGTTTCTTCAGTTGTTGTGTCAGCTAACGTAGTGTCTACAGTTGTTGCATCAGATGTCGTAGCTTCTTCAGTTGTTGTATCAGATGTCGTAGTTTCTTCAGTTGTTGTATCGACTGTTGTAGTTTCTACTATTTTTGTATCAGCCGTTGTAGTTTCTTCAGTTGTTGTATCAGCTGGTGTAGTTTCTACTATTGTTGTAACAGCCGTTGTAGTTTCAACAGTTGTTGTATCAGCTGGTGTAGTGTCTACCGTTGTTGTATCAGCTAAAGTTGTTTCTTCAGTCGTTGTGTAAGCTTCTGTAGTGTCTACAGTTGTTGCATCAGATGTCGTAGTTTCTTCAGTTGGTGTATCAGCTGGTGTAGTTTCTTGTGTTGTATCGGCTTGAGTAGTTTCTTCAGTTGTTGTATCAGCTGGTGTAGTTTCTTGTGTTGTATCGGCTTGTGTAGTTTCTTCACTTGTTGTATCAGCTGGTGAAGTTTCTTGTGTTGTTTCGGCTTGTGTAGTTTCTTCACTTGTTGTATCAGCTAGTGTAGTTTCTTGTGCTGTTGTATCAGCCGGTGTAGTTTCTTCAGTTATTGTGTCAGCTGATGTAGTGTCTACATTTGTTGCATCAGATTTTGTAGTTTGTTCAGTTGTATCGGCTTGGTTAGTTTCTTCAGTTATTGCATCAGCTGGTGTATTGTCTACAGTTGTTGTATCAGCTAAAGTTGTTTCTTCAGTCGTTGTGTAAGCTTCTTTAGTGTCTACAGTTGTTGCATCAGATGTCGTAGTTTCTTCAGTTGTTGTATCAGCTGGTGTAGTTTCTTGTGTTGTATCGGCTTGTGTAGTTTCTTCGTTGTTGTATCAGCTGGTGTAGTTTCTTGTGTTGTATCGGCTTGTGAAGTTTCTTCACTTGTTGTATCAGCTGGTGTAGTTTTTTGTGCTGTTGTATCAGCCGGTGTAGTTTCTTCAGTTGTTGTGTCAGCTGATGTAGTTTCAACAGTTGTTGTATCAGCTGCTGTAGTTTCTTGTGTTGTTGTATCAGCCGGTGTAGTTTCTTCATTTGTTGTGTCAGCTGACGTAGTTTCTACAGTTGTTGCATCAGATGTCGTAGTTTCTTTAGTTGTTGTATCGACTGGTGTAGTTTCTACTATTGTTGGATTAGCCGCTGTTGTATCAGCTGGTGTAGTTTCTTGTGTTGTGGTATCAGCCGGTATAGTTTCTTCAGTTGTTGTGTCAGCTAACGTAGTGTCTACAGTTGTTGCATCAGATGTCGTAGCTTCTTCAGTTGTTGTATCAGATGTCGTAGTTTCTTCAGTTGTTGTATCGACTGTTGTAGTTTCTACTACTTTTGTATCAGCCGTTGTAGTTTCTTCAGTTGTTGTATCAGCTGGTGTAGTTTCTACTATTGTTGTATCAGCCGTTGTAGTTTCAACAGTTGTTGTATCAGCTGGTGTAGTTTCTTGTGTTGTTGTATCAGCTGTCGTAGATTTTTCAGTTGTTGTGACAGGTGGTGTAGATCCGTCTTCAGTTGTTCTATCAGCTGTTGTAGTTGCTTGTGTTGTTTCTTGAGTTGTTGTATCTGCCAGTGTAGTTTCTACTGTTGTTGTGTCTAATAAAATAAGAGAGAAAGAACAGTAGATTTTAACTGATATCAAATTGTTTCTAAAATATCTAGTATATGCTGATTTTTGTGTATGAAAACCCTCATTTTTTTCCATATGTTTCAATATATAAACCCTAAAAAAAGTTACGAATTCTGAGTTTGGCAATAAATTTCTTCAAACTCTCAATTTTACACAATGCATGTTTTAAAGATTGTTTAGTTCTCTTTAAACTGACACCATGGTTGTTATGATCATTCCATTAGGAAAAAAGCATTATTCTAAAGTGCTGGATGAAGTCTGAATTGAAAAGCTGCAAAACGAGCATTTTTTTTTATCTGAGTTTGGATTTTAATTTCTTTCAACTCCAAATGTTGCACAATGTATATTTGACATTGTTATAAAGATCATTTAATCTTCGTTAAATGGTATTATGCTTGTTATGATCAAGCCATCACGAAAGGAGCAGGATTCAAAATTGTTGAATGAGGTCTGAATTGAAAAGCTGCAAAACGAGCAGAAATAGTCATGCAGGGTCAATACGGAACATTATTCTTTTGTCTGTGTCAATACAGATGAAAATCCCTTCAAATCAAGTCCCTGCTTCTTATTTGTTTATGATTTGTTGTGGTTTATGTAGATATGGTTTATTTGCTATGTGTTTTATTGTGCAGAGGTGTGTTTGATTCCATGTTTATGCTGATGTTAATGTGCATGAAAACAATTCAAAAAAACCTCTGAGAAACTCACTCATCACCACGCATAAAAGAACAGTGACTTTCAATATTGGGTCATTTTGCAACTTTTGAATTTTGACCTTGCCCCATATTTCAAGGCACGTCCCCTCAATGTGAACCATAATCATATCATGTATGGTATCATTTTAAAGGAAATTAGATGATCTAATTAAATTGATATTTACTAAAACTGAGGATGGATGATCGATCAAAATCAGATTTCCAAACTTTTTTGAGTTTTTTTTTTTTTAAATCACTGCTTTGACCATCCACCCCAAAGTAAAAGGTCTTCTAAAATCAATGACAGATTTTTAATGATAATGGATAACTTTGACAATCCCAAAATTGAGGTTTTCATCACCAAATTGAGGGAATTTTGTTCTACGAACAATTTAACAAGCACAAAAAAGTGGCCCTTGCCTATGCGTGATATATTCCTCCAGAAAAAGAAGTCAAGATTATTTTACGGGGTAAACAATTCATGCATTCTAAAAGCTGCATTACTATTTCATTTACAAAAAGCGCCCTCACATCCAACCCCCCCCCCACACACACACACACACATCGGCCCCCGTTGAGAGTCAGTTTCGTAACAAAATTATGAGTGTCTATTGACCGTGTTATAAAACCATGACTGTCCATTTATTTTGTAACAAAATAAGAATCGCATGGTTTTTTTTAGGTACATTGGTTTACATTCGGTGCCCCATATTAAGATTCCAATTTCTTCCTGATATTTGAGACGATTTTTCACAAAGCAAGGAGTTTGTTGCTGCAAACAACTCAAAGGTCAATCGAACACAACTCATGTCCTTTAGCAGAGAAGCCATGAAAAACCCGGACATACCAGTCATTGTAGTTTGCCCCCAGCACGCTGTGGAGATCTGCAAGATTCAAGAATAGAGGCAAGATTATTGGATGAATTCAGTTGAGGGAAGGGCATGATTTATCAGTAGCGGAAAATTGCTCCGATAAAATAGAAGTAATAGGTAGGCACATATTGCACTTTTTTTGGGTTATCTAACACAACGACGTTTGTTCTGAAAGTAAACCTATAAGAAAACGAAAAGGGCCACCCAAAACCAACAATAAGTTGCCTAAAACATTTTGGAAATTTTCATTTTAGTTTGAAAACAATAGTCCATATCAAATGGTTGAAATCAGAGTAAATTCTGCGAGAACTTTTAGGATGTGCACACTATGCAATCGTGCCAATAAGTCCGCAAAAATGATGTAAAAAAATCGTGTATCTAGCGTTTTATTCAGCTCTAAAACTTCAGATTTTGGCATTTCGAAGGAAAATAATTACCAATTTAAATCTTATTTGCACATCTTTTGCTTTTCGGAGACCAAAATACATTTGTGGCTGTAATCAACAGAGACACTATTGCTTGTTTTGGAGTGGCTGGTAAAAATATACTTTATATTTATATAATTGATACTCGTCGTTCTTATATGAAAAGAGTAAGGGTACACACGCCCAGTGGCGTAACTACGGGGGGGGGGGGGATGAGGGGCACGTGACCCCTCCGATCGGCTGACCACTAAAAAAGGAAAGAAGAGAAGAGAAACGTAGTAAAAAAGCAGACATTATACTTCAATATAATGTTATATTATCATTATCATAATTATGTTAAGTAATATTACATTTTTACATATTACATTTTTTTCATAACTTTATGACACATAATTTGCTCAGGGCCTATTTCTTCATTTCTCCTGGTGTTCGCATTGTCTGTTTACCGAGATATATAATCCTGTTGTACTAACACCTCCCGTTTTTAAGTCAATATACACCAAACTGACGTTCGCAGGAGTGGATTGGTGAAATGTGTCTGCTCTCAATGAATTCATAGAATCTGTCCTTAAAATGTCCCTTTTTCTGAATTCTGAATATCAAAAATTTTTAGCTCGCGCTTCGCGCTCGCATCATTTGGTTAGTGAACTACGTATGGTCTTCGTGAATTCCTACAAACAAGCCTTAAAATGCCCGTCTTCAGGTCAGAATTTCTTTGATTTTCAGCTCGCTCTTCGCGCTCGTAAGATTTGAATAACTGAGATGGGTATGTTAATCGTGATTACAAATGCTTTATATGCAGGTTTAGATGTATTTCTAAGAAATTCAGCAAGCGCTTATTGGCACTCGCATTAGATGACTATGGTGAGATGTGTATACTCTTGATGGATTCCTAATATATAGTCCGTAACATCTTCCTGTTTGGGGGCCAGTATTTACGAAAATTTCAGCTCGAGCTTCGTGCTCGAATTTTTTTTAGCGAGACATGATTACAAAAGATTTATCATAATGTCCCCTTTTAGATCTGAATATCAAAAATTTTAAGCTCGCGCTTCGCGCTCCCATTATTTGACCAGTGAGATACATAATAGCACTGTCCTTACAATTTATCTATAAGGTCAGTATACCTGGCAACTGGGCGCGCTTCGCGCGCTCACTAAGTGGCTCAATTTTTTGCTGGTGCCCCCCCCATGCCGTGACCCACGGTAAGCCACTGCACACGCCAAACCACACCCTCTCACATTACAAACACACATCCATACACGCACGTGCTCATTTTGGATTGCTGCAATTGCCTGTAAAAAAGCCCTATAATTTTCACAGTTAGAATTGTTAAACTAAAGCTTCGAAAAATGTATATTACCGTTGTTCAAATATTTCTCTTGATAACAATTGATACACGCTCGTAATGCAGGTATGTATTATTTCCTACCACCTTAAGGGAGTGGTGTATGCGTGTTTGTGTGTGTGTGTATAATAGAGTTATTACAGACGGGTATGATTATTTACGTCTGTGACAGACCTTTAACGTCACCATCCGAAAGACGTGACCGAGGTTCGAACCTGAGCATTAATTCTCCCACGTAGCTTTGATTGGATTACATAATACGCTACGACGCCCGGATGTTGGATGGTTTGTACAAATTAGCCAATGCTTAAAAGAAAGGGTAGTTGAGGACATTTACCAAATCAATGCTGTCTACACAGTAGAAATATTGGGCTCGTGGACGCTCTGCCTAATTAAAGAGTTCCTCACAGGGCATAACGACGTACGTGACATATTGACAAAACGCGATTCTCCGAATCAGGTATTGGGGAAAACAAGGGCCTGTTGCAAGTCCCGAATACCCGCATTTCATTTGTTGAAAATCAAATTATATTGCAGTTCTTTGTGAAACTGGCCCCAAGTATGACACGCCCACTGAAGATAATTAATTTGAATATACACTCTTTAAAATGTTGTCCACACAACAATCGGTTAAAACTTTATCCAATTCTGGGTAGTTTTAAATCAATGTCTGCTTTGGGTAAAAGATATACAGTATTGGCTTAAAAGTACCAAGAGTTTGATTATTTTTTTTACAAATTGATGTGTGGACAATAAGAGTATGTATGGAATGTATGAATTCTCAATATTCGTATCTACTGATAAGGTTTATGATGTTATAATCAAACAAAACCTGTTCAAAATATCTCTTTTATAGGGGAAATATATGGTTGGTTAAATCAAACTAGTACGTTAGCATAATATATATTTATATATATATATATATATTTATATATATATATATATATATATATATATATATATATATATATACAGTGCGTATCAAAAAAAAGTTTACACTTAGAAAAAGTCCTGTAAAATTATACATTTGTAATATCCTGAAGATTTGTCCACATTTTAACATTGGTACAGGTCCATTTAAGCAAATGACGATGTGACTGTCGAAAAATATTTCCGCTTGAGTGAGCACCACTTACTTTTGAAAAGTTGGTGAAAACTGATTTGCGCAGAACTTTGAAAAAGTTATACGAATAAAAGTAGACCTAAATCATGAAGAACACATAGAATTTAGTTATTAAAATTGACTTGAAGATATCTTTTACCTTTTTAAACTTGTTTCTTTGCCAAAAACAACTCGAAGAGTGCATTGAGCCCCATCCCACCCCCCCCCCCACACACCGAGGCCATCGTGACGATATTTGCTTTACACTGAGCTGTGATTTACATGAAATGGCTTAGGCTTGATTTTTGTTTTGTTTATCATTGTTAAGCTTGTGAAAAGTGTGGAGAAACAAGTATTAAATAAGATGTAAATCCACTTCAAATGATAAAAGTGTTTAAAAATTCTGGAGATGTCTGATATAAAATTTTGTTTAGATCCAGTTATGTCCTTAGATCCAGCTGGCACACAAAGGGTAAAGGTTGTGCTTACTAGGTGTTGAAATTTCAATTTCGGTTGCAAAATTGTTACAAAATGCTTGAATGTATCCGTTTTATTACAATTGACTATTAAGGGAAATGTATGAGAAATGTATCACAGGGTAAGTTTGATTTCGCCCTTTGTCCTCGACACAGCTTGAAAACGAGCATTTCTGCACGAACAGATTTCTGCGAGCTTTACAAAAATGGACAGTGCTCACTCAAGTGTAACATTCTGTCAAAACTTTTACTTTCATTGGATAGATGAGACCCAAACCCAAGATTATATGTGAAAAAATTATCCACAAACCGAGATTTAGCGATCATTTATCATTACTTAATCAAAAATAAAATAGCCAAATGACCTACCAATTTAAAGCTTAGAATCTCCTCTTTCATCTGATATTACTTAGGTTATTTCTTATTCACGCATGAGTGAGCAAAAACAATTTGAAGAAAGGATACCGAAAACTCATTTGGCGGGGGTTATCTGGGTTTCAAAAAGAAAACCACATGTCTGAAAAGTTCAATATCTGCTCTTTAATTTGGTACCAAAATTACAAAAAATGGTCAAGAAATAAAAAAGTTCTGTTCATTTGAAATAAGGCTTGTATTTCCATAATTTCATGAGATAAACGTGTTTTCACCGGTTTCCCACAGAAGCTTTCGATGGTGAACAAAAGATTTAATGCATGGCTGATCGTCAACAACACAGAGTGTCGAGAGAGTTTGAAAGCCATCTTGGAGAACCTCTTCATTTTATGAAATTATTGAAATTCAAGCCTTATTTAACAAATGACCAGAACTTTGTTATTTCCTGACCATTTTCTGTAATTTAGGTATCAAATTAAAGAGGAGATATTGAACTTTTCAAAAATGTGGTTTTCTTTTTGAAACGCAGATACCCCCCGCCAAATGAGTTTTTGATATCCTTTCTTCAAATTGCATTTGCTCACTCATGCTTGAATGAGAAATAATCTAAGTAATATCAGATGAAAGAGGAGATTCTAAGCTTTAAATTGGTAGGTCATTTGTCTATTCTATTTATGATTAAGTTATGATAAATGATCGCTAAATCTCGGTTTCGTTTATTCTGGGACGCACTGTATATCATTAAAAATTATTATATATGTTTGATAGAATGTCAATGAACTCAGAGCCTAGTAGTACTTGATATCTCTTTACAATTTTCGATTTGATGAGATTCAATTTAGGTCAAATTTACTACAAGCGCCACGCCGATTTAGTGAATAACGAATAAATCAAAGAAGTATAGCAGTTTCAGACTTTTGCCCAATTAAAAAAAAGAAATATTTTTATTAAAAACAAAGTAAAACCAACATAACTAAAGAAATACATGCACTTTGAACAAAAAATCAATATAAATTGATATATCAAAGAATATGAATTAAATTCATTGCGCATTTTTCAAATGAACAAAAATATTACACAATTTCTTGATTTAGCATTACGTAAATGTATGTTAAATGAGTTTTAAGAATTTAGAAAACACCATATCTTATAGATATTATGTGAATGGATTAGGAAGCGGTGGCTTCAGAAATTCCATGTTTTGGGCAATGTTCGTCCTTTGATTGAAAACAAAATGACTTGACTCCGACTATAATACATGAAATCGCAATCGTAATATTGCATTGCAAAATTTATGAAATTTTGCGGAAATTTGGCCGATTTGGAGTTTATCTACACAACATAAGATGAGCTCATTAGGAAATTAGCATTCCTGTTTTGGCTACTTTGGCACATCTCTACGACAATGAATCTGATTAACCATGTAAACTGGATTTGTGAGAATAGGAGCACGTGAAATATATAATTTGGATATGGGTCCCGTATCACAAAGGTCAGCGATTGATCCTAAGCTTAATTTCTACGATTGATTGTACATTGTAGTCATTACAGTCAATCGCAGAAAAATGTTTTACGATGATTCGTAAGCTTTGTGTTACGGGCCCCAGGACGGTGGCGATTGCGCCAGACCAATATTTTGTTAACGAGGTTTTTGGACAGAAAAACTCTCGAACCCTCTTACCGCCCTTTCACAAGGAAAACAAAAATATCGTAATTTGAATGATGATTCAAGTGAAAGATAGGGCTAATGACAAATATTTAGCGCGTCTAAAACCAAACTAGAACATGGTTAGAATCACGAACGCTTATCACAGTCACGATTACAATAGCAATTATTATTTCAACGATGATTCAAGATTCGTTTGTGAAAAGGCAATGAGCTCTGCCCCCTCTAGGTTGACCTCAAGCGTCGAACAATTGTGCGATATCTCTGGTTTTCCCCATGATAATAACATTCAAAGAAAAAGTAAACCCACCATTGCTCATCTGGCACGGATTTTAAAACCGCCTCTGTAAGGGTATACGACTCACAATGTCACTCTTTAGGCGACAACCCTTTTTTCCCCATTTGACATGTATTCGAGGCATGAAATTTACCCCTTCTCTCTCTCTGTCTGCTTCTCTCTCTGTCTGTTTCTGTTTCCAACGGTTTCTCTATCCCTACCTCTCCTCTGAAAAAGAGAGGGGGAGAGGTCCGGGCCTCGTCGGGTTAGCGATTAATTGCTCAATGATGTAAACGGCCTAACAAAATGACCGTTGCACGCGCATTTTGGACTGACGAACCACTTTGAGTTATTCTTTGAAATTAGCGATTGATTGCTAACCTTGGATGAGGGGGGAGGGGGTGCAGTGAATTGATGAAATGATGATCAAAATCCCACTTTCAGAGCATGGGCGGGCATCGGGTTATTTTGAAAGGTGGAGATGAGCCTATGATATATATAAATTAACTTAAAGTAGTAACATTAAGTTAAGAGACTAGTATCTCTGTTTTTCTCCATTTTCTTCTCTCTGTTTGTGTTATGACCTCCATTATTTTGAATTCACAGGAATGGTCGCTGTCCTGACCCCTATATCACCAACCCTTTTGGAGATTACGTCGGGAGTTCCGCTAAGCTGAAAAGAACTCTTGTTGAAAGAAAATCAAACTATGTGATGGGAATGTCCAACGGGCACGAGCAAGAACAAGCAAACATAATAGAAATAAGGGTCGTCCGTTTGACAGGAATGAGACACTTTTTGAGATATCTTTAAAAAGAAGGGGTTGTTTACACACGTCCTACTTTGAGCGCCACTTCAGCAAATCTCATATTTTTTCCACGAGCTTCCCCCTTTCCCAAAACACAAAGAAGGGTGTTACGGTAAAAATTCCTTCCATTGATGAAATTATTTAATTCTTTATCATTATCATAATGGTGTATCCGTTATTATTCGCAAATGGTGGGAATCTGAGCGTGGGTAATTGTATCGATAGACTACACGAATAGATCATGTCATTTTTTCTGTCCCCCCCCCCTAATGTAGATTAATTGACTGTCAGACCAAAAAAAATGAAATGAATGCAATGGTGCAAATTTCAATGTATTTTCTCGCTAATCACGTCTCTACAGAATCAGAAGTAGGCTTTGGTGTTCATGGTAAAAAGCATGATTGGTTCCAGTGTATTTACATTGAACTCTTAAAACAAACATCCTTCTTCAAGGGCGACACCGGATTTTGTTTTACCGGTGGGGGAGGGGGATAAAGCGACATAAAAGTGACGTCATTTTTTTTTTGTTCTAAATAATGTGGGTTAATTTTTTTTCTGTCCAGTCTGATCTGACCAATATAAGAACTTGTGAATGGCCTCTTTTCTCAAATTTTTATAAAGCTTTTTAGCTTCAGCTTTTTAGTAGTTGAAAAAAAAATCGGCAAATGAACTTATGAAAACCAGGGTTAAAAAGGATAAGATATCATAACAATGCTACCAGAAGACAAAACAGACATTTAGTAGGGCGGGATATTATAAGAATTAATCCTTTTGATAAGAAAAGGGACACTTTTGAGATATTTTAAAGAGGAGGGATAAACCTTTGAGCGCCGCGTTTGCCAACCTCATATTCTTCAAAGATCTTTTTTCCTTTTTCATGTTTTTCCTACACACAGAGAGGGGTGTAACGGTAATTCTGTTTCTTCGTGTATAGAATCATTTGTTCCTGTTCATTTTCATTATGGCATATCATCATTGGAAGCCATAATCAAAATGTTTAATGTAAATGCCCCCCCCCCTTTTAAAGTCACAGCAACACATCATTTCATTAAACCTCTATGGTTTAATTATTGATGCATCAATATAATATGTAGGGATCGTGCCTAATCATCTGAAATTTGCAAAGGTCGTACCAGTTTACAAAAAAGGGAATGCAAATGATTTGACTAATTATAGACAAGTGGCTATCCTTGCTTTATTTGCTAAGATTATTTGAAAAGAAATATTCATGAAAGTTTGTATACAAGTTTACAGCTGAATAATGTTTTAACTGATACTCAATTTGGTTTCAGAAAAAAATCTAGACTAAATTAGCTGTTTCTAATTTATGTGCCTCTATTCAAAATGAACGTGCAAAGAATAATCTTTGTATCGAGCTTCGTATGGACTTGTTAAAGGCATATGACACCATTGATCATCACATTCTACTAAAAAGCATGACTCTTGTGGTGTCAGAGGTCTTGCCCTAAAATGGTTTGAAGATTATCCATCTCAAAGAAGTCAATATAATGCTGGTCAATAGTGTCGGATCCTCAATAAATAATCTCACTGTGGTGTCCCTCAAGGATCTGTCTTGGGCCCTCTCTTGAGGGCCAAAGATTTGATAATATCATTGACATAATATAAGTAACAGTAACATAAAACACTTGTTTTGACGGTATTAAACAAGGAAATAGCAAAAGTCTCTACATAGTTCATATCCAATAGATTATCTCTGAATCCATGGAATGTTGCCAAAGCAAACTATATCATATCTTATGAAACAAGAGAGTGCCCAATGACTTATCATAATGTCATAATTGATAATCTTGTAATTCATAAATTGAAGAATAAAAAGCTTCTTAGAGTTATTTTTAATGAAATCATGGACTGGAGCAAACACATAAATTACCTTCTAATGTTTTAATTATCCTTTATAATAGCCTTATCTTAACACATCAGAATTATTGTTGAGTCATTCCTACAAATCTAAAACATTCTAAAACTAAATATCCTACAGAAAAAATCATTCTGATTAATTACAAAATCCCATATAAAAAGTGCAAGTAAACCCCTCTTCAAAAATAGCAATATATTGCCTTTAAATGAGCTAATTACTTTGAATACTTTAACATGTTTAATGTTTATACACCCAGTTAAAATGGGATTTTTTCTTTGAAAAATTGAAATATTTCTATTTTATTTTATTTTTTAGATTGTTCTTTGGGCCTGATGTTGCCATCATAAGATGATGAAAAGTGGACCATGACTGCCGCGTAAAAAACATAATAACGTAACCGTTTTACCTCAAGCTTATTAAATGAATTATCACTATTCTTAAAAATGTCCATGTTGGCAGCTAAAGGTAATGTGTTGGAGGGCAGTGAAATCCACAGCCAAGCCGCCCTTGAAATATATGAAGATAAACATGATAGATGAAGAGAAGTATTTCATTTTGGGACAGTGACCATGTAGGGGTGGGCAGCTGCAGTAGAGTGCGTCAAATGGACAGGGGGCCAAGGGGGGGGGGGAGAATTCAAGACAAATCAAGTGATTTTTTGAGGAAAAAGTAACGGTAGAACGTAAAGAAATGACAGAGAGATCCAACAGTTCTCCGGTACTCGAGTGGATAAAGGCAAACCTTGGAAGGGGTCTTCAATTCGCAGGAGGCGGAGTGCTTTCCGCTGTAACCTACCAAGAAGTGTGAGTACAATTGTACCATCTCCAGCCCAAATCGCACATGCATAATCCATTAAGGGCCTAATATAAGCTTTGTCGATTGTTACTCTTGCCTTGAATGGAAGTGGATCTCTAGAGTGGCTTTGAATGTATAACCTCTTTGCAACCTTTTTGGCGAGGCATGTGACGTAGGGAGCCCAGGTCAAAGTATTTGCAATGTTGACACCAAGTAGGGTGATGTTCTTTGTCGGTTTTAAGGCTGAATTCGTAAAGTAGAGAGGAGGGTGATTCTGGTTTTGCTTCCTGCTGATAATCATCTCTTCTGTCTTGCTGGCATTCAAGATGATGCATTAATCTGTTTCCCATTTCTCAATTTTCAGCAAGTTGCGTTGAAGACTCTCAGCACAGATGGTTCTGTCGCAGCATTGTTTATTTCATTAAGTTTCACTCAATTCAAACGTTCATTCATATGCTACTCAACATGTTTACATAATGAGAATTTCCTCTCCTCTAAATTCACTAACTTTTACCAGTAACTTCTCTTACAGATTGCCCAACTGAATCCCGTTTAAAAAATATGTTGGGTGTACTTAATAAAAACTCCATAAAGTTTTTGGAATTGTGTGCGTGCGTGAGTGTGTGAGTGTGTTTGCGGGTATGTCTGCAGATGAAGAGTGTTTTTTTAACTAAAGTTTTAGATGTTTTTTTTTTCTAATTCTTGCTACTACTGTCTTTTGGGTTCATTCCTAATAAGTAATTTGTTTTTTTTATGGTCCTAGCCTTTTTTGGTATTTGTATCGCATATTATGTACACTTTATGATTTGTATGTTGATTTTTTTGTTATGGTACACATATAAAATGTACAATGATAATTTTAAAAATGATACCTTTCCTCAAAATCGTGCTTAGAGATTGAATACGAAAAACTATTCCGCCTTAAATAGTTGTGTTTGTAAATACATGGGCGGAACCAACGTGGTTAACTTTCGTATTTCGATGCACACGGCGTCGTAGGCAGCTCGACTTATATTATGTGTATTATTTCCATTTTTTGACTTCCGGACTAACGACGCCTTGGTCTGAGACGCCTTGGTCTGAGTCCACCTTCAAGCTTCAAGCCAGCAGTTGGTATGTTTATCCTCTCCAAGTGGACTCAGGCCGAACTGATCACTGAACTAAACTAAAAAAAAGTTTGGAAATCTGATTTTGTTCATTAATCCCTCCTCGGATTTAATAAATATCAATAATTATCAATCAAATAGGACATATAATTTTCTTTAAAATGATACCCTACATGATATGATTATGGTTCATATGGAGGTGCAATGCCTTGAAATGTGGGGCAAGGTCAAAATTCAAAAGTTGCTAAATGACACAATATTGAAAATCACTGTTCTTTTTTCCTTGTTAAGTTTCTCAGCGGTTTATTTTAATTATTTTTATGCACCTTACAGGTATCGTTTAACTTTGTGAGCAGCCCATTTGAAAAATTCTTAAACCAAGATGAAAATGTGTACAAGTGCATGTATTAGAACTAATAAACCCTGAAAACAACCATTATTGAGAATGAAAAGATAAAACTACAAGGCAAACACCGATTTTGTAAATAGGCGTCCTATAGACGCCTAAATAGTACACATAAGTGTACAGGATGAATTTAAGATGGTGTTTCCGGTCATTTTATGTTTCAATTTTTGAAGCACTAAATAATTATTTTCGAACGCAATTTTTTCTGGGCTTCTTTTTTTTAACATATCACAGACACAAGTGACAAGTGTGACCTTCTAGCTCAGATTTTTAAAAAGTCAAACCAATGTTAACCAATCACTTTAACATCAACATAAACATGGAATCACAAGCAAACACATAACAAAGAAACATGCATGGGTATTTCAAACCACGACTCAAACCATGTTATCTCACAGAACCATCACTACAGAAGCAGGGCTTGATTTAAAAGGATTTTCATCTCTATTGACACAAACAAAAGAATCATGTTCTGTATTGACCCATCATGACTATTTTTGCTCGTTTTGCAGCTTTTCAATTCAGACCTCATCCAACATTCTTGAATCCTCCTCTTTTCGTGATGGCACGATCATAAAAAGCATGGTATCATTTTAAAGAGAATTAAATGATATTTTGAATGATGTAAAACATGCATTGTGTAAAATTGGGAGTTGGGAGAAATTAATGGTCAAACACAGATTTCCAAACTTTTTTAAGGGGGTTTAGAAATGGCGTATACTAATAATAGCGAATATTGACATACAGTGGAGCAATGATCTCGTGGCGCCTTCGGTCCACTTTAGGCGTCTGTCGTAATAATGTAGGCCCACACTAACGGGATGCGTGTCTTACTAAGCAATCATATGTGCGAGGCGCTAAAATATATTGTTAGTTGATATGAACTCATGACATTTTAGCGCTATGTGAATTTCATTCTTGTTCTTTTCTACATCCTCCTCCTTCCTCTTCTTCTTCTTCCTCCTCCTCTTGTTCTTCCTTTCTTCTTTTTTTTCTTTTTCTTCTTCTTCTTCTTCTACTTCCATCATCCTCTTCTTCTTATATCATCATCTTATTATTATCATTATTCCTCTTCTTCTTACATATTCACCTTCTTTTCCTTCTTCCTCTCCTCCTCCTCCTTCATCTTGTTGTTGTTGTTGTTCTTCTTCTTCTTCTTCTTTCGCGCCCATGCATATGTGAATTGGGAACGACGCTCTTTGGATACTAGAGCATTGGCCGATTTGAAATATTTGTTTACACTTTTCTGCTTGTTTAATGTCGGTCTGCTTGCACCAATTTGGGGTGTAAACTGATTAGCTTTATTTATCAACAACTGTAACATGCAGCAGAAATTTGCAATTTCTTGCACCCCCTCCCAGCACGCGAAGTACATGCATGTCAATTGTAAACCTGTAAAATTAAGGAGTTTGTTTCTCATGAACTGTGTGATCAATAGGTAGTACAAAAGAATTGTTGATTCGCACGGACCCTGCCCTAGAAAAGTAAATAAATAAGTAACAAAATAAATGACGATTTTAACATTTATGTTTTGTCTTTATGTGCTTTCCATTTTCTACAAGGAGAAAATTAACTAAAGTTGAAGCTGATAAACTATGTAATTGTTTTGCTTATAAAATGACGCCTTTTTCAGCTTGTTTCAGCTTTCATTTTTTTCTAGAAAAATGGTAAGTTATTCTTCTGATCGGTTAAAGGTTTTTTTTGCAAAACTAATCTTAGACAAAGTGAATCCCTACTAAATGTTATACGGAACTTATGTTACACCATGTGTCCTTGTATTTAGGTATATGATTAATAAAAATAATCTTCAAATCCATTCCATCATATCTTATTATATTCCACAGTTCACGTCAAGATGATTTTCAAATTCATTTCTACCGACAATTAATAGATCCTACGGTTCCCATGTTTCCTTTACACATTTCATGGTATCCTTGTATAGCATACCTTCAAATAGAAAAAAGGAAATAGTTTCTTGTGGTTTTTTTTACAAGAAGCTGATCATTTGAAACAAAAAGTAATAATTTGTTTTATTCTTAGATATACTAAAGTAGTATGAAGCGCCTTTAATACCCTTTATTGTATCTCACTTCACTTTAAACAGAACCTGTGGTGAAAAAAATTGATATATTTTCAATTGAATCATTCAAACACATGAAAAGGGTAAAACATAACCAAAAGATGACATCAAAACAGAAAAGACAAAAACAAAATTCTTGTAATCACTACATCATCATGTTTAAACAGTAATGTCGTCATTATTTCTATGGATATGCAATGAATGAATGCTAATTTTATCCCAAATCTGATTCCACAACACCCACCCACCCCCACTCCCTCCCCCGTCTCATACACAGCCAATGCGCATGTTATTTTATATTCTAACACAAGGTTGCAATTGTTCCATCTATTAAGAATAAAATCTGCTCCAAGAATTTAGAAACGAAATTCAGATTGTAGCCTAATTTGTTAAAAGAACTTATTTTCAACTTGGAAAAACATGTGAACAAAAAATTAATCGTTTTAAATCCTCTAGAAAAGAGAAAAAAAGAGGCTGGCAAGAAATGATGTTTCACCAAACCCTATGAAAAGTACATGAATTTCAATATAAATTCTAATGAGTTTCGATATATTCAGTTTGATTTTTACTCTACACATTGAAATCATATCAACTCCAAAAGAGTATCTGATACAGAGGTTCCCGGTTCGAGCCGCTCCGTTGTAGGTCACATCCTTCGGATAATGACATTTAAGGTCACAACTTAAACATAATGTAACTTATCTTATATCCTACATAGATTAAATACTGTGACCAAATACATTTTAACTATGATGTTACGTGACGTCAGACCCCGATATACTTTCGCTATACCAATGTTCTGACGTCATTGTTTCAGAAAACTGGATATTCAGCTAAACTCTCGGGCGCTGCACTGGTCTGCTAGCTGTCTCTCTCGGCCAAGTCCAGCGATGCATTAGCGCAGGCACTTGGCCGCGTTCCGCTTGTGGAAAAGTGGGCCATTTCACGAGTGGTAGCCGGATTCTGCAAGTTCAGCGTATAGATTTTGGTTCTAAATTCTTAAAAATACGATATAAAACAAATATGTCAGGCGTTTCCTTCGGAAGCATTGTGGGCATTATTAATCCTCAGTTGGTCTGGCAACATAACTATTTTCCAGAGGGTATTCGCCCCTCGGGAAAATAGTAATGCCAGACCAACCTCGGATAAATTATTGCACTATACTTTCTAAAAGACTGATATATTTCTTTGATATATCTGACTGATAAATGTCTATGAATTAAAGTTTAAAAATGGAAACACTTTTATACGCAAATACACATCCACTCGCATACACACCCACACACATGCAACCAGATACACATATACCTACACACAGATTAGTGAAATTAAAGTAAGACTCACCGTGATGAAAAAAAAGATTGTCCCCCACATTGTTCTTAAAAGGTCAGCTCCCTTAACAGGTCTCGGCATCCCTTCACTGACCTTCATGCTGACCTATGACCTCTCAATTAACCGTTATATATAGTAATATGTTATCCCACTGTTTCCATGGGTAATGAGTCGGTGAAGAAAGTGTACTCCATGCAGCAGTATTTTCTAAACCATCATGCCGATTTACGGTATACAAGTAAGATCCTTAGTGTTTCACCTACATGAAAGAACAAACATATTTCAAAGATTTAGAGACCAGAACAGAAGGATTTTTTTATCTACCGTTTTATTTTCCCTAATACATCTTGAACCGCTTTGAGTATGTAATCACAATAAAAGTGACTTTCTACAAATCATTTGTGACATACATGTACTATGATATGATATCAATATGATAAAACAGTAATGTGAAGTACAGGAAAAATAAAAAGGACAAGTTTATCAATATGTTGCATTTGAACAAAAAATATTAAATTTCTTTCCATCAGAAAAATAAAAAGTATGATTTTTTGTATGAATCATATTAGTTTTCCATTTCCATTTTACCAGTTTGGAAATACAAACACGTTTGTCATGAAATATATATATATATATATTTATATACAGTGCGTCCCACAAAAAACGAAACCAAGATTTAGTGATGATTTATCATAACTTTATCATAAATACAATAGACAAATGACCTACCAATGTAAAGCTTAGAATCCCCCTCTTTCATCTGATATTACCTAGATTCTTCCTCATTCGCGCATGAGTGAGCAAAAACAATTTGAAGAAATAATACCCAAACTCATTTGGCGGGGGGTATCTGAATTTCACAAAGAAAATCACATGCCTAAAAGGCTCAATATCTGTTCTTTTATTTGATACCTTAATCACCGAAAATGGTCGAGAAGTAAAACAAAGTTTTGTTCCCTCGAGACAATGCCTATATTTCCACAATTTCGTTAAATAAATGTGTTTTCACCGGTTTCCCACAGAAGCTTTCGCACGGTTAACAAAAGACTAAATGCATGTCTGATCGTCAACAAAACAGAGTGTCGAGTGAGTTTAAACGCTACCCTGTAAACTCTCTTCATTTTATTAAGTTATTGAAATTCAGTTGGCTCTACATATCGAGACAAAAGGAACACTGATGGGGTTAATATACATTCTAGTTCAAAAAACAAAAACAAATTTTGGCCTTTAATGCAACATGATTTGATAAAGATTCTCATGCGCCGCGGCCAAGTAATATTAGAAAAGTATTACTTCCATCATGAATTATAAATACAAACATGTCTGATAAATTGTTATGTAAAAAGAGAGAACAGAAACACTTTTATTAGTATAATGTAAGTTTGAATATCATACTTACCGATATTGTAAAAGAAAGTTTTTTATTGACTTTAATTTCCAAAACTTGTTCTAAACATCCACCCTCGTATAAAACACGTACAAAGAGCAAGTGCGCAGAGGAGTTTGATGTTCCTCAACAATCAGCAGAATATGCTGGTGAACTTGATGCTACTCTTCACACTACCAAAGTCGACTTCAGACCGATCAAACTATTACGTTACTTCCAATGACAAACCATCGGTCGGTTTGGAGTCGGTTAATTTGGTGTGACTCAGCATGAGAGACTTAACCAATAGAAAACAAGACAGGATCCTGTTTGAATTGACGTTTTTCATTGAAGAGGGAAGAATAGTTGCCGTAGCTAAATAGTACCCCTCTTCTTTTAATTGCAAAGAGCACGAAGGATAAGTAAATAGCACATTAAATAATATTTCATTTCAGGAGTAGTATCTATTATTAATGTTGTAACTCAACAGAAAATGAGCATATCATAACGAATGACATTCTTTGTTTTTTAATTGTATAGTCGTTTGGATGCGACTTTTGGGTGGCTCTGGACCCCCGGAGTGTCAATGCGAACAAAGAGAGAGAGAGAGAGGGCGAGAGAAAGAAAGAGAAGAGGAGAGGAGAATGGTAAAATTAAACATGTTATCATTTGGAGCGTTTTCATGTGGAGCGTTGTGACCCAGTGGATGAGTATTTTGACTATGAAACAGAGGGTCTTGGGCTCAAATCCCATCCATGTTGTAAGTTCATTCGGCAATAAATTCATCCTCATTGTGCTGCATTCAACCCGGGTGAGGTAGATGGTACCTATCCGGAATTTAATCCTTGAAATGCCACTGCCCTATAAAAGGCTGCAAGGCTATAAAGCCCAGTAGTAAATGATATCCAATTAGCGGTCAATTAGCGGTCAATTAGCATTTTGGTATTCTGAAAAGTCACTTAAGTGACCCTTTCCTTATTTGGCAGGATTGCGTTGCGCGCACTTGCAATAGTACGCGTTATGACCGCGCGAAGACTTAATTGAGTAGTTACGAGACTTTTGGTATTCTGAAAATTCTCATAGCGCTCAATAAGTGGACTTTCCAGTGGGGAAAGATAATGGTGATAAGAGGTCCATTAAGTCTCATCATATCTTGCTAAATGTGGCTTTCATTTCGTATAAACATCATCAATTCAGTTTAATACTGCGACAAAAATTATGAGGAAGGAAGAGAATAAAGGAGAGGGGTATTAAAAGGGAATATGATAAAGGGGAAAAGGTGGTATACAGGGTGTATAGAAAAAAAGGAAACCCAAATTCGATCAATAATAATTTCAAAAATATAACTGTGGCAATAGTGGGGTTTATATCAACAGACAGATCCACTCATTACCTTTCTTATGATAGCACTCTTAGCTCGTCACGCTCATGCATCACTGAACACCATTGTTCTGAAAAAAGCGTAACAAAATTTCAAGTGGTTCACTCTCACGCATCATTCTTTCATTTTCAAAATTAAACTTTTTTTAGGATGAAGACAAAATGATGAAACATATCAACAATTATTCATTTTCAAACTTTGTTTATTTTTCTTCACTTCTTGATCATTTCTTTTTTCTAAATGTCTGTAACAAATAAGAATAAATCTCTTAACTCTTCAAGCTAATGCTGATGAAATGAAAAAGAAAAGATGAGTGTGATGAAACCAGATTTTTTGCTTATGCTCCAAGTCCCTCGATGTGTCCCCCTCCACTCTCCAAACATAGATGACACCTGCGCTGGATCCCATTCATGACTTGTCTCACTTGTTCAGGGTTTGCCTTCAATCTGTCCACCTCATACATGCGCATAGTAAGCCAAATTGTCTTCTTGGTAGGGGGGTCCCTATCCGGAAACATTAAAATGAAATGCTTCTTGAGCTTGGAGATAACTCCTTGTCTCACGATACTTTTTTACCAAGAAAGATCTCTGTGCAGTTGTGAGTTGCACCATGTTGGAAATCATGGAGTAGAAGCCTTGTTTAGTTAAATGAATAGACATTTCTAATTCATTCACGAAATTCATTTATTCACCATTATCGTCTTATTTGTTTGATCAAGAAGATATCACTCTAGATAGAAAGATACCTTCTTGGTTTCATCGATCGATTGTATTTTCAGAAAAACAAAAAGCTTGTAATGTCTTAGTAATTTGAGCTGAACTCGGTGCACTTTTGAACTTTTTCCCTCCCCATCATCCCTCTTCTTCTCATTATTTTTGTCTACTGTTGTGAAAAACAGAAAAGAAAGCAGTTTAGCACACCATTCATCTTCTGCTCTTTTCAAAAGGGAAACGTATGGAAGCTTAAAAGTGCCACCGAGATGTTGAGATAATTATCTCGGGAAGTCGACATCTTGATAGCAAAAGATAAGATGACGAGATCCCGGATCTCATCATGTCGACATCTTTTAGAAGAGATGATGAGATGACAAGATACCGGATCTCATCATGTCAACATCTTTTAGAAGAGATGATGGGATGACAAGATCCCGGATCTCATCATGTCAACATCTTTTAGAAGAGATGATGAGATGACAAGATCCCGGATCTCATCATGTTGACATCTTGTAGAAGAGATGATGAGATGACAAGATCCCGGATCTCATCATGTTGACATCTTGTAGAAGAGATAATGAGATGTCACGATCTCGTAACTCGTCATGTCTACATCTTTAGAAGAGATGATTAGATGACATGATCATGGATCGAAGATCTTGTCATCTGACCATTTCTTCTAAAAGATGTCGACATGACGAGATCCGGGATCTTGTCATCTGATCATCTCTTCTGAAAGATGTCGACATGATGAGATCCTGGATCTTGTCATCTGATAATCTCTTCTACAAGATGTTGACATGATGAGATCCTGGATCTTGTCATCTCATCATCTCTTCTAAAAGATGTTGACATGATGAGATCCGGTATCTTGTCATCTCATCATCTCTTTTACAAGATGTCAACATGATGAGATCCAGGATCTCGTCATCTGATCTTTTGCTATCAAGATGTCGACTTCCCAAGATAATTATCTCAACATCTTGGTGGCACTTTTAAGCTTCCATAGAAACGTCCATGTAGTTCATGATATCGGCACTACCCGAACAAAAGAATGTCTGGGCGGCCACTCAAACAAATCCCTTCCGAAAAGAGCAGGATGCAGATGGTCAACGCCCCGAACAAAAGGAAGATTAGTGTTTATCGGTAGGATGAACCATTGAATGCTTTTCTACTTAGCAATACAAAAAAACTTTTATGAATTTTTTGTCCGACCAACATACCGTATATAAAAAAACCCAACTTTGTCTCATTTCGGACAACATGGGTGCTTATGACATCCGTCAGTGATTCATATTTCATACCGTAAAAACGCTTCCATTGGGTGATGATGCATATAAGGATGAACGAAGAATCATTTAGGGAAATTATAAAAAAAATCACAATTTGTTAATTCATGTCATTTTACAGAATGAATTTATAATAGGTTAGGTTTTAGAAGCTCTTCATCTTCTTTCCTTTTCTCTCCAAAATGAAAACTTTTGCATTGAAAAGTTGACGGAAACATAATCACTTCGAATTATAAAACCAGCAATGAACTAGTTTCCTCGCGCGAAATGGAGGAAATAAAATGATACAGGATGAGAAATTACGTTCAGGCACCCCTTATAAAGAAAACACGTTTGTCTGGCGTGTCACCCGATAGAACCCTGTCAATCCTACAAACTTTTATTCATGTGTGACCTACACTCCCCCGACCCCCTCCCCCCAAAAAGAAAAAAATGTTGATACCGACCAAACTTTATTGATTATCTTACTTTTTCGCCAATTTCTTTCTTCCTTTTTTAACCGGCAAATAGCATGGTAGACAAGATTCATAGAGGAAAAAAAAATTCCGTTACTGCAAACAAACATTTGGGGCGCTTACCCTGGTTAGCATTAAAACCAAAATATGTTGGCTTTTTTAAATGAAAAACAGGGGCTACTGAGCGTTTTTTTTTTATAATGGAGGGGTTGAGCTGAATGTGGGAGGGAGTGGACCGGCCAAAAAATCACAAATTTTGACTTCGGATTTTTTTTTTTACATGTTTGCTGAAAGAGGTGAGACTGAAACTTCCCACCAACTCCGCCGCCTCTGTACTATTAGATTGAACGATTAAAACGATTGCGACAAAAATGAATTCTAATTATTGTGATTTTTTTTTAATGATTTATTCATCACTTTGTTTTCGTTTGTGAAAATCAAGGAGACGATAGAACAAAACAAAGGAGATACTCAAACAAAACGAAAGAAGAAATAAAAAACACTTATGACTACGGATGCTATAATTCATTCAAGAAAAAATACTTTCTACTACTTTCAGTAACTGCTATCATGGCTCTTTTTAGGGATTAGTAAGATAAAGAAAGAAACGTAGAAATTGAAAAGTAGAGAGTTAGGAGGTATGATTTCAGACTTACAATTTTAGTCACTTTTATTCGTTTAAATCTTTGAAAAAAATCAGGATATTACAAAATTTGTAATTTCAGGAACAAAATCATTTTATCATTATAATAGCTGCGTGGAAAATCGAATTAAATGAGACATATAATTTATGAAAAAACTAAAAAAGAAAATTACTTTTAGTGAAAGATTGAGGCCTCTGTCTTGCCATAACCTATAAGCCCCAAGTTCATAAAAAATAGTTTAGTCGCGCATTTTATACGATGATGATGATCATCATCATCATATTGTCTTTTGCAAAATACATCTAACCACGTTATCAAAATAGAAAATGGAATCTGATATAGAATTTATTGTAAAATGACAGTTACAAAAGGTTTTCGGGACATTATTTGAGAAACTGGGGGAAAACCCAAAAAATTTCGACATGATGACCACGATGCAATTTTTAAAAATAATTTTAAGTTATAAAAAAAAATGAATAGAAAATGCAAATCGAGATACATGTATAGGAGAATGATAAAACGACAGAAAGGATGGGAGGGGAAAAAGAGTAAATAGACCAAAAAGGTATAATGTCAACCATGATGTGCGCTTTTGCTATGGCATGAACATTTACTTATAAAGAATTACAGAATACTAGTCCCCCACCTCAATTTGAAAATCACGCCATTTTATAAAATGAATTTATCATGTCAGGTTTAGAAGCTCTTCATCTCATTCTTTCATTCTCTCCCATGTGAAAGTTTTTGCGCTGAAAATTCGACAAAGGCATAATCAGTTCAAACGCTAAACTAACCATGAACGAAAGTTTCCTCGCCTGAAATTGAGGAAATAGAACGAGAATTTACATTGAGGCATACATCTAAAAAAAAAAACAGGTTTGTCTGACGTGTCTCGACAAACCCCTCTCAGTCTTACACCTACCCCCCTAAAAATGTTATTATTTTTTGGCCAGTTTCTTCTTTTTCTTTTTATTTTTTTTTCTGGCGAACAGCGTGGCAGAAAAGGGTCCATATAAAGAAAAAAAAGACAGGTTGACTTTATATTTTTTACGGCAAACATACTATTGGGGCGCTTACCCTGGTGAGCATCAACACCCAAATATTTGAAAAAGATATATAAATAACAGGAGCCGCTGAGCATTTTGGATAATGGAGGGGTTGAGCTGAATGTGGGAGGGAGTGATCCGGCCCCTAAAAATCACCAATTTATGGACTTAGAGTTTTTGTATACGTTTGATAAATGGAGGGGGTGGACTGACGCCTATAGCTCCTACAGACTCCAACGCATCTGTATTTAATTGAGCGATTAAAAAAATAGAGACAAAACGGGATACAACTCTTTCATTGTTTATTTATTACTTTTGTTTTTGGTTGTGAAAAAATCCAGATCGGTTAAAAAATGAATAAAAAGGAAGAACAAAATAAAACACTTTTAATTTAGATGCTACAATTTCAATAGATATATTAAAGTAATCTAATTTCTCTCATTGTGACGAACAGTAATTGGTGGCATGGTTATTTTGGAGGGGAAAAAAGAGATGAAAGATGAAAGAGAGAAAAATGAAACGTATAACGAGACAGGGAGAGCGTTGGAAGGTATGATTTCAGATCAACTATTTGAGTCACATTTACCCCCTTCGCTCTTTGACATTGCAACAGGAAAACAAATCGAATACTGGTATGCAATCTTCAGGAACAAAATAATTTTTTATTACAAATTATAATTCATGAAAATAAGAAACCAAATGCGATTTTTAGTGAAAACATTGAGGCCATCGTCTTGAAGCCCAGAAGCCAAAAATCAAAAAGTAGTTTCGAACTTTCGTTGCGCAGCATCGTCATCGTACTTGCAAGGGAATATTCACCCCTTTTATTCATTCTGGAAAATGAAGGTATTTGGTATACTGTGATTTCACCCAAAACGGATTATCGTCTTAACTATACACTTTGCAATTGATTGTTTACAAGGGGTAAAAAGACTATTCATGAGTAGAGTGACAATAGGCAATGAAAAAAAAGCACCAGAGCAGACAACAAAGCGGTATCGATCGAACCCGACTTGTCTGCGCGTGCTGATTGCCCTTACGCATTTTTGTACACAGCGCCTATTGACATGATTGACTTGCGAAAAAGCGAAGATTTGACAAAATAACTCGACTTTTTCTTCGTAAATTTCTTATCTATTCTGTTGATTTGAGAAGCGAGATCTTTAATTCTAGAAAGAAAAGTGTCTGATCTTTCATCTTTACATTTACTAAAAATCCTGAAAATACTTCAGTTTGGCGCAATAAGCAATAGATTAGGAAAATGCCGCCACAGATCCAAATACCAGCAATGTACAAAACGGCTCCGCCGCGGGGAGAGGTATCCGGTTTCGCGGGCCCGCACGCAAAGGGTTAAAAGTCATTGGAAAGCTTAACTGAAATCATTTGAATTGCTAATCATTTTGGGGTACAGTGAACCACCGTGTCTTTTGTATAAATTTTCAAAAGGATTGTATTCAGTGAAGCGTGGACCCTGTAAGCTATGTTAGGTGTCATTGGAAAGGGAAAGAGTTGTAGTTTTTAGTGATATGACTATTATAATTTTAAAAAATCCATATTTTTCAAATTATACTCGATCAAACTTCGGTTTACTTTTATTCGATACACCCTGTATAAAAACAAATAGGACTGTATTTGGTAATAAAGATATTAGAAAAGGGGGGAAAGGAGACAAAAACTGTGTACTTATAGGGAAAATATGACTACTATTTTTCTATATTTTCTTTTATTATTAGCATCATAAAGTATTTTGTTTTTCCACACTATTTTGACAATAATAAAATTTTCAAATCACGGTAGATGCAGCAATGTGCAGGGGTGAATTAAACCTTGTGTCTGACATTGAAAAAGTAAGCGTAGACCCCTTTAGTATTTAAACGAATATAGAAGAAAATACAAAAGAAAACTAGTGAGTGATGCCATCGTTTTCCATATATAAACTTATAAATGTCATAATGTTTGTACATCAAATTTTTAATAAAATTTCGGGGGGTTTTAATTATGCTTGTTTCATTTTTAAAACATGTTTATTCAAATTAGGTTTTTGTAAGAGAAGATTTCTCAAATAAATGAAAAGTATGTAGTTTTTAAAATAAGTAGGAATTAAGTTAAAGAAGAACCCCTATCATGGCCTAGAGACAGAGGTAAATAAAATATTGTTTAAAAACAAAGAAAAAAGAAAGAAAGCTACAAATGGATTCAAATAGGGGGATGTGAAAATCAGAACGCGTTCGAAAAAAGAGAAAAGCATAAAGGTACAATAAATGAGAGAGAGAGAGAAAAGACAACAGTTAATTTTAACAACATAACGAACCTCTAATCTCCGATGCATATGCTTTTAGCATTATTTTTCAGCAAAAATTCTTTGTATACAGATCGCGGTGCAGTGCCCCTGCAGCAGCCGGGCGCTGCACTGCAAGGCAGCGAAGTGAAGAGACACTGCGCACTAGAAGATAATTTTATGTTGTAAGAGCGCATTTGATTGGCTAATTCGGCTCAGTAGGGGAGTGGTCTACAGGGACTTAATTGAGCGCTAATAGAGTTTTCAGAATACGAATTTGGAGGTATATTAGCGCTCCATTAAATGGGTAACTTAAAAGGAAATTTAAGTGGAAACTTACGAGACTTTTCAGAATACCCCCCCTCGTTCTAGTAGACTTATTTAGAGGTTGAACGCTGCATTTTTTAGTACAAATGTCCCACTTAGTACAAATGTTCCTTCAGTCAAAAAAAAAATCATCCAAAGAGAAACGCTGTATATGTGCAAATATTAAGCAAGTAATTTACATAAATTTGCATATTATGTCGACATAGTGAAAACAGGTATTTAAGAATATATATTTAACCGGAACTGCTCTAAACATGCTAAAATTTGAAACAAAGACATTGGGTAAGAAAAGAAAGAAAATTGTCATCAAAATATAATTGGATATCCTTGTTTACTATTACCTAATTTACATGAATTAAGCAGATTATAATAAAAAAACAGAGTATTTTTTTCATGAATCCTGTATTGTTTTATGAATTACAGCTATTAATGCACAATGTCGACATTCTACATGAAAGAGAATATACTCTCGAAAACATTGTTATTCTTTAATGGCAGTATAAGTGCCTTAATTTGATTAGAAAGAGGGCAAATTTGTCGGAATGTATTGCGTGATATTGGGCTAAAAGGAGACCAAAGCAGAGCTCTATGTCAAGTCACACTCCTGAATGCGACCATAAAGAAGTTAATGGTATGTTATTCGAGATAACACAATCCCAACACGATAGCTTCCATCGGCTTCCTAAATCTTTTTTGTTGGTGTGTCTGCCACAACGTAAGATATGGGTATATATGGGCACAATGCAATTCGGTATCGCTAAAACACCATTTGTTTTATAGCATCTCTTGGAAAATTTAGAGGAGACATTGCTTTACAGGTTAATATAATGAAGCTCTGGCACATCAAAAATATAAGCGCGTGAATCATGACGAATGTATCTTCACCTAAATTCATGATTTAACTTTATTAAAATATCTATCTTTCTGAGACCCCGAAATGGCAAAACTGCACTCCCACTGCTTTGCAAAGCTAGTTTGACTTGTATAATCGACTTGAAAAAACAGATCTATGAGGCATCAGTCAACATGTTTCCTGAAGAGTTTTTTTGTTTTTTAAGCCTACCCACATGGGAGCCCACCGAATTCCCCCCCTCCCCGTAATTCAAGACTACAAATATCGTGTTTTTCGGTGAAAAAACGAAAAAAAAAGTTGCAAAAAATAACCTTCATTTTATAGTGCAATACTTTTTGTTTCTTTGCTTGTTAAATTTATTTGACCAAGGTGACCTATTTTATAGTGCCTTTCAAATTTACATCAGCATCCCCTGTAAAAAAATCGTTCACAGGGAGCTATAGTTCCCCGTCCTTTTCCATATTTTGACTATATTTAAATATTTCATGCTAATGTAGCCCCCATTGTGGCAAAAAGGCGTCTTTAGTACCTAGTAAATCAAGTATGCAGGCTATGTTACAATGAAAAAACACTCCGTCTCTCGGATGGGATGTTAAATGGAGGCCCCGTGTAGAGGAGAGTCACCACCTCTGCACGTTAAGAACCCACTGCACTATTCGTATAAGGTATAGTGGTCTACCTGCATTCCTCCCAACCAGTTATATCGGGAGGAGAGACATGCGGGTCATGGTGATTCAGTTCGCTTTTCGCCTCCCAGGCACAGGTGACGCCAAACAAATAATAATGATGATAATAATAATAGTTGTAGTTTTATGGAACCTCTGTTTAATAGATAGAGGAGACGTTGCTGTGTCGATTTCATTGGATCCTTTTCACAAAGGAGCCTGCATGTCGAAAGTATCACATCTCATTAAAATCAAATCAATTATTTCCACAATAATATAATAACACTACAAAATTTGTAGTGTTATTATATTATTGTGGAAATAATTGATTTGATTGTAATGAGATGTGATACTTTCGACATGCAGGCTCCTTTGTATGTACAAAATATGAAGCAAACATAATTGAAAAGGAAAGAAAAGTGAACCGAGTTATTCAAAAATAATACAAAGAAATGTACATTATTGTGGCGGAGCCAAGTAAAACAAAATAAGTCTTAAAATCAGGCACTCAACAAAAAATAAAAAGATAAGTGCTATCAAAATAGACATTTCTTAACAATAAATAGCATGTGAATATGGCTCTAATTCATAACTTTAAAAATGATAGTTAAGAAAATTCAACACATTCATAAAAAAATCAAATAGCGTTACGTATTGAAAAAGAAATTTACTCTATGTTTGAAACTAGCATATGTTATAATTTTTTGTAGAAAATTACATTTCATTTTGTTTATTTATTTACGAACCATGTCAAATTATGATACATCATTAGATTTTAATTCTAAAGAGGTCATCGTTTTTGTTCGCTCGGAATTCTAAAGAAACATTTTCACATGTTTTGACCCCTCCTTTTATAGACCATTACACCACTAACAAACATAAGTTTTAATAGTTTTAACTTGTCAGTTTATTATGGGTATTGCTTAGATGCCGCGTTGAGATGTTCTCGGGATAGCCTGAATGTGTAAATGATATTTGTAATCACTTTGAAAGAGGAACAGTGATGTTGAGTATACTGTGAGCAGCCAATGAATGACGTCACAAGGAGGACGTAATTCATATAAATCATGAAGTGCATGAATAAAACGATAGTTTATCCGTTTCTCAACAATGCCGTGGCCGAGTGATCTAAGACGCCTGGCTATACATGGAAAGTCCGGGGTTTGATCCCCGGCCGCGGCACCTATGCCCGTGAGCAAGGCATTTATTCTACAATGCTCTTTTATCCTGCTTTCAAATAAATGGAAATGATATATGCATTATTGATAACTAGATGTGCATTTTGTTAAAAAAAAAACAGTACCCAAGTGAATTAGTATGACACTCGATTATATACTAGTACTTACAAATTGCACCATATTATTATGAAATATCGACAATGCAGTCGATATTACATAGGGGCTGCATCATTATTTTTTAATTTCTATGGTATTGGAACGGATTATGATCGTTGAAGAAAACACGGGTCGTGTGGTCCAGTGGTTAGAGCATTGGACTCATAATCGCAAGGTTGTGAGTTCGAATCCCAACTCTGCCATTATCTCCACTTTGATAAAAAGGCCCAAGAGTGATATCTGTCGTCTATTACGTCAGCCACTATGACTGATTAACCTAGACGTAAAATGTTTCCAAGGTAATTGGTTATATACCAGCTTGGCGTTTACCAGCAGAAAATGCTGTCCTGTCGAGTTCCTACGGGAGTTACCACAAACAGAAACAGAAATATATTTATTTTAAATTTTGACACGTTTTTCACTAGGAGAAATATGTGCAGCCATCTGGTGATTATGAAATATCATAATATTTAGTCGACAGATATGATTTTGTAATATTTCAGTAAATGTACTCATCTTCTGCCAGGACCCTGAGAACGATTTTTTTAGGAGGATAGTGGTGATTTGTTTGTTTGTTCTACATGTATTGATGATGATGTGTACATTAATACCTATGGTTGTTGATGACGGTAGGCATGCAATGGGTTTAAAGGCATATGCTAACGTTGTAGACATGTCATTTAAAAAAATCAAAGGAGAGATGAAATATGTACATGAATGCCTTTCTGTCAACCTAAAAACTTTGAAACCAACCAAAAAATTGAAAGAAATGCTTTTGATACGTTATAAATGAAGATTTTTTGTAATTTCTATCGTGCCGATAATAATTACAACACGTAAGTGTATGAATGAAATTAAGATTGTATTTCCGGTCATTTTATATTTCACTTTTTTGAAGCACTAAATAATGATTTTTGGACGCGATTTTTTTCTGGGCTTCAGTTTTGTAACATATCACAGGCGTAGGCGACAATTGGGACCTCGCAGCTCTGATTTTTTTAAAGTCAAATCAATGTTAGGAAATGCCTTTAATCACCAAAGACAACCATTTACTAATATGGATGTTTCTGGTCCGTGACCAACCCCAACTCCCTTTCGAAAACTAAAGGCTCCTATAATAAAATACGTGAATATTATAGGACAAGTCCACCCCAACAAAAAAATTATTTGAATAAAACGAGAAAAATCCAACAAGCATGCATAACACTGAAAACTTCATCAAAATGTATGATAGGAAAGTAATGTATTAAAATTTCGATTCATTTTACAAAACAGTTATATGCACATCCTGTTCGATATGCAAATGAGGAGAGTAATGACATCATCCACTCACTTCTCATTTTGTATTTCATTATATGAAATATGAAATATTCTAATTTTTTTCGTTATTGTCAAGAGAAACGATTAATTCCTCCCTGAACATGTGGAATGAGCATTGTTTAATACTATATGGTTCAGTCAAATGGGTCCTTAGTGTCAAATATGTAAAAAAATGAAATATTGTATAATTCAAACAATAAACAACAAAAGAAAAGGTGAGGGATGGACATCATCGACTGACTGATTTGCATGTCACTGAGTTGTGCATATTATTGTTTTGTGAAAAATAAGTGAAATTTCAAAATGCCATAACTTTCTTATTTTACATCAAATTTTTATGATTTTTTTTCGGCATTATTCTAGTTTGATTTATCTCTACTTATTCAAATTCACATTTTTCTGGGGTGGACTTGACCTTTAGCCATTCTCAAGGGTTATCTTTAGATTTGTGGTAAGAAATCTTTTTTAACGTCTCTGGGCTTGATCAAAGAAATTGTAGTTTTTTAATCTCGATAACACCAATTTGTGTGAACCATCCCCCTAAAAATAAAACCTGAAACCAGTTGATTATTATATGGATAATACACTGTTGTTTACTTCAAAAAACAAAGTACTCAAATAAAACAACATAATTACCAAAAGGAGATCACCACAGATGTATTCTTCTTCATATATTTCAATTATATTGCTCTCTGAGTATAATAAATCTGGAAGTATAAACCTTAATAAACGCATTTTATTACTTTCAGAGTAATGGGTATTGATTTATACGTTTTACTCTACAAGTATGCAAACAAACATCTTCAATTGGCATCATTATGTAGGCATACAAATTACTTCATTCGAAAGCAACAGCTCACGATTACGAGTCTTATAGCAAAAATTACAATATTTAACGAACAGATTACAATTTGAAAATACCTACAACGGAGAGGTAAAAAAATATCAATAAATTACAACATACAGGCATAACAATAATGGACTTAACAGAGTAGCGTGGTGTTTGTATGATATTAAAATGATGCACACACACACACGTATAAAAGGATATTTCATGATTACCTGTATTCAATTCAATTCTATTCATTTCATTCAACATGAAAAATGAAATAAAAAAGAATCACATAGATATACGTGTAAATCAAATTAAGCGTAATTAAACAAAATATTTCAGAATAAGACATTTCATATTACCGAAAGACTAGGCATTGTAAATATAATGTGTATCGCCATCCCAAATCCTACTTATTTCCCTCACATAAGGAAAAACAAACACATATATATTCTTCCTCAGCCATTTATGCATAAATAGAATACGATATCCAAATAACAATTCAGGCTGATAGTGATACTGTTTTGACAGAAAAAGAAAATAAGACGAACAAATAACTGAAATTTTATTTAAAGGATTAAAGCTATAATTCAGGCTGATAGTGATACTGTTTTGACAGAAAAAGAAAATAAGACGAACAAATAACTGAAATTTTATTTAAAGGATTAAAGCTATGATATTTCAAAGATTTACATATTTTCGGTCAAACATTTCTAAGCATTTGTTCATGAATATTCAATGAGCACATCAATGATGTCATGTCCTCACTTGTTCTTTTGTTTTTATTACATACATGTAAAATTATGTTAATTTAAATTTTGTCATATAGAAACTAAAGCAATTGGATTGACAACCGATTTATTGCACTTTTATTTATTGCATTTTTCAGAGCATTGGACTCATAATCGCAAGGTCGTGGGTTCGAATCCCAACTCTGCCATCGTCTTTAATTCAATAAAAAAGGCCCGATGGTGATATTTGTCGTCTATAACGTCAGCCACTATGACTGATTAACCTAGATGAAAAATGTTTCCTATAGGTAATTGGTTATATACCAGCTTAGCGTTTACCAGCAAAACTCTGTCCTGCCGAGTTCCTATGGGGGTTACCATAAACAGAAACAGAAATATTCATTGCTTCAACGTGTTTTGTTATAAGGGAGACATAGTATACAAGCATGCATGGAAATCTGAAATGATAATGATTTTGTGATAATATAAAAATGGACAGTTGGGGTGCGACATCATCACCCCACCCAATAAATATTCATGACGACGTGCATATAGATGTTTTCATACAGTATTGCAAAAATTTAAAATTCAATAACTTCGTCATTTGTTATCAGATTTTTGGTGAAATTTTCAGCATTTTGCTCGGTATAGTTAACTCTATCTATTCATAAATATATTTCTTTTTCAATCAGGAGCAGCCCTTTTAATGGAAGACATTGTCTCGTTCCTGAAATGAATACTTTGTGCGCCCTAAATTTTTTTTTATCTTCTGCAAAACAGAGAGGGCACTTATTTTGGTGGGTTTTCACTATACCACGTCAGTGACACGTACACATGACTGTACTAAGGCATTCATTCGGAAGAACGTTGGAACTGCATATCCATACAGACTTGTTCTTGGAATAATTATTTGACCATATTTTCAAAAAACATATTCAAATTTGAAATGCCATTAATAAGCTGCTTTATCAAGTACTGTATCTGAAACATATTGAACAGTAAACGTTACTAAAATACGTGCACGTATTGGACATGATGTAGCAATCAAATAAAATATATTTACAACAAAATATCATTAGAAATGAAGTATTTACCCCAGACAAGAACATAGCCTTCATATATCCAGTACTATATGTTCTGTGTATAATATACAGCAATGCTTAACTTTCACTACTCATTTTAAATTCGATCTCAGAGCCATGGTAAGTTGCTTTTCCATATAATAAGGAACTAAACTAAGTATTTAAAGTAGCAGTGATATGTTATTACACATCTGTGAATCATTTACACCGACTTCTTAATTTAAAGAAATATTAAATAGTTTATCGCGAAATCGATTAACTCTTGGAAAGCGTTTTATGAAAGGTCTTGTCGGGTGTTTTATCCGACAGTTTTCACAGGAGCTGTGCTCATCAGCTCAATCAACATCTAGGAAAGTTGTCAGATCTGACAACCTTTTGTACAACAAACGTTGATGAATTTCTCCCCCGATAACGAGGCCATTTCCGTCTATTGCAAGATGTTGATTTACAAACCATTGACAAAAATATAAAGATTGACATATCCTATTCTAGGGAGGACTTTCCTTTATTATTATCTTTCTAAAGTGCAAATGTACTTTATGTAAACAGGCCAAGAATATATCTATATAACATAATTGTTTCCTCTCTTGTATAATACATACATGTACCTTAAAATTCCGAAAACACAAACCACTTAATGAAAACGATGAAATTATCACGTGAATAACTATAGTTCAAACATGACAAAAATTGTATAAAAAAAGCTCGAACTCCACCTACGTATTATTGTTTCCCTTTTGAAACATATTTTTGAATATTTTGCAAGTAAAAAAATATGGGTTTCCTTGTATGATAGGCTAATCACAATTTAATAATATGCTGCGTTGTTGCAGGAGCGCACTTAGCACCATACCTTCGCGCATTTCATGAGCGCAGAAGGGCATTTTGCAAGCCAGGGCGTTTCTTCACCGACGGGATGTGCGGAACTGTGCTAAGGACGTTCCTGCAGCAATACAACGAAATAAAAATAAAATTAATTGAATTCACTTAGAAATGCTTAGCTTACAAAACAGGTTTATTCCATGATGATTAGAACAGTTCTATTGTCAGTGTAGTAGATTTCACGGTACACCATATATCTTTCTTGGGCAAATGTCGGTCCTGAAAAGGACCACCCAATCTCGACGTTTCGACAAGTGTGTTCTTGTCGTCCTCAGGAGAATGTTCTAATGTCGATCTGGGTGACAATGAATAAGCATTTGTATGGTCATTGTAGATGATAATCTATTCCGTGGCGCACTGATGTGTTTATTACCCCGGTTTTAGGTCGGCTGTTTCCATTGCTTAGTGCCTTCAAGGAAACAATCCTGTCGGGTACCAATTTATTTTATCTGGGTTGAGTTCAAATCAAATGGATAAAAAGTGCTTGGATTGTTTGCAGATGCGCTTTTAGTACCTGTAGTTAAACGGGCTCCGTTCGATGGCGCTCTGTAAACAATAAAGTTGTAAAAAAAATGAATAAAAAAAGAAACCGAGATTTACCGCTGATTTTTCATAATCATAAAGACAATAGACAAATGCCCTACCGATGTAAACCTTACAATCTCCTCTTTCATCTAAAATTTCTTAGGATTATTCCTGATTCACGCACGAGTGTGCAAAAAAAATGAAGAAAGGATACAAAAAACTCATTTGGTGGGGGCTATCTGAATTTCGAAAAGAAAATGACATACCTAAAAAGCTAAATATCTGCCACTTTATTTGGTACCTTAATCCAAGAAAATGTTCAAGAAATAAAAAAAGTTCAGTGCCCTCGAAACAATGCTTGTATTTCCATAATTTCATCAAATAAACGTGTTTTCATCGGTTTCCCACAAAAACTATCTCACGGTTAACAAAAGATTTAATGCATGGTTGATCGTCAACGGAGTGTCCAGTGAGTCTGGACGCTAGCCTGTAAAGCCTCTTCATTTTTATGGAATTCAAGCCTTATTTCAAATAACCAGAACTTTGTTATTTCTTGTCTATTTTCTGTAATTGAGGTATCAAATTAGAGAGCAGATATTGAACTTTTTAAACATGTAGTTTTCTTTTTGAAACCCAGATACAGCCTATCAAGTGAGTTTTTGGTATCCCCTCTTCAAATTATTTTTGCTCAATCATGCGTGAATAAGAAAAAAAGAATTTAAATGTAATTTTAGATGAAAGAAGAGATTCTAAGCTTTGCAATGGTAGGTCATTTGTCTATTGTATCTGTGATTAAGTTATGATAAATCATCGATAAATCTCGGTGGGATGCACTATACCAGTATATATAAATATATATATATATATATATATATATGATTTTTTTTTATTTTAAAACCATATGGCGAACATGGGGGTAAGAGGATACTTACTTCACGGCTGTCAAAGCTTCTCTCGCCATCAGCTACATATGGTAGAGCAAAGTTATCTGAAGCACCGGGTCTCTATTCATTAAAAGAACAAATCAAAGGTAATAATCAAAATAAAAAGAAATTGCCAAGACATTAAACAAAATTGTTGACGATAGCATACTTATGTAGTGTTTACTCTACGTGCAACATTTTAACTATTTACCAAATTCTCACCTTTTTTTATATGAGGAGGAGGTTGGGATTCTAAAGTGTTTATTTTTATTGATCAACCACATTACTATACACACGTGAATATATACTTCAACCAAAAACGTGTCTGACAAATTAGATATGAAAAGACTCCCTAGGAAACACACACAAAAAATTACAGAAAGTGGCAGGACTAGCAATATACATAATTTATTTGATTTACAAGTATTACTGCATTCTAATAATTTTTAGCTTTGGAAATATAGTATCAGATACTTGAGGAATAAACTTACTTTGGATTACCTGCGATAACATGTTTTTATTCCGCTTGCATAATTTTTTATCTCGATATTAAAACTCGATACATCATGATTTACAATGAATAAGTATAATTTATTCTAATTGAATTAATTATAAGTTAAATAATATCGAATTTTAACTGTGTAAAATTGGAAAAAACTTCACTTATATTCAAAATATCAATGATAATTCAATCTTCTTCATTGTTTCTTTGCAATCCCTATAAATTTCTAATGTATAATCTATATTTTATAATATCACCATGATTTTTTTTCATGTAATTTTTTTGTGAGAACTTTTATTTTACAAAGCAATATTAGGCTTTTCCAAAGGTTCCCCATTTCCATTATCGGTCTTCTCTAAATGACGCACATTTTTTATGCATTGTTTATACTTTAACATTCTATACACAATCATGTACATTGCTGTTAATAATTGTGCCAGTATTTTTAAGAGAATGGAATGATCTCGATTCAACTATATGAAGATAAACCAATAAAGAGAGTGAATGAAACAAAGAGAGAGAGAGCGAGAGAGAGATCAGGGGGGGGGGAGAAGGGGGTACAAAACAATAAAGAAAAACAAATCTTACCCGATAATAAATTATTTCACTTTCGGAGTTATCCATGCCTTGATATTGTCTTATCCGATCAACAGCCTTACCGATATCATACTGTCGTTGATCAAGAGAAGTTTCAATCGAGTAATCGTCTGATGAACGATCCGACCATCGGTCAACGAATATACGCCGGTGCTCTGAGATGCGGTAGTTGCTAGGCTTATGCATCCTGTTGAATTACATTCAAAATTAATGTGTATACATAGATTGGTTTTTTATAATATATTACACAAATATTATCTATCGTCGAAGGCATAGGTGATATAGAATTATAAGAAAGGGTACTTTTGAAACATTCTAACATGAAAAGTATTTACAAGTGTGAGCATTTATTTTAATGCCCGATTCAAATTATGTGTATTATTTGTTTTATGATAAAACTGGGCGTTGTTGCGTGCGCCTGTAGTCCAATTTGTGGGAAAGTTACAAATTGATGCAGAGGTTCGAGCCCTGATCACGTCTTTCGGATGGTGACGTTAAAGGTCGGTCCCAGAGGTAAATAATCATACCTGATTGATACACGTCTGTCAAAAAACTCAAAGTACACACAAAATTTTTGATATAGGAAGGTTAATCTTTATAATTTTTGGTGTGCAATCAAACCCATGACCAGTCAATTAAACTAGTCATTAGTATCAGTCGTTGGACAATATTTCTGCTAGCTATAACACATGTAAATGATTAGTCACGTGATAGAATTCAACCAATCGTTTCATTAGGATCAGTCTGACCAATTCATAACAGATAAAAACTTAAGTCAATTGCATCATATTATCACCGCAAGAAGAAAAAGGAAAAAAGATAATATTTAAAGTAGGCTGCTTTAAATAATCATACAAATATAACTTACTCCCTCATTATCCTATTTGCCTGATCACGACGCACTGTCTGGACCATTATTAAACATGCGCAGATAACGAAGATCAGAGCTCCCGACATAGCACCAAGTATGATTCCAACAATAGCACCAGGTGATAGGCCAGTCCTACCAGAGACTATGGGGATAAATTAATATAAATGGATTCTGTTAGATTATATTGATATATATATATATATATATATATATATATTTATGATTGTGTGTTCTAATAATTTACCTACATGTACATGTATGAAACTTCAAGGTTATTATTTTCATATTTTTGAGTGTGAAACCGCTCGACCAATGGGAAATGCAAACTCACGTGGTTTGATATCATTGTAATTCAACAATTACAGGATAAAACAAAACTCTTAGCTAAAAAGTTCAAGAACCACCGGGATAAGATACAGAGAACGACCATAATGAGTTGAGCGCTCACACCTATGAGCGCCCATGCTGGAATTATGATAGAAAGCATGTAAAATAGAACAGGTAATCATGTGGTGGGAAGTATATGTTTCCCTAATCTTTTCATTATACCTGATATACTCGCGATTTCAAAATATTTTTTTAAAGTATAAGTGACTAAGCAAGATATATTGAGGGATACTGATGGTCAATGCAAAATTTTAAATTCGACATTTTTGCTATGAATGAAAACTTTGACGATTATCACGCGTGAAATAAAGTTGTTGTTTTGTTAATTGGACAAAGTATTAAGCGGGGCCCGCTGGTAGAACAATTTTCATAACGGAAGTTGCGACCCTGGGTAACATATGACATTATTATTGTGTTCATGAGGGCCGTTTTTTCTTTCTTTTTTTTTTACAAATCTTACCAAAAGACTGATGACTGACTGCATTCAAGGTGATTTAAAAAAAATCAATTTATGCTTACATGTTGAACAGTCTTTTCCTGTGTAATCCTCCTGGCATGCGCAACTAAACGTATTGAATTCATCCGTGCAGTTCCCTCCATTTTTACAGGGGTTGTTCTCACAATTATCGATATCTAGTAAAATATGGCAAAGAATAATACCAGCGATGATTTAAGGACCGACCTCACAGTCATCGGTATCTCGTAAAACATGTAAAGAACATACCAATATAACATTTTATTTTGTCTGTGTGTTTGTTGTTGTTTTTAGTGCCTGCCATATTTTGATGTTAGGAAAGGGGGGGGGGGGGTTGAAAACACTAGAAGTAACATATTTGAGGCATTATATAATATTTTCAAAAAAGTTTTGTCCTTATAAACAGTCTTGAAGCAAATTATCATCACTTCTTTCATTTTTAGCTAAATAATGACTTATTTAACAGAAAGGTAATAAAGATTTATTTCTTTAAATGTGCACTTACTGTCTACTGCTAACTCTTCGATGTAAAGGGAATCACCGGAGAACTGTAATGTCTCATTTGCAGGTGATAGATCAGTAGCTGATTCAGCAAGATTATCAGCGGAATCCTGAGATGGTGCTGTGAGACTGATTCGAAGATCACCGATCACACTACCAGTTTGGAAAGAGACTACCTCGCACGTGATACTGATGAGCTGAGTTGAATTTAAGCTTACATTCAAATACGTTGAAACCTGTGAATGATAATGTTTATTTGGGATAGAAACGTGATGGTTAGTAGATTGAAATATAAGGAAACATTTGTTACAAAAAAATATATACCATTTTAAAAAGATGTCCTGATGATCGCACCTTTCAACAATGACCCTATTCCAAGAAGCATACACACAAATTACTAAAAATGCTCAAATCTAATAAAGTCAAGTAAATAAAATAGAATCTAATCCTATTTCATTTATTCTGACTTAACCTAATCTCATCACATTAAACGAATAAAAGCAATAACAAATAAATCAAATAGGTCTATTGCTTTACCACTCCACAAAAGACATATTCCAAATCCATAAAAGCGTCCGTAGACCGATCATTAAGTTCTTCTGTGAATACAAGCAGTACACCATTTCGGCTGTTGGCTGTGATCTCAATCCTGATGGTGCTTACGAACGTTTCTGATAAAAAATATATATATATATAAATTGTTATATTGAAAATACCTGTGTGATGGACTTGTACTGCTCATGGGTTAACCAATTAGCGCTTTGTTTCAGACAAGTTTAGAGAGGAGATAATCAGGATTCTACAATTATGTTTTCATTCAATGCCAGATACGATCCCCTGAACAATATTTTCTGTTTTTTTAATAAGTGCACACGTAGTTACCAATAATGCATATAGCATTTAAATTCATTTTAAAGCAGGATAAAAGAGCATTGCAGAGCATTAAATACCTTGCTCACGGGCATATGTGCCGCAGCCGGGGATCGAAACTTGGACTTTCCATGTATAGCCAGGCGCCTTAGACCACTCGGCCAAAGCACAATTCAAGTGAAGAATCGATATAAGTTTGATGAAAACGACCATTCCTTTTAGTAATTTCCTTTTCATGATTTTACACATGAAGAGTATCATTGCCATTAAAGTTATGTAATTTTTATTTCTTTACTATAAGGAAGTGTGGTTTGCCCTTTTTATAGTTGAAATTACATGTACTTAATTTTTTTTAAGGAATTCATATGCTGCAGTCAATGCTTATATTAACTACAAATGCAGGTAATGTCACAAGTATCACGTGAGTCGACTAGAATGGTATTTAATTCATTCCCATGGTAATTTGAAAAGAGCAAAACTGTTACATAAGAGAGTAGAACTCAAGCCGCCGGTTGCTAAAGTAAATGAGTAAATTTAGATTCAGGGCATTTCATGAGGTAATTTGCAGGTAGAAGATGTAGAATAAAATGTATTGATATTTAGTTTGCTTTATTTTTTATTTATGATTAATTTTTCTTTTGGGTTCCGTTTCATAAAGACATGTTATGCCAACTAATGCAAAATTCCTATAACAACTTTAATATCAGCCATTCAAATTGAATGATTTTCAGTAGCTTTTTAATTGTAAATCTGTCAAAGCTATATATATATTTATTTACGAAAAGGGTCCCTTAATATTTGATGAATGAGTGGTAGAATCAGAACCAGAAGTAGTTGTAGACCTAGTATCTTCTGTAATAGTGACGCTAGGTTGTGTGATAGTTGTAGCTGACGGGCCCTCTGTGGCAGTGGTGTCTATTTCTTCCAGAAATGGATGAATTGGACGTCATTTTGTTACGATGATGATGATAACAAGAATAATAATGTTGATGATAATAAGCATGATAGTAATAATGATTATGATACTAACTCTAATAATAATGATAATAATATAAGTATTGATATCACATGGTCTATTCAACATGTTCAATGGCGCATTATGTACGTTATCCTGACTGTTACTCCAAAAATAATTTGATTGTTTAATTGATCGTTGACGGTTATATATGTGTATATATTTTCGCTTTTACGGGCAGAAACATAAAAATATGTTGACAATAATTTTCTAAATCGATTTCCCTTCTGAACATACCAGGTGAAGCGATAGTTGATGAATGAGGAGGAGAATGAGAAACAATGATGAATGAGGGGGAGAATAAGAAACAAAAGTAGTTGTAGACCTCGTTCCTTCTGGAGTAGTTGTTCTAGGTTGTGTGGTAGTTGTAGCTGACGGCCCTCGATGGCCACGGTGGTGGCAGTTGTAGTGGAAGAGGTAGTGGTGGTGGTGGTGGTGGTGGTGGCGGCTATATCTTCCAGAAATGGATGAATTGATGAATTGGATGTCATTTTGTTACGATAACAATGATGATTATCATGATAATGATATTGATAATATAAATGATAATGATAACAAATTGATACTATATGGTCTATTGAATAGTGCTTACATGCATACACTTACTATAAATTACCTTTTTACATTTACTCCAAATAATTTAATTAAATTATCAATTATTATAGTTTATATCCGTGCACACATTTCTACTTTTACGGGCAGAAACATAAATGCAAAATGTGTTGATATACATTTTCTTAATTGATTTTCCCTTCTGAACATACCAGGTGAAGAGATCGTTGTTAGATAAGTGGTAGAATCAGAAACAGAAGTCGTTGTAGAACTAGTATCTTCTGGAATGGTTGTCGTGGGTTGTGTGGTAGTTATAGCTGACAAAATAGAGATTACACGATTAATTAGATGTCGTTTTGTAACAATAATAATGAAAAAAATAATAGTAATGATAATAATAATGATAACAATATTGTAAATAGTAATAATGGTAATGATAATAGCAATTACACTAATAATAATAATAAACAAAATAATCATGTCATTTAAAATTCATGATTATGTAATAGCCTATTCAATGATGCACTATATTGCCCAGACATTTACTCGAATGTAATTACCATAATGACCTCTGACGTTTTTATGCTACCTTTTCACTTTAAAGATACTAAGCTACATTCCGATACACAGGGTGCGATCATTTTGATGCACACAATTTAGAAACTGCCTTGCTCTGATTTTGATTAATCTTAGTCATTATCATAATAAACCCCTCAAAAAAGGTTTGGAAATCCGAGTTTAGCCATTAATTTCTCCCAACTCCAATAATTTCACACAATGCATATTTGATATTTTTCAAAAGATCATTTAATTCTTTTTAAAATGACACATGCTTGTTATGATAATGCCATCACGAAAAGGGCAGGATTCAAAAGAGTTGGATAAATCCTGAATTGAAAAGCTCCAAAACGAGCTGAAATGGTCATGAAGGGTCGATAAAGAACATGATTCTTTTGTCTGTGTCAATAAAGATGAAAATCCAACCAATTCAAGCCCCTGCTTCTTCACTTTTTTTTAACCAGCTGAAGTGTGTGCTCTTAAAGGTATTATTTAACTTTGTGAGCAGCTGATTTAAGAAATTCTCAAACCAAGATGAAACATGTGTACATGTGCATGTATTAGAACTAATAAACCATGAACACAACCATTATTGAGAATGAAAAGCTAAAACTACAAGGCAAACCCCGAATTTGTAAATAGGCGTCTTATAGACACCTTAATAGTACACATAAGTGTATGGGATGAAATTCAGATGGTGTTTCCGGTCACTTTATATTTCAAATTTTGAAGCACTAAATATTCATTTTCGAACGCAATTTTTTCTGGGCTTCATTTTTGTAACATATCACAGACACAGGTGACAAGTGTGACCTTCTCGCTCAGATTTTTTAAAAGTCAAACCAATGTTAACCAATCACTTTGATTTCAAATTAAGACATTGTACCTGGATTGGCATTAAGGTACGCGTACTTATAGCCACTCTCTTAATTTAGTTCAAATAAAAAGGTGAAAATTGACCACACTCTTGTCCTTCAACCTCTCTATAGATCGCCCTACTATTTATTCTTTGGTCAATTACCTATTGTGCAATTGGTTCCAGCATAACCAGGTGCGCAGGTGCAGTTATACATGTTGATCCCGTCCATGCAAGTCGCTCCATTTTGGCAAGGATTTGATTCACACTCATCGATTTCTACATACGTAAAAAAAGTAACGTAAGATCGTTAGAGTCAAACAAAATAGGAAGGGACACGAGTGAGAAATGCATGGGCAGGAAGCAGGAAAGTAAAAGGAGTAAAAGAAGAAGAATAAGAAGAAGAGGAAGAAAAGAAGAAGACGAAGAAGGAGGAGGAGAAGAGGGAGAAGAAGAAGAAAAAGAAGAAAAAAAAGGAGAAGAAGGAAAGGAGAAGGGGTAGGAGGAGAGCATGAATAAAAGAAGAGAGGAGAAAAGGGATGATAAAAAGAATAATGATAAGAAGAAAAGAGAAGATATAGAGAAAAGCAAAGCGAATAACAAACACATAGGAGAACAAACTAAAAAGAGCGAAGACTTTAAGAGGGAGAAAAAAGAGAAGTACACGGAAGAAGTTTAAATTAGAATTAGTAGTAGTAGTAGTCGTAGTAGTAGTAATATTATAATGTAAGTAATCGAAGTATTAGAAGTAGAAGTATTCATATTACAAGCAGAAATACATACAAGGAAAATCCTTACCTATACAAGAGTCATTTCCAGTTCCAGTGAAACCGTCATCACAAGTGCAATAGTAGCTTCCATATGTATTTGTACAGTCCCCATTACTACACACGTCTGTTGCATTACATTCATTGGTATCTAAGAAAGAAATATTTTTTTTTAGAATAAGATACATTTTTCTATCAGTCGATTTGCAGTAAAAATACCTCCAAATGTCCTAAGAACGGAGTTTTGCTTATTAGTAATTAACCTAAACGTACAAATGGTTTAGGAAGGAGACAAACTATATGCTTTTATCGCGGTAAGGGGGAGGCACGGGCCGGCTGTCCCCCCTACCCCTCCCACCCCAGCCCTCCCTGGACCTCTGGATCCGACAGTGATGACACCCAACCTCTTTAAAGAGAAGGAACAGCGGTAAAGTAAGGTAACGGAGCGTGTTATGTAAACGAAACATACCACTGCATGTAAACCCATCATCATCGAGCTCAAAGCCAGGATTACAAGAACACGAGTAATTCCCCTGTGAGTTGATACACGTTTGGTTGCATCTATGATTCTCGAGACACTCATTGATATCTAAAACAAGCAAAAATACAAAGAGAAGACCATTAATTATTGAAAAGCGATAAGTTTGACTCCTACTAAATTAATGTTCAATGACGTCCTATCATGAATATGGGTTATTACAGGGTTGGGAGTATTAAGTTCAGGTCAGTACCAAGGAGGTAGGGGCAGGCCGAGGACCGCCTCCTTAGATATTCCAAGTGGTAATAAAATATATAGGAGTATAGAAATGATAACAGGAGGAAAAAGAAAGTAGAAGTTTCTAAAAGGTAATTAAAAAAAAGAAGAGTGTGATGAGGAGGCTTCGGGCGACTGCTGGACAACTGGGCGTTGTGGCGTGCGCCTGTAATCCAAGCTGTGGGGAGGTTACAAATTGACACAGAGGTTCGAGCCCTGGTCACGTCTTTCGGAAGGTGACGTCAAAGGTCGGTCCCAGACGTAAATAATCATATATGATTGATACACGTCTGACAAAACTCAAATACACACACGCTAAAGCAAGAGTGATAACGACATAGTGCCGTGGGCACATGCATCAGGATTGATACGAGCTACAAAAATTAAAGGTCAAGTCCACCTCAGAAAAATGTTGATTTGAATTAATAAAGAAAAATCAGACAAGCACAATGCTGAAGATTTCATCAAAATCGGATGTAAAATAAGAAAGTTATGACATTTCAAAGTTTCGCTTATTTTTAACAAAATAGTTATATGAACGAGCCAGTTACATCCAAATGAGAGAGTCGATGATGTCACTCACTATTTCTTTTGTTTTTTATTGTTTGAATTATACAATTTTTCAATTTTTACGAATTTGATGATGAGGACCTCCTTGCCTGAAGCACAAAATGTTAAAATAATGAAATTCCACGTGTTCAGGGAGGAATGAACCTTCATTTCACATGACAATGACAAGAAAATCAAAATATTTCATATTTCAAACAATAACAAAAGAAATAGTGAGTGACATCATCAACTCTCTCATTTGGATGTAACTGGCTCGTTCATATAACTATTTTGTTAAAAATAAGCGAAACTTTGAAATGTCATAACTTTCTTATTTTACATCCGATTTTGATGAAATTTTTAGTGTTGTGCTTGTTGATTTTTTCTCTTTTTGTTGGGGTGGACTTGTCCTTTAACGTGCCATAGCTGCCAAGAAGTAATCATTACTGAAAAATGATAAAAGAGTAACTGGTGGTTTCATGCAACTTCTGAACTCAACTTTCGGCTATGTGTTTTCGTATGGTATTTTGCAAACATAATGATTTTTAATTATACTGAATTTAAGCCTTTAAAATACTGAAATGTTCTCGATTTAGTTGGTATCTCTGACATGCACATTTGACAGACAATACGTTTAGCCATAATTTGGAAAAGACTTTACTGCAATGACATATAACAGTAGAATTTGTCAATTATCAACTCACTGTTTGAATAACAAGTAGGCACACCTAACATGCCGAGAGTGAAATAAATCAAGTGTGTTAAGAGTATCACACATGTATGCACAAGGTAATACCTATATTTTCGCTTTAGGGAGAGGGGTATTCATGGTTTGTATAATAAAGATCTATATCTGGTAACTCGTTACCCACCTATGCAAGAAGCATCCCCGTATCCGAGTTGGAAACCCACAGAACAGGTACAAAAATAGCTACCGTCTGTATTTGTACAGTTACCATTACTACACACATCCGTAGAAAGCTCACATTCGTTGGTATCTGTAAAACAGGAGAAGGTGAAGTTGGTAATGATGTTGTTGTTGATTGTGGCGATAATGATGATGATGTTTTTGTTGTCGTTAATGTTGTTGATGATGATGATGATGACGATGATTGGTGTTGATTGTGAGGATGGTGATAATGTTGATTAAAATAATGATAATGGAGATGAAGGAGATGATAATGATGATGGAGGAGAAAAGGATGTGGAGGGAGAAGGAGAGGAAGAGGAGAAGGATTGAAAAAGAAGAATCAAGAGAAAGAAGGGAAAAACATAACCATGATAAAATATAGAGCCTGATGTAATACAACATTCATTTTAATCGATCTGTGTCTCGCTCTTCGCGTCCCTCTTTATTTCCTTTCAAATCAATCAATAAAAAAATTACACATTTAGTCAAAATACAAAACAATAAAATCATCACCATTTATTGAAAATATGTTAAAGTCTAAGGTTAATATGCAGCAAAAGATAATTTGATCACCCTAAAAACTCATACCGAAAATTTTAAGCACTCTTTATTTTACTCAGCGATTTTAGTTTGGAACAACTTGCCATTTAATTTGAAACAGTCAAAATATTTATCAATCTTTAAGCAGAAACTTAAAGTGCATCTTTTTAAATTTCAAGTTTTATTATTGCCTCAACTTTTATGTCTATCTACTTAATCTTATTTATATGTACTGCTTTGTCTGTAATTTTGTTAATTCGTATCATGATTTTAACGATGCCGTATGTTTGCTACTCTGTTTTCTGCTATGATATGGGTTAAGTTATTTAGAATATTTCTGTGTATATTTCATATGTATTTAAATGGGTTTTTTTTTACTTGTTTTATCATGTATTCCAGGGCCCCACGGGAGACCAGTTTATTGCTGAGTGGGCTACCCTGGTTAAACATATTGAAATGAACTAATAAATAATAATATTGTAAATTAGGACTGGAGAGTTCTGCGTAACAAACCTTCTAGGAATACCTACCCTCGGGCGTAACTTTATGGTTTGGTTCAATGAGCCGTGAGCTCGGAAGAAGTTGTATGAAAGTATTCTCCAGATCAGATTCGGTCAGTGACGAGTCGGGTTTCAGGTCAACCCGGAAGGAAATCTGAAGAGATTTTCCTACCAAGCTGTAGTTCTGCACAGATACGGCCTGCAACTCGTCTACACTTAGTTCTGATGACGTGTTGAGGTAACGCAAGACCTTAAAAATAATGAAGAGAGAGTAATTTCGATTTAAAGAACATATTATTATTTTGATCTTCGAGACTTGCAGAAAGCTTTGAATGTATTTCACACACCGGTCAAAAATCAATAAAGAAAAACCTATAATGCTTTGAATATTGAATGATGATTATATGAGAGATAAAATGAACATTATTCCAACTGTATTTCGACTATATTGATATTCAAATGCGTGTGTGTGTGTATTTGAGTTTTGTCAGACGTGTTTCAATCAGTAATAATTATTTACATCTGGGACCGACCTTTAACGTTCCATCCGAAAGACGTGACCGGGGCTCGAACCTCCGCTTCAATTTGCAACTTCCCCACATAGCTTTGATTACAGGCGCACGCCACAACGCCCATGATAAATTATAATAATAATAAAAAAATATCATTGATATTGCTCAGTTACCGCACCATAAGAGTATTACTGAAAATATAGACGTGTTTTAACCATACTAACTTTAGATGATTCCCATAAATGAAAAAAGTCAAATGAGCTGGTGCCGCTGGACAATGTGTTTCGTTAAAACACAAGTAGAAAATCAGACGTAAGTCCCAAATACGCGCTGTTGATTGGTTGAAACTTAAGTTACATTTTTTTTAGTTCATTGCATCTCTTTCTGCAAAGGGAACCTGTTCAAACAAACCCCATGAAACAAATCCGATTTTCAACTAATGAAATTCACGTATGATGATATTGGATTTATTATTTTGTGTTGCGTTTAAACTTGATTTTTTTCTGCAACGTACCCTAGTTTACACAAACATTTAAGTCCGATCTAGACTTTTAATTCTCAGATTCACGTGCTGCGATTTATACGCTTCGCCACATTGATCAGGGGTGGTATTCTGAAAACGTTCTTATCTTTGTTCTTATCTTTTATCTTATCTCACTGAGATAAGAAGACGCTAAAATCATTGCCAATCGGTATTCTGAAAATCTTCTTAACGCGTTCTTATCTCTCTAAGGACTGCCCCCTTCTTATCTGCAACACGCCCATTTTTTTAATTTTACCAATCAAAATGCGCTTTATATTGGCAGTTTAACCAATAGAAGCGTTCCTTATGTGAAGAGAATATCATGGCGCTGCGCACACACGTGGTTTCTGGCGCATTGCGCGAAATAGGAATTTTATACGCAATGACTGATTTTATTATTTCGAGACGTCCACGTGCACAAAATAAAGAAAGAAAAGTAAATAAAGCAGGTACGAATAAAGAATAAAATATGAAGAAAGAAAGTAAGTAGGTATTAAAGTAAGAAGACAGAAAAGGGTCAGAATGAAGCAGAAAAAAGATGAAAGGAACAAAGCAAAAAATAATAAAAAAAAAATAAAGAGTAAACGAAAGAAAGCAAGCAAAAAGAACTTAAAAATAAAAAAATAAAAAAGAAAGAAAATAGAATGAATAAAAGAAGGAAAAGGAAGAAAGAAATAAAACAATTATCAAAGATAAAGTGAAGGAACAAAAATGCAGGAAAAAAAGAAAGAAACTAAAATGAACTTACACACAAAAGAAAAAAGGTCAAACTAAAAAGATAAAATGAAGTAACAAGGAACCGAAAAAGAAAAAGTCTGAAAAAACGAAAGAGAGAAAGTTAGAAAGAAAAAAAGAAAGAAAAAAGGGAATAAGAATGTAAAGAGTGAAGGAAGAGAAAAAAAGGAAAATGAAACAAAGAAATAAAGGTGAGAGAGAAAAAAAGAAAGGAAATTAACGCAAACATGAAGACTACAAAAAGATAAAGAAAAAAATTAAATTCAAAGAAAGAAAGACAAAAAGAAAGAAAAATAAAATGAAAAGGGAAAATAAAAAGTAGGGAAAAGAAAACGAAAAAAAATCAATGGAAAGAATTAAGAAAAAGTTAATAGAAGAAACACAGAGAGAAGAAAGAAAGTAAAGAAAAAATACTAAGTAAAGAACGAACAAAAAAAAAGAATGAGAGAAATAAAGAAAAAAAAGAAAGTAAAAAAAACACAAAAGTGTCAGAAAGCAGAAATACAAAAAAATTAAGAAAGAAAAATTAAGAATTATCAAAGGGAAGGAAGAAAAGGGAGAAAATAAAATGAGTGATTGAAAAAGGAAAAGCATGTATAAAAACGAAAGAATGGATGAAAAAAATAAGGAAAAATAAAAAGATTACAAAAAAGTGAAGGAAGAAAGAAAGAAAAAGGAAAAAGAAAGAAAAGGAAAAAGTAAGAAAAGGAATAGAAAAGGGGAAAAGCAAATAAAGACTTAGTAAAGAAAAAAAGAAAGGGATAAAACGAAAAGGGAAAATAAAAAAGGAAGAAAGGTGAAGTATAAATGAAACAAAGCAAAAGAAAAAAAGAAATTCAAAGATTCAAACAGAACAAAAGAAAAGATATAAATGAAGAATGAAAGAAAAGAAGAAAGAAAGACAGCCAGAAAGGAAGAAAGACTGACAGGTAGAAAGGAAGAAAGACAGACAGTTAGAAAAGCCGGAAAAAAGAAAAAGAAAGAAGGGATAGAAAAAAGAGACGGGCAAAATAAAAGGGTGAATGAAAGAAATGATGGGAGGAATACTTGTGGGTACTTGTTACTACTAGTGGCCATCGATTTTGAGCAAGAAAAAACGCGGACATCGTGAGATGTGATAACCCTCTAGCTATCTTAAATATTATCTTAAATATCGTAAAAGATAAGAAAGAAAAAAGATAAGAACGTTTTCAGAATACTACTTATCTTGATTTGTTCTTATCTTTTTAGCGCACATTTGTATTATATGCGCGAGTGGTAAATTTACGCGCTCAGCGTAGGATGGAAAGCAAGATAAGAAAAAGATAAGAACAAAAGATAAGAAAAAGATAAGAACGTTTTCAGAATACCAATTTGAGATCATGACGTAGATAAGAACAAAATTAAGATAAGAACGTTTTCAGAATACCGCCCCAGATCAGGATCATTGGACGCGGTATTGCCCGATGAGATTACGCGTTATATGAAGAATGTAGTTGCAAAAGAGGTTAGGTCCACTTTGGACCATTCCGAGAAAAACCATGTGTTTAATTCTCACTGATTACAATTTTCTTATGAGAAAATAAATTGTCACGATGTACTACCCTATCATATGAACGTAAAATTGGGTATAAAAGAAATCTACCCGTCTTCAAATCTTTTCTATATATTTTTCAATAAAATTATTATTGTGGACCTAACCCTTTTTGCAAGTAAACTTATTGATTCCAATCTCTTTTGATTAAAAAAAAGTTATATTTTTTGCAATTTTCATTCACATTTTTATTTGAATTTCATATTGTCTTTGGTATCATCAGAGGGACTAAAAATTTATGAAAAATTGACCTAACCCTTTTTGACAAATGAGTTTTTTTTTAAGAGTTTAGTTGCCAAAGGGGCTAGGTCCACTCCAAGAAAACCATTTTCTTCATTCTCCCATATCGAAATATTCTTATGCGAAACTGAATTTTCATGACACCCTACCATGGAAACATAAAATTAGGTAAATGAGAAATCTACCTGTCTTCATTTTTTGAAAGATATTCTTTTCAAAAAATATTCCGTGTGGCCCTAATCCAATTTTGCAACTTAACTGAAATGGACTTAACCCCTTTTGAAAAAAGGTGTTTTTTCTTGACAATTTCAACTTTTCTTTGGTATCATCTTATAGAGCTACTAAATATCTATACACTAAGACATAACGATCAAATTTGATGAAAAATGGACCCAACCCCTTTTGCAAGTGAGCTATTCATATATCACTTGCACGTAGGCCCTCAACGTGAATTTCAACCAGATCTAAACCTTTGTAAAACGAAGCCTTTAAAGAAAAAAAAAACGTACATCTTGTGCCAATTTCTGCTGGATTTCTTGGGATTCAATTGTCTCTGGGTAGGTAACAACGTCAAGCCCGTTGATAAATGAAAAACGAACGTTGAGTGACAGCGTCAATGCACCTATTTCATACCATCAACAAGAATGTTACAGATTCATTCATTAGTATCATTATCAATATTATAATTATTAGTATCATTACTATCATTATTATGAGTATTATCATTGTCATTACCATTATCATCAACATCGTTGTTGTTGTTGTTTTATTTGGCATTTCAAATACATAAGGACTACAGAGTTACAAACAAGAACAATCCCAATATTGCATGATAAAGAAAATAAGACATGGGACAGAGTTGCAGATGCTGCCTGGGTAAAGAAAAGATATAGAAAGTACCCATTTCCTGTTTATTACCTCTAAATCAATCATTGTTATTTTTTTAGTATTATTTAAACACGAATATAATGTGACAAATGTAAAACATAATAATATTTTTCCTACCTAGACAAACTCCATCGACTTCTGTTGTATTTTCCTTGCATACGCATGAGAAGTTACCCAGTGTGTTCACACAGTTGAATTCAGTCTTGTTGCAATTATCCAAGTCACGTTCACATTCGTTGATGTCTAAATAAATAAAAGAGAGTATACCAGAAACAACTGTTCATAAAACTTACAAACATAAAGTTGTCTGTTTCGAAAAAAAAAAAATAGTAGAATGAATATGTCATCTTGCTAATAATAAATTAAATAAATACATGAATGAAAAAGAAAATCGATGAATAAATAAATGAATAAACAGATAAGAAGATTAACAGATAAATACCATAATAAACTATTAGATGAACAGAAGAATGAATTAATTAATCGATAAATCAGTAGATAAAAAATAAGTAATAAATATTAAATAAATTACAAAACAATAAACTGAATAAGTAAATGAATATAGCAACTAGTTGATATTTTTTACCTCGACACTCTTTTGGAGACATGTTTTCGTATCCAGAATGGCAAGTACAATTATAATCTCCTGGGAGGTTTTTGCACATAGCTATATCAGATGGACACTGGTCTACACCAACCAGACATTCATCAAAATCTGAAAATATAATAAAAGGATGAAAGTGGAATTCAATTCAAGTTTTTAATTTCAATTACAATTTCCAAAATGGAATAATTGCTCTATACTTTTGCAAAAAGGAAATACCTTAAAAATGTTATTCAGTTATTACTGTTTTGCGTTTTAATATCAGAATAATTCTTAATTATTACAAACTGCTAAAATTAACGGGTTTTCTCCCTTCTCATCAAGATATAAGCCCACAATGACGCCACAGTACACACAATAACACTGTTCCAAACCGATCAATGTGTGTCGTTGGAAATAATGTAGTTCTCTTGATCGGACTGTAGTAGGATTAGTCGATGTGACTGCCACCTGATCTCACGTTTTACCAACAAACGTAGAGGGCGGTATATTTTCTCATTAAGATTTAGGCCTACAATCACTGATCTCTCCCCTAACTGGATATGCGGGGAGGGTCCTTTGTTTGAAGCCCGCGAGTTCTATTGTCCGCCATACCAGTTCCCCCAAAAGGAACGCGATCGCTCCATTAGCATGTGCATTGTGAGCGATACGCTACCTGTCTGCACACTGAAGCTCTCATTGCTTTTCATACAAAACTTCATATATTTAAGGTGCCAGAATTCGCAATTTTCTTGAAACCATGGTACTTTCCCAGTATACATTTCGGAAACATAATTTTGAAGGGGTTGGTGTTTTTCTCACCTAAGGAAGAATGGATGAAATCCTTGACTTGTCCGATTTTGGAGGTTTGCCAAATAACATCTTAAGATCGATATGGCGAGGACTTTCTAGCGGCTTTCTAGGTTATGCAGGCTTATAACACTGGGCTTGAAACCCACTTTAATTTAAATCCACCCCACCCCCCAAAAAAAATAAATAAATAAATAAATAGAAATAAAACAAGTGTAACACCGAAAAATTCATCGCTTAAGTGAGACTTTAAAAATATGACGTTCATATTTTACTTCTGATTTTGATTAAATTTTGAGCATTATTGTGTTTTTATTCTCTCTATTTAGTCGTTTCCATGAGGTGGACTCATGGAAACGAGTCCATCCCAACAAAAACTTGATTTGAATAAAAAGAGAAAAATTCAACAAGCATAACACTGAAAATTTCATCAAAATCGGTTGTAATATGAAAGTTATGGCATTTTAAAGTTTCATTTCACAAAACAGTTATATGCACATCTCGGTTGCTATTCCATTATTTTACCATTCTGTGCTTCCGGCAAGGAGGTCCTAATCGTCAAATTCGTAAAAATTGAAATATTGTATCATTCAAACTATAAAACACAAAAAAATAGTGAGTAACATCATCGACTCTCTCATTTGGATGTATCTGGCTCGTTTATATCACTTTTTTTTAAATAAGCGAAACTTTGAAATGCCATAACTTTCTTATTTTACATCCGATTTTAATGAATTTTCAGCATTGTGCTTGTCTGATTTTTCTCTATTGATTCAAATCAACATTTTTCTGAGGTGGACTTGACCCGTTCTCTCTCTCTCCTTCTGTCACATCGATCGACCGGCCCTCGATCTTCAATTATCCTCTAGCCAGTTTGTTCATATAGGCAGCGGAAGCGGGGGGGGGGGGGGTGTCCTGTCCCCCCTAAATTTTAGGTGGGGGACAGACCCCCAAAAATTTATGTTGACAACTTTTCTTTGTTCTTTTTGCTTGTCACTTTTTTTCCTGCATCCCCCCTAAATTCAGGTGGACCCCCTAAAATCGTTGTGGTCCGCCCTAAAATTCTGGTTGATAACATTTTTTTATGCTTGTCAGATTATTGCTTTTGTTTTTGCATCCCTCCCTAAATTTTGGGTTGATAACCTTTTTTTTGCTTGTCAGGTTATTTTTCTTGCGTCACCCCCTAAATTTCTGGTTGATAACCCCCCCCCCTTTTTTGCTCCACCGAGACATTTCATTCTTTGAAGACATTTGGCATCTCAAAATAAGTTCTGTGAAATTTCTGAAGTGTGTAAATAAGTCTCTGTAGCTTAATGACTTTTTTACGTACTTTTTTTTTAAAATGAGTTCTTGGAAAAAATAATTCTATCGATTTTTGACAGAGAAATATCATAAATTCACATGCCACAACTTACATAAGCCCCCTAAAGTCCTAATCCTACCGTACATGTACCTATTGTCCTTTCACAAAATTATATAAAGGATAGAATAATTAATCATTTTTTAACTCCTCCGAAACGGCAGATTTTCAGTCTTAACTTAAGTGTCTCAGAATACAGGCTACACGCAGTATTTTCGTGTCTCGTGATATTCTTCAGTCCAAACATGACTGATAAACTCATAAAACTTGGTAACATTTGTGAATATTAATAAATTGAATATTTATTTGAATCATGGTTTAAATTCATCACGCTTCCAGAGAAATCACAACAATCGATAACCCCCCCCCCCCGGAGTTTTAAAGTTTTGGAAACTCGCTCTGGTAATTTAGAATTACCACACATGTATTTGAGCACATGGGACTACATAAAGTCTACAACTATGCAGTTCACCAGCTTGACTTATCTGTGAAAAGTAATCCCCTTTTCTCTGTTTCCACGGTCGTCACGATAAGTGCAATTATACGTGGCACAGGACGACATCTTAAACTTTGTATCAGGTATAAATTCACATTGAAAAGGGCTGTTATAAGAGTTGATATGGTAAGTATAATTAAGAATTGACACTATTGCCGTGAACCAGACTCTACTCCGATTTTGGCTTTTTTGGGGGAACTCGGCGTGCGGAGGTACCAACTTCCGGTGCTTCAACACGGAATAGGCCAATCAGCGTTATTGTTCCCATCCAGGTAGGGGAGAGATCAGTGCCTACAATGATGCCACAGTCTTCACAAGTACACTGATTCCAAACCGATCAATGCGTGTCGTTGGAAATAATGTAGTTCTCTTGATCGGACCGTAGTAGGATTAGTCGATGTGACTGCCACCTGGTCTCACAGGCCTAATTCATTCCCCATAGACTCATGTGTTAAATTGGCACTTTAAAAAATTCATAAAAAATAAGGATGAAATTCGGGGGTCGAATGTTTACTACCAGTGGATAGGATTTATATCTGGCAATCCATATCTGACCAGAAAAGGGTCCCTCGACCGGCTCATTTTAAAAATAAATTGGCGTGTTTGAAGACACCGTCGGGGGGAGCAGATTCATCAACTCAAACAGCAAAATAGCCCTAATCCTTCCGCCAGTCATAATATAGTCCAAAATTGGTGATATTTCTTCCCAATTAGGGAAAAGGAAGTTCAGTAATTACCAAAAATAGAATCAGTGTTAGATGGACAATCATATGCATACACTTTGTCAATCAGCCATATCAAAATAAAAAAAATAGCAATGGGTTGGCTCGAATGAATATCTATGGCCTACCACTAGTAATTAGGCCCGTGAGACCTGTATTGTATGGCACATGAAGGTTTCTTTTTAATTTACCTTCCTGGCTTTTCTTCAACATCTGTACACTCACTTTATCACAAAGAAATGCATGAAATATACAGATGTGTTAAGTAATGACCATTTCTAATGTTACTCCTAATGTCCAGTGCCCTATGGATTTACACACATCCTACATGCCTATATGTAGCTCAACAATGGATGCAATGTAGGGCCCAAATCCTATAATACAAATTGTAGATATGAATAGTGTGCATATCTGGATTCAAGATCTGCCCACAATATAAATACCAGATTCACATGAGTTTAATTAGATAACAATAAAAAGAAATGAGAATCAACATACAAGCATACTATACATTCACATCTTCCTATGACAAGGGCCCAAGCCAGGGTGTAAGAGAAAGAGACAGGGGGTTAGATGGCTTGTATTCTAAATGGATGGGGGCTAGTCTGGCTAGAAGTCAGTAAAAGTTGAACAAGATGGCAGTAGAACTCATTCTCAGCCCCCCCCCCCACATACTAACTATGCTTTTCTCTACCCCCCCCCCCCTCCCTCTTGAATCCACCACTCTTCAGTCAAATTCTAAAGTTTTCTCTTCTCATTCCCTTCCCCATGAACCAATTTCACAAGCGCAATTGATGCAAGGCCTATCTAATGTGAGCTTTATCTCGTGATGGGTGCAATACACGATTTACAGCAGCGCTCGTCGGTATACGAAAACACACGACAACATGCAAGCAAGTCCCAGTGACAAATACATGCACATACAGCCTACACAGCCTAGCCTAGGTACACAAACACAGGGTTAGTTACTAATAACAACTTGTTACCTGTAGTACCCCCTATGTAGCCTTGTATAGCCATGAAGTTCAGTTTTTGGACCTCTTGATGATTGAAACATGTCTACTAGTAGAAACAATCTGCTACTGAAGAGTTGGGCAGGGATTTCATCCACTAAGCCTAAGGAATTTTAGGCTATGGTCAAGGTTATATATAGGTCTCACAGGCCTAATTCATTCCCCATAGACTCATGTGTTAAATTGGCACTTTAAAAAATTCATAAAAAATAAGGATGAAATTCGGGGGTCGAATGTTTACTACCAGTGGATAGGATTTATATCTGGCAATCCATATCTGACCAGAAAAGGGTCCCTCGACCGGCTCATTTTAAAAATAAATTGGCGTGTTTGAAGACACCGTCGGGGGGAGCAGATTCATCAACTCAAACAGCAAAATAGCCCTAATCCTTCCGCCAGTCATAATATAGTCCAAAATTGGTGATATTTCTTCCCAATTAGGGAAAAGGAAGTTCAGTAATTACCAAAAATAGAATCAGTGTTAGATGGACAATCATATGCATACACTTTGTCAATCAGCCATATCAAAATAAAAAAAATAGCAATGGGTTGGCTCGAATGAATATCTATGGCCTACCACTAGTAATTAGGCCCGTGAGACCACCTGATCTCGCGTCTTATTAACGAACGCAGAGGGCGGTATATTTTCTCATTGAGATATAAGGCTCAGTGATGCCACAGTCACAACAATAACACTGATTCCAAATCAATCAATGTGTGTTATTGGAAATAATGTAATTCTTTTGATCGGACTGTAGTAGTCTTAGTCGATGTGACTGCCACATGAGCTAACGTTTTACCAATGAAAGTAGAGGGCAGTATATTTTCTCATTAAGATTTAGGCCTAATGTAATTCTCCATGGCCTTCATCATCATCATCATCATCAACATCGTCATCATATCACCATCACCCTCAGCTATTTGAAAAAATATGCCCATTCTGCTTTATCAATGTTACAAATGTATTAATTCAATTAGTATAAGTTTGGGATTGTCATTTTTTTCAAGCAATCTGCTTATGATGACAATCCTTCTCCTGCAAATTGTGAACATCATATAGTTAATCATTTTTGTCTGGAATTATCTTTTTAGTAATCTTTATTTACAATTTATGCCAAAAATGCTAACATATTATGTTTATTATGTTATGAAAAATGTATTATACAAATGTTATGGATGCAGAAGAAAACAATAAATCAAATCAAATCAAAATTCTTTGATCGGATTGTAATAGGATAAGTCGCTGTGACTGCCACCTGAACTAACTTGTTACCAACGAACATAGAGGGCAGTATATTTTCTCATTAAAATATAAAACTACAATGATGCCACAGTCAACACAATAACACTGATTCCTAATCGATCAATGTGTGTCATTGGAAATAATGTATTTGTATTGACCGTAGTATGATTAGTCGCTGTGACTGCCGCCTGATCTAACGCTTTACCTGTGCAGGATCCATTTATGAGCTCAAAGCCTGGCTCGCAAGTACAGTTTTCAGATCCTGTGGAATTCATTAGTTCCTCAGTACAGGATATATCTAAAGAAGTAAAGTATTCAAAAAATAATATGTAAAGAAATTGAACTGTCGTAATTATAATCTTTTAAATATTGATTTTACTATTAACAGCAATGAGGTTTTCTCCAATTCTCATTACTAATAATATGATTTTACTATAGAAATGACCATTATCAGTTTTGTTATAATATCAGTATAAGCATCCAATTTGTAACCTATTAATTTTGTCGTTTTAGAATTACACAACTTCTTCTTCCCTTTTTCTTCGTCTTCTTCTTTGTCTTCTCCTTCTTCTTCTTCTACTTCTACTTTTATTCTACTACTACTACTACTACTACTGCTACTACTACTACTACTACTACTACTACTACTACTACTACTACTATTAATACTACTACTCCTACTACTATTGCTACTACTACTACTACTACTGCTATGGCTACTACAAACTACTACTACTATACTGCTATTCTATTATCTTACTATTTCTTACAACGACGACGAAGATGATAATTTTTTTATTTAATTTCTGTCTTACACACTCACCCACATAAATCCACCCACCAATCAACTTACCCACGCACACACCTACGAAATTCCCCTCTTTGTCACACACACGCGCGCACAAACACACCCTCACCTAGGTACCAAACCCCACACACACCCTACCCCAATTCACACCAGGTTTTATCCTTACAGACTCCCACACATTGACTTACCGATAGGCCTACATGAATGTTGATCAAGGCCAAGCCTATAGCCTGGTTCACAAGAACATGTGTAGGAACCCAAATCATTTTCACAAATCTGGTCACAGTCGTTGGTGTCATCTTCAGCACATTCGTTGAAGTCTTAACGTATGAAGATGGGAGATTTGAGGAAATATTGTTATTGTACGCAATTGTAAATCTTTTTGGGACAAAGGAAATCAATTATACATCACATATTCTACGCATGACGATAGCTCACTCTTTATTAAACAAAAAAGACTGCAATATTATTGTTCATCACTTCAAGAGAACTTTCCGATACAGGCTGTGTACTTATTTATCATGCATTTGTGATTCTCTCACGAGTACCGATTCCCATGGAAAAGTAATCCAAATACTGGAAACGCAAATAGCTAATCTTTCATGTCCTCGTGCAAGAAAAACATAATTTGAAGTAAAGCTTCATGAAAAAAAAACATTCGAACTACTTTGTGCATTAGAGAAAATGAAAGAGTTGTCCATTCGCTACCTCACAATGATACCACCAATGTAGCCATTTTAAAGTCCACGTAAAGCAATGACTTCACTGTGTTACAACTTTTTGAAAATCAATAACTCTTAATGATAATGCGACATTTTCAAACTTTACCCATCTGTCTCTCTATTTTGTTTCCCTTTTCCTCTAAAAACAACTTTTTTCCTTATTGGTTGGGTTCTCTTATAACTCACCGAAGCAATTACTCCCGTTGCCTGTCAATTGAGGAGGGCAGGGCCCGCATCTGTATTCTTCCTCTGAGGACGGGGGCTCATCGTAGCAGATAACCCCCTCATAACAAGGCCCGCTACCCTCACATGCATCGTAGTCTACGTCACAGTGGTCACCTGACCACCCACCAGTGCAGTTGCACGTGACCACCTGTAATATCATTACATTCATGTAGACAAAAAATCGTTGATTTCTATGCTCTTTTAAATGTGAATGCTTTGAGTGAACTTAGTTCATGATAAATTATGAAAAGGTCTCAAACTATGTGTGTTTTATGAATAATTAACAATTGTTCAAGAATATCATACCTGCAGATGAAATACATATGTGATTGTGAGTTGGAATGAGGAAACCTATTGGGACAACAGACAAGATGACGAGTAGTCTACGTAACAGTGGTCACCTGACCACCCATCGGTGCAGTTGCACGTGACCACCTGTAATATCATTACATTCATGTAGAAAAAAACAATCGTTGATTTCTATGCTCTTTTAAATGTGAATGCTTTGAGTGAACTTAGTTTATGAAAAATGATGAAAAGGTCTCAAACTATGTGTGTTTAATGAATAATTAACAATTGTTCAAGAAAATCATACGTGATTGTGAGTTGGAATGAGAAAACTTTTTGTTGACAACAGACAAGATGACGAGTTGTTGAAAATTGGCGACGCGGCTTGTTGGAGATTAAAAGACAAAATGATGAATATTCGAAACTCGGCTGGTTGACCTGTTTAGGACAAGATAAGACGACGAGCTTGGAAAGACAGCTTGTTTTGGACATGGACAAATATATATGAAGAGTTGTTGAACCTTGCAAAGGGGCTTTCCGAGTTCCGTCATCTTTTCCCAAACTATTTTGCTTTCAGAGTTCCAACAACTCGTCTTTTCGTCACTTAACTCGTCTTTTCATTATCTCGTCATCTGGAATATACTTAAGTCACCTATCCAGCGTTAGTAGATCAGTGCCGAAGTCTAAGATTCTATTCAATTCAACTCAATTTGTTTTATTTCATTTTCGACAGTGCAAAGTTACGTGGACGTTTCAAGCACTAACATCAGAAAATGCGCTAACAGAGGCTCTGTTACACCCGGCAATACCTCATGTCGCACGAACGCGTTATTTAAGACTTTATTTATTATTTATTTATTTAAACATATTTATTCAGGATGACAAGATCAGTTATTAAAAAACTGTTTTACATCATGTTCCTGACATTAAAAACCTAAATACATGTAAATCAATAACATATTATAGATGACATAAAAATCAGAGTAATATCTAAAAGATTGTGTTTAAAATGATACAATGCAATACAAGAACATTTACAATATGTTATACAAAGAAATAAAGTAAATGCAATTAAATTCAAGTATTTAACAACCAAAAAAGTACACGATTTTTGGCCGAAAAGTATGAATTAGTGGTTATAGAACTATATAAAAATCGGTAAAACTCAGAATAATAAAAGAAATTCATAAGTTGAACATTGATATGTAATAGGAATACAAAAAAGTGGTATAATTTACATTAAAGTATGACAATACATAACACATGTGTTTCGTGTATTTATATGAGGCAAATTGAATGATAAAATAAAAAAAATGATACATAATAAATTGTAACGAATTACGACAAAGATATAGGTACTAAAGACTTGTGTCAACACTACGATTCGAAAGCTGTGACTGGGCCTACTGTTTGTGTTCTGTTAACGACCCCCCCCCCCCCCAGCAAAGCTCGTCAATGAATATATATGTACTTACAGCAAAGCCGTTAGCATTGAGATCCTGTCCCTCTGCCTGGCTCTCAAAGTCACACTCGCCATCGTTCTCGCATTGACAGATGAGGACTTTGTAGGAGAGGGAAGTCTCTGCGCCTCGGTTGTCCATCGCGATAATCTCAATGGAGGAGATGTTCAGATTAGTGGGTGTCCAGGTGAAAATGCCATCTACGCGAGAGGGGTTGAGTGGGGAGAAAAATGAGATATAATGGGAGAGAATGTGAGAAAAAGTGTTAAGATGATAAGAGGAAACAGCAGGGAGACGAGCAGAGAGGGACAAACAGACAGAAGAGACAGGGTGGGAGAGACATCGGAAAGGGAAAACGTGAGATATTACGGCAAGAGGGAGATGACAGATACAAAAAGGAAGACAAAATGGAGAGGGGGGAAATAGAGAAAGAGAAGGTCGAAAGATAACGACAGAAATTGGATAAAAAATAGTGAAAGACAGAAAGGGAAAGAGAGTGAGAGAAATGATAGAGCACCCATAATCATTCAAACTTCATTTCACTCATGCGACTACAATATATCTTTGGAAATTTTAATAAAAACTCCCAATCATTTTTCAGGCGATAGAAGGAGTGTAGCAAGCAATAAAACTCACACACGCACTCACACGCGTAAAAATCTCACCTGCGCTTATATTGGCGCCATCCGGAGTTGTATCGTTGAAAGTAAAGTATACGTCATCATCATCGTTAGGGTCATGTGCAGTAATCTGTAAGGTAACGTTCACGCCCACTTGCACGAAGAGAATGTCATCCTCCTGTAGTGCATCTGTTTCCGTAAGTTCCGTGACGCTTGTTATGTTCGGAGGGAAATTATCTATAAAGTTACAAAAAACGAAATATGAATCTTATCATTTCATATTAATCACAAATGGTACTCGAATTTGCATTAAAACTATTTCAATTCCGTTCAAAGAAAAACCATGCCATGTAATCATAATTTCAAGGCTTAATATATTTAAAGACTGCCGGTGTTAGTTGCTGTTTATATTCCCGAAAAAATGAAAATGCATATAAAATTATACACTGAAAATATGCATGACGTAATTAAGTAAAATTATGGCTGGTTGCCCATTTTCAGCTGCAACGTTATTGTATTTTATAGTGTTATATTGTGTTTATAGTGTCAGTCGAATGTGAAAATTTCAATATAACGAAATTATGTGTAAAAGTAAAACAGGAATGTATGATAGTACTCATTATATGGGATTAATGATAGCGACGACGAATCTCACCAAGGTTTAGGAGTTCGTTGTCGAGTTGGTTCCCGGTGTCCATCGTCTGTTTTCCCAAATCGGGGTTGACAGCAAGGAAGTCGAAAAGGCACGCTTCGTTATCCCCGCAAGTCTCCCAGGCCTCTCTGGTCCTGTTAGGGTCGAGGGCGAGTAGGGCGTCTAAGAACATTGGTGTGTAGTTACTTGGTTTGTAGTAACTCCAGTCCCTATCACCGTATTCAAACAGCGACTCGTTATTCGTTATCATCCCTTTAGGAATAATAAAAAGACATCGTTCAGTTATAGCTAAGGAGGTTTAATGGCTGTTTCGATTCGTGAAAGATGACCATCGGCTTTCAGTTGACCATGGCTCATCAAAATCATCGTCTTGTTCGTCGTCATCATTATCATCATCATCATTAATCGCGGAATAAATCATTATCTCCAGGCAACACGATCATTATGATCATCGTCAATAGAGTAACCATTGGCAATATTATTTTTATTATCGTCTTCAACATCGTCATCATCATCGCCAATATCCCCACTACCACCATAAATAACAACAAATCATACTTACCATTATCAATATTAAAATGATTGCCATCATGCTCATAATTATCATCACCATCAAATGATGGTCATCATCATCTTCATCCAACAACAATCATCAACATCATCTGCTTTGCGAATGAATATACGTGTGCCAATAAAACATGACAACTTACATGATTGTCCAAATTGGTATATTTCTTCTTCTGTTAGATTTTTCCCGGGCTGATCGGTAAGTAACGTTCCATTCCGTAAAAGAAAATCATCTGTTTTATCTCCATTGACATTACCTGAGAAAATGTACGTAAAGTTGGGTAAACAGAAAAAAAATATATATCAGCTCCAAATTTGTTTGTGCTCGACAAAACGATTGGGGAAAAATCCGCTTCATCATTCATTAAAACAAGATTTGCAAACGACCTTTGCCTTCACTTGGCCATGGCAGTCAAACAAATCTCCGCGGTCTTGTCCCTTCCGTTTTCTCCAATTAGAGCCTTCTCTAAATTCCTTCTGTGAATATATGAATGATACGATTACACTGGATTAACATGATTAAGGGGACTCTTGTCTCCGTTACACCATGGGCTGGCGTTCGATCGAGAAAGGCCCGGGAGAGCCGACGATCAGATAAAACATGTTATTCAGGACCTAAGGAAGATGAATAACAAAACATGCTATTCATCTCCTCGCATGAAAACTTTGTCACAAAATAGGAGGATAGACAATGTGTTGTCCAGACCCCAAAACCCTAATCAAGTGACAAGGAAACCCCGTAATATCCATAGGGCAATTTAGATTCATAAAACATCAGAAGAAGGGGAAGAAAAGTGCTGTGTGGATACCCTTGGCGATGCAGAAAGCCATTGCCGCACTCTTTCGTTTGGAAACAAAAATTATTATGTCGATCCCCGTACTGCAAGGCCATTAAGTCCTTCGAACGTACATTACTGTCATGGTTCCTGGATGTCGTTGTCTCCGAGACGAATCTTTCGACCTCCCATCTTTCAAATGAAAGCGTGTGAAGGATTGGTCCCACTGGACTTACGGATGCAGAGAGGATGTAAAACGGAAAAGAATCTTGCCATCTAATGGAAAACGTTATGTATCCGTCATGTACTCTTTGCATACGTGTTTCATAAGCTCTATATCCATCTAGAATTCGTCCACTGTGATTTCATTGTTCGCCCAATTTTGCGCCATTGTCTGGAGCGGATGAAAACGGATGTAACCATCCCAAAATTTACTTGTCCGCTGTATCCGTTTGAATACATTTTGTGTCCGTCAGCCAGTGGGACCAGGCCTTGAAGAGCTTATCCCATGCATTCAACAATAACCATAGGGGGCGGAAGCGGGGGTGACGCCCCCCCCCCCCTAATTCTTTTTTGTTAATTTTTTTATTTTTTTTGCTTATCAAAAGTTTTTGGTGGTACCCCCCCTAAAATTTTGGTTGTTGATAACCTTTTTTTTTTCCTAGGCTTGTCAATTATTTTTACCTGTGTCCATCCCAAAATTTCAGGTGGACCACCCACCTCTAAATTTCTTGGCTTCCACCGCCAATGACAATAACCCATTTTGGCCATTAGTCCAGATGGTTCATGAACGGTATTCTGCACAAATTGCAATTGACTCATCATGGCCCAACTTTTTTCAGCAAAACCATCACTTCTGATTTAGATCCATCCGACGACACCGGTAATTTTGACCCTATCTCTTTGGCATCATGCACTGGCAAGGTCTATGAGTACATAATCGCAAACAGACTTTGCCGAGTTTTATGCTCTACCGGTACGACTGGGGATTCGACTCGAAAAACACTTCTAAAGGGAATAAGGCTGCATTTAACGCTGCCAGATGCAGATACTTGACATAAAAATAACTATAAATTTTACATTCTTCGACTTCTGTGGAACACCATGTTTGTTTAAAACGGGTAAACTGTGCTTATTGTCACGATCCCCCCCCCCCCTTATCAATAAAGGTAATTAGAATTTAAATAACCGTGGGTAAAATTTGAAAATAATTGTTCAATATTTGTTTGTGTTAATTATGTTTGTGACGAACTGTGGTGTTTTTTACATCTTACATCGTTATGGTAATTATATGTATTAGAGTTAAACCTATCGATGACAAGTGGGCCAGTGTAGATGGCTTACCAAGCAGGCCCCTCCCTGTTGCGTTTTCAGAATACTCAGGCGGAACCATGACGCCAATATCCAAGATCCCATTCTTAAATGTCACTGTGAAGGACGTACTCGAATAGCCTTCTGGTTGAAAGAGAGCCGTGGCCTTGATCTCACCCTCGGATTCGGTCTCATTATCCGAGGATAAGATGAAAGTCGGATCCTGTGAGTCATATCCATCTAGGTATAAACATAGAGAGATTATAAGGTTCATCATTTGGCATTAGTTGTCAGGTAGGCCTACATATCATTTGGTTTCATTTAAGTCTTCTGATTTTTTTAAATTTCATTTCGGGCTTTTTTAAAAGTCATATTCATTAAGTAATTGGTTCTATCAGCAGTAGTCATATTGACTTCAATTGTTAACAACTGCTTTGCCACCATCGCCAACACGATCATTTCAGCACTTGAAATAACACCACCAATACCAAGGCCATCATCATTATCATCGTCATGATCACCATCATCTTAACCATCAGAATCATCATCATCATCATCAGTTTCATCACCATCATCCTCATACTAATCACCATCATCATTATCACCACCGTCATGATCATCATCATCCTAACCATCAGAATCATCATCACCATCAGTTTCATCACCATCCTCCTCATCATAACCGTTATATCATTAGTATAATTTCAGCCTTTCTATCAGATGTTTTAAGAACTTCTATCAAAATAGTTATTCATTCTTTATTTTAACGTTTACGGGATCTGGCATATTAATGGAAGCACCATTAACTGCACAGTGAGACAACATCATCACTTTAAAATCGTCTTTAAAGGGGAATGAAACCTTTGGAACAAATAGGCTTGTGTAGAAACAGAAAAATCAAAGAATAAGAATAAAGAAAGTTTGAGAAAAATCGGACAAATAATGAGAAAGTTATGAGCATTTGAATATTGCAATCACTAATGCTATGGAGATCCTCCCATTGGCAATGCGACAAGGATGTGTGATGTCACTGATGAACAACTTTCCCTTTGGTGGACTATAAAATACCCTCAAAATGTCTCTTTTTGCTTTTTCTAATGATGATACAAACTCTTTATCCATGATGTATTCTTAAAAAAATATGTAATAATGCCCTCTGTAGAAAGAACACATGATCTATGGATAGATGTGATAAAAGAGGCAATTCAAGTGAAAAATATACTAAAGTAATGGGGAGAGTTGTTCACAAGTGACATCACACATCTTTGTCGCATTGCCAATTTGCTATCTCCATAGCATTAGTGATCGCAATATTCCAATGCTCATAACTTACTCATTATTTGTCCGATTTTTCTCTAACTTTTGTTGATCTGTTTATTTGATTTTTCTGTTTTCACACAAGCTATCTTGTTCCAATGGTTTCATTCTCCTTTAACATTAAACAGTATCATCAACACCACCACCGTCACCGTCATCTTTATCAAACGTCAATAAATAAACCTCTCAAAAAAGTTTCGAAATCTCAGTTTCGCTATCAATTTCTCCCAACTCCCGATTCTACACAATGCATATTTGGTATCATTCAAAGATCATTTAGTTTTCTGTAAAATGATACCATGCTTGTTATGATCATGCCATCACGAAAAGAGCAGGAGTCAAAAATGTTGGACGAGTTCTGAATTGAAAAGCTGCAAAAAGAGCATAAATAGTCATTGAGGGTCAATACAGATCATGATTCTTTTGTCTGTGTTCATAGAGATGAAAATCCATTCAAATCAAGCCCTTGCTTCTTCTTTTTTTATGTTTTGTTGTGGTGTATGGAGTGATGGTTCTGTGGTGGGATGACATGGTTTGAGTCGTAGTTTGTTTGTTATGTGTTTGCTTGAGCAGAGGTGTGTTTGATTCCATGCTAATGTGGATGTTAAGGTGCATGAACACAATGAAAATAAACCGCTGAGAAACTTACTCATCACCACGGAAAATAGAACAGTGACTTTCAATATTGTGTCTTTTGCAACTTTTGAATCTTTGACCTTGCCCCAAATTTCAAGGCACTGCACCTCCATGTAACCATAATCATATCATATAGGGTATCAGTTTAAAGAGAATTAAATGATCTATTCATTGATATTAATTACACATTGATATTTACTAGAACCGAGGAGGGATTTTCGATCAATTTCTAAAGAAGCCGCTGGGAAACTTACTCATCACCACGGAAAAAAAGAAAATTTACTTTCAATATTGTGTAATTTTGCAACTTTTGAATTTTGTTCTTGGCCCACATTTCAAGGCACTGCACCTCCATGTGAACCATAATCATATCATATAGGGTATCATTATAAAGAAAATTAAATGATGTATTTAGTAATTCTACTAACATATTGATATTTATTAGAACCAATGAGGGATTTTCGACCAAGTCAGATTTCCAACCTTTTTTGAGGAGTTTACTTTATGAAGTCTGTCATATTAATGGAGAAACCAAAGTATTAACTAGATCGCAAAATGTCATTTTAACGATCATCGTTGTTATCTTTATCTTTATCATCATTATAATCATAATCGTTATCATCATCATCATCATCGTCATCATCATCATTATCATCATCATCAATCTTTAATATTCTATGCTTACCGTTTAGGAAATCTGTCATATCAATGGAGGAACCATTAACAAGAATACTCATTTCTGTCCTGTTGTCGTTCAGCTGAAATTCAACCTGATCAATATTAAATAGTAATAGTGCGATTACAGATCCACGGTGCACAGCAATCAAGGCACAGTGTAATAAAAAAGGGGAATGCAAAGTTACATTTTACAGTCAACACGTATAAATCAAATGTACGTATACAGCTAATTTTAAATTTTAACCTAGACAAAGATTATGCCACTTACCATAAATGATAATGAAACAAATGGTGTATGCAACTTAGAATGGTCTGATGAACCAATTAAATATCATGGGCTTGTATTATGCAAGAACACAAATAAATTTAATGTCCTTAAATGGTCTGTCCAGATAAATAAAATCAAACGTATTATAAATCTTTGGAAGATGAGAAATCTAATGTACTATATGGGAGAATACTTATTAACACAATGTTACTTATATCACAATTGATATATTTAGGCACATGCTACATCATGCCCCAAAATTATATCAAAGAACTTAATAAAATAATTAATTCATTTTTATGGAATTCTAAAAATTAAAAAAGAGAAAGGAGCTTACATCATTAATCCACCCGAGTGTGGGGGCTGAGGCATGATTGACATAAACTCTAGATTTAAATCACTCACAATTTCCTGGTTACCAAAAATTGTAAGAGGTGATGAACCACCATGGAAATGTATTCGTATGTTTTGGTTGCATAAATTAGGAGGTATATCATTATCCATTCAATTTAACTGTTCTCCATTAGACATGATTAAATTACATAAAAAATATTACTCACTTCATGGGCTGAACTTCAATATCTTAATATACTTCAAGTAAGTCAATTTGAAAATGAAATACTATGGAATAATTTATATATTAAACATGAAAACGGGCTATTGTTTTTCAGAAAATGGTACGATAAGGGTATACTAAAAGTAAGCCATTTAATTGAAAATGGATAATTGAAGAACTCTATAATTATAATTCTCTTTGTATCTTATTTCAATATGCTAAAATTAAAACCGCTTTTCTAAAATATTGGTTCGAAAAGTTGAACACTGCTCATTTTAAGAATCACGGTGACCAACCAATAAAAAACGATAAATTGATTCAAATTAAAACCGGTGACTCAATTGACATCACAATATCAAAAACAAAACAATTCTACACATATTTTGTAGTTAAAAAAAATTACAGCCAACGGTGTTATATTTTTGGATAGGCTGTCACTTGCAGAAGAATATGACTGGAGCAAATTGCTGAAATTTAAGTATGAAAAATAATAACAGAGTTAAATGACATAATTTTAAATTGCTGCATCGGATTATGCCGTATAAAGAGAATTTAGCTCGATCATGTCGATGGAAGATCACATCAGACATGGCTTGTACCCATTGTAAACAAATAGAAACTATAGATCATGTTTTTTGTTGCATTGTCCACATGTGATTTCATTTTGGCAGAAACTAAGCTATTTCATTAAGATCCGGTTTAATGTGAATATTCAAATGAATGCGAAAACTTTATTGATTGACCCCGACGTTGAAAATGGAAACATGGCCTTTCTGAACGTAATTTTGATTTTCGCACATTATACGACACATAGAGTCTATATGCTAGCTTAGTTCATTTAAAAAAAAACAATCAGTTATTTTTCTTTGCTGTCAGACTTTTAGGGCGCGTCCTGATCTAGTGGTTCTGACTCTCGCCTTTCCTAATCCTCACCATGGCGTGTTTTCATTCAGCAAGAAATTTATCCGCACTGTCCTGCACTCGACCCAGGTGAGGTGAATGGGTACCCGGCAGGATTAATTCCTTGCATGCACTGAGCGCCGGTGGTGGTAGCTTGAGCTAAAGCCGGGTAATAATAGCAGCGCTTTGTATCCTCAGGCAAAAGGCGCTTTATAAATACAGTTATTATTATTACTATAAGAGAATTAGTCACTAATTTGAGATTTCTTGAAAAGAGTAATAAGATGAAAATAACAGAAAAACAGTACAATGAAATCAAAAGCTTGTGAAATGTGAAGCTAATTGTGTATGGTATTATTTGTGTTTTATTGATGTTAATATAATAAGAACCTCTCATGAGGACAACCAAAAAAAAAAGCTTTATGCAGCATGGTGGGCTATTTCCGCGCTCTGAACCTTAAAGCAGATACGAATCAATACCGCCATCTCGAGTCCTCAACTACTCGAATCTGGCCAGTTTCCTGACCCATAATGCTAGTCTAGTATTGTAATATAGACCCACTTGCATGATAACATGCTAATTAACTTTTCAATACCTTTATACCGCAATAATTATGTTACAAAACAAGTATCAAAACAACTTTTCCCCTCAAAGCATTTTTGTTGCACAAAACAAGTACAATTATAGGTCAATTTATTCCCTGTAGTCTTGGTAGATATCTGAAAACGTATGTTTTAAGACTATGTATTTATAACACAGAGTCAATGAGAGACCACACACAGTTCACTCCCCCTTTAAACCTCACGCAATTATAAAAGACAACAGTCACATTTGTTTTATTCGCCACTGAAAGGTCAAATCAAATTGGATGACATCAAAACGGTCCTTGACTTCTCACAATTGTTCTTGTAATGATAAACTGTATGAAATGAATTTTGAATCGCACGTACCTTCGTGATATCTTGTGTAGCAGCGAACCCTATGAAGACCGTTCCGTGCTCAACGGGTTCACTGTTGTTAAAAGCCTTGCCAGTTCTTGATTGCAAAACGAATGGATCACCGTGACTGTAAGACATCGTAATGTATTCACCAAGGCCGTTGAAGGTGTATTTCCTCCCATCCAGAGTATTGATATGCGGATCACCCCAAAACCATCCTAAAAGTTTACCAAGAAATCGAAAAGAATTGGAAACGTATTTTATATCAAAATTTACCAATAATTACAACGCTTTCAGTCGGAAAACATACTTGTATGACTGTCCCTTGGGCTCATCATTTTTTTTTATCAAATCTATCAAATTAAGGTCACAAAACTAACACTGTCTGCTTCTATAGGGATATCACTGAGGACCGTTTCGTAAAAACTTTTCATATAAAATTTGGAAAGTCAGTTTAAACCTGCTGAAATCATTTAATTTGATTAGTATATAGTGCATTTATTATGGACACTGTGCACTTCTCTATTTTAGCAGCCTTGCTACTATCATGATTATAAAGCAATAATTGAAAGAAAAAACCGAATGTTTTCGCTTACTGCCCAATTGTCATGATCATAAACGAAAAATAGAACTTTTGTATTCGATTACCGTAATTTTTCTTTATTGATATAATATCTTAAAGGTCTTGTTGTTTTCAATGTATCTTTTTATGCTCCCCAAGGAGTGGAGATAGTGCACATATAGCGGCAAGAATCCGATGGCCGGAAGTGGAGACATATTATGCGCTGTGTAAAAGCAGATTACTATAATAATGGAAATGCTACAACAGTAAAATTTATGATTTACATTTTTTTCAGTTTGGTGACATATACATACCCCACCATGGTCGCCTATATCCAAAGCAGTGAGCCCGTGGGCGACGTCGCTCGTAAAGACTACAGAAATTTCCACCAGCAAGTCCACAGCAGTAGAACCGTGGTAAGACATCTCTCTCTATATAAAATGGCAATTACATCGTAATTAACTACTGAACAGGATAAATTGATGGAGAGGAAATAAATGCAGGAAATTAAGCTGCATTGAACTTGTGTAAAAAAAAAATACAGTACAAAATTCACGTAAACTATGCGTTATACATTTAAGATTTTGACTTATTTTATTAGATGTACCTTCCCCCTGTACATGTATAAATACCAATCTTTCATATTGCTGACTGTCTGCATACCATTCTGAACACTATTCAAACCAGTTACATGTAGATGACTTAAGTTTTGATAATATGGAAGCATCATGGTGTTGTGGTTATGACTGCCGTCTTTTGATCAGAGGGCCGTAGGTTCAAATCCTGCTCCCAGCATTAATTTTTTCATCAAGAAATTTATCCATATTATACTACACTCAACCCAGGTGAAGTAAATGGTAACCTGACAGGACTATTTTTCTCAAACCGCAGATCAAGGGACGGCATAGATATACCCCCCCAAAAAAAAAAAAGCCCCACAATTTGAGAACCATGACGCAGTGCCACTGTTCAGGAGATGCACCGGAAGTATTTGTGACGGCAATGCTGCAGCCCCGTGAACGAAACGGACTCCAATGGCATGTCACCGGTAATAACGTGATAGCCTCTGTCGATCTGGAGCGAGTTCAGCCGGTGAAACTGCCGCTTTATAGTCATGGTACATAATAATAATGATAATATAGGCCTACAGGATTTAAGATGCTTTGATTAGTTGCCTATTTAATGTCGCACTTTATATTATTACTTCGAGTTTAGTTCCAGCTAAGCGCTTCGTGCATAAGGAATAAATCCTGCAGGGCACCCATTTGTCTCACCTGTCATTGCGGATCAACTTCTTGCTGAAAGAAATAACGCCATGGGCAGGGAATCGAACCTTCGACCCTCTCAAAGGCGAGAGTCGGACCCACCAGACCATAACGCTCAACATGTACATGGTAACTCACCAATCCATTCATAATAGTAACTAGAGGAGTAATAGAAGAATGAAAAGAATCTAGCGTTCGATGGCATGACTGCTTGGTAATGGCTGGACCGCCAAAGACTTCTATAGCCCCTGATCAAAGCAGATATCTCATAGGTACATCTGTATCCACCTCCAAATCTGGGCCATCGAGGCTGGTAGCAGGTTGTCCCTCTACTGTCTGTTAATATGACATAAAACATAATTACATGTAAATACAAATAAACCCTATAGCGATATTAGTATCCCGATTTAAACGGTGGTATTGCACTTTGTCATGATCCAGGCTAATAGGTTTTATTTTTTTATATTTTGAGGACAAACCCACCTTTCTATCGGACAGATTTCTTTATTACAGCACCTGGGAGAAAATCAAATGGGAGCATTGCCCAAATCTAAAGCAGGGGCGGATCCAGGATTTTGAAATAGGGGGGGGGCGCCAGCGGCGAGGGAGCGAAGCGACCGAGCGGGAACAGTGTGTTGGAGGGGGGATACCCCCCTCCCACGGCAAGGACTTTTTCAAAAAATCATGTCCAAAAGTCGTATTTTGAGAGCACCTTTAGAAGAAAAATGCACACTTAAATCACTGTAACTTCATGACTAAAAGACACATACTGACTCATTTAGGAGCTGGTTTCCAGTCACACACCGTATAAGCGGTCATTCAAAACATACATTTGGCAAAGGCTCTTCACTTGCTTGCACGAAAGTATTTTTATTCTCCCCCCCCCCCCCCCCCCGTCACATAAAATCTTCGCTCCTTACGCTGACATATAGCTGCGGAGTGGGGTCGACTGGTGATTGAGAATATACAATTTTGCTCCTTGATAATTCGTTGGAATGATTGCTTCGGCGAAACTTAGTTGGGGGCAGGGGCGGATCCAGCCTTCGCCAATAGGGGGGCCCGGAATTTTTTTTTCAGCCATATTTTCCCCGATCGGCCACTCGAATATGATATTTGCCGGGATTTTTGGTATCTTTAAAGGGGTAGTCATATATTAGTCACTTCTTAGCTTTATTCTTATGAATAAACATAAATATATAATACCATAATCATTATTTATATAATGCGAGCGCGAAGCGCGAGCTATTTTTTGGGGGGAATCTTATTTACTTTTTTCTAAAAGTTTTGAACATTCTGGGCAATCCTGAAAAAAGATGTGTATGCAAGTGAATAATTATTACGAACGTGAAGCGCGAGCAAAAATGAACTGATGGAAAAGGTACTGTTAAGGACTTGCTTGCAGTTAGCCATGAAGACGTTACATATTTTTAAAAATCAAATAATGCGAGCGCGAAGCGCGAGCTGAAATTTTTTGACATTTTTACCTAAGGAATGGAAATTCTAAGCACTTTTTGTAACTTAACAGAATAGGTATATAACTAAACGATTAGTGCGAGCGCGAAGCGTGAGCAAAAAATTTCGTGATTTAGACCTACTGAACGAGACACTCTATTCAAGTTTTGTAAATCATGAAAAGGATGAGGAAGTGGGGATCTTCCTTACATTAATAATGCGAGCGCAGAGCGCGAGCGGAAAATTTTTATATACGTTTTGAGCTGATCGAAAACGTATTTGTTATGGACTGCTTGAACTTAGCCATGAAGACGTTACATATTTCAACATTCAAATATTGCGAGCGCGAAGCGCAAGCTGAAATTTTTGACATTTCTACCTGAATAATGGAAATTTCAAGCACTTTTTGTAATCGTGGAAAGGATAAGACAAAAACTGAACATTATTGATGCGAGCGCGAAGCGCGAGCGGAAAAATTCTGGACACTCTATTCATGTTTTGTAAATCATGAAAAGGTTAAGCTATTGGAAATTTTCATACATTAATAATGCGAGCACAAAGCGCGAGCAGACAATTTTTTATATTGTTATCTGAAACTGGATAATTATTTAAATGGAGAACAAGGTGCGTATCTGAATAAACGTGTGTTTGAGATATCGACCTAGAATTTGGGTATTCTAAATACCTTTTTTTTACCATGCAAATCAATAAAGCGAGCGCAAAGCGCGAGCTAAAAATATATGATATTCAGATCTGAAAAGGGGTCACTTTAAGCTCTGTATTGCAAGCACTTTGTGGAAAAATTGTGAGGTGAAGAAGGATCACAGTTAAAACAGCTGATATTTTCAATTATTGTTACTTTGAGTTTTGACATAGGACCGGGATATTCTATAAGGACATTATGTCATCATAAAAAAATGATGACTATCTTCCTATTTCTCTTCCTAAGCATGAGAGCGCAAAATCTATTAATATTATGGCCTGAAAATTGGACATTTAAGCACTTTTGTAATTATGCATAAGATGCACGAGTTTAAAATCTATTAATGCGAGCCCAAATCGCGAGCAGAAATTTATGATTAATTGTCATCAAATGGTGATTTTAAGTAGTTTGTTTTAGAATTAATATTGAGATATACATAACTCACTAATCAAAATGCAAGCGTGCAGCGCTAGCTGATACGTTTTGACAATCTGACCTAAATAGGGATATTTTGAGAACTTCATGGAATACAGGAAAATAATAGGTACCTGACAAATCAAATTTTGCGAGCGCGCAGCGCAAGCAGAAATTGTTAATATTCAGACCATAAAACAGAATTTTTTACACTTTTAAAAAATCAATTTGTGAATAAAACAAAATAATGAAAGTTCAATTTCCCAGCTGAAATATGTTTTGTATATTGACTTCAGAATTTGATATTTTAAGGTCCATATTTATATAATATTGACTGGCCTTGAGGGGAACATCAAATATATTGCCAGCAAAAGAATCATATTGGCCCGAGTCTTTAGACGAGGGCAATATGGGTCTTTTAAGGGCAATATATTTGATGTTCCCCGAAAGAAGAGCCAGTCAATATTTTTATTATCATCCAAATCAGATATCTAGAGCAAAAATCATGATAATGGGGATATTTCTTTTAAAAATAGAGTTCTATCGTGTCATGTTAATATCGGTCTAGTCTCTGCACTTTACCATTATGACGTACTTGCAAGCTCTCGGATCCAGTGTTGTCTTTATTATGACGTATATTGTTGGTGCGCGGATCCTTATGAAGCGTATCTCTTTATACGCATCCACAAATGCCCGGATGTGAGACCAGGGAAAATACAAAGGTATATTTTGCGTCGTCTCTGCATGCAAAGTAAATGCGCACATTGAGACCGAGGAAAATACAAACAATATACCTACCCTTCCCGATATTAAGAAAATGTAGGGCAATACGGTGACCAGCTCAGATGTCTGATACGGGTGATAATGAGCAAGATATCACCTAAAAGGCAATGCGAGCGCAAAGCGCGAGCGAAAATTTTATATCCCGACATGAAAGATTTAAAAAAAAATAATTTCCAAGTCTTAATTCCCCTTATCTTATTTTATTCACTCATCTTCCTCCTCTTATGCTTGCCTTCCTTCTTTTCTCCTCTCTTTTCCTTTTTTCATTTTTCCTTCCTTTTCCCCTTTTTTTCTTTTTTTTGCTCCGCCAATAGGGGGGGCCGGGCCCCTCGGCCCCCCCCCCCTGGATCCGCCTATGGTTGGGGCGCCCTGGATAATATGCCTCTGAATCTACCAGAAAGTGTAAAAGTTAGTTTACATTAATGTTCGTAATGTTCGCCGAGGAGTGACGTGTTTTCGAGAGCTCTCGTTTTCGCATGCTAAGTACGTAATAGAAAGCTAACCATGCCTATCAATCTTCGTAGCGGAACGTCAACTGGGCCCTCCGGGGCAGCGCCCCGTCAACAGTCAGCTTCCGAGGTACAACCAAATCCCCCACCTTCCGACTTTGAAAACTTTGTTAGAAAAGGGATTTCTGACATTCGGTCAATGCTTTCTAGTTTTGAGGAGTCTCTAGCTTTTCAGGATGCTCGCACAACGGAATTGGAGAAGAAGGTTTCTCCTCTCGAGAAAAAAGTGAAGGATTTAGAATCACGCATTTCGACCCATGAATCCCGTCTTGAAATGGCAGAGCTAGCCGAAAACAAGTTGGAGCGTTTCTCAAGGAGAAATAACTTTAGAATCGTTGGAGTACCATTTCATCCCAATGAGAACCCCATGGAAGTTGTAAGTCATTTTCTTACTGAGTACTTTGATATGGAACACCCACAGATAGAACGAGCCCATCGGGACGGCCCTCAAGTGAAGAACCTGCCACGTCATCTACTGGTAAAAATGTTGTCGTATCAGGACAAGAGGTACATTGTTTCGCAGCAGAGAAAAAAGCTAGAAAGGGAAAGAATGTATATCATCGATGATCTAACGAAAAGAGATAGAGAAGAGAAGAAGAAATGGATGAAGGAAGTAAACGCGGCTTTCCGTTCGGGAACACGTTATCATTTCTCTGCCGGAAAATGGCGGCAAGGGCGTGGCAACTTAGCACCATTCTACGCAGCCAAGACCAGCGCCGCAGCTGACTCGCCTACACAGAACGTCTCGCGGGGAACCCAGGCAAGGCACGATACTTCCGGGATGGAACCAGCGCTCATTGATTCTTCTCCCATTGGGCACACCCGCGCTACACCCCCTGCCACACCCCCTTCCACGCCTTCTACCCGTGTTCAGTATGACGCAGAAGGTCCTCCTCATATTGATCGTATTGTCACAGCGCAAGTGCATCGTGATCCCGACGACGATGATTTGGTTATTCCTTGATCTGATTGGCATGGAATTATTTTTGAATAACGAATTGCAAAAGGTAAAAAAAACGATATTTATTCTATTTATGTTTAGCGAAAACACAGTTTTACTGCAACAGAGTTCTTGTTCGCGATACTGAGTCTTTCGGTGGAATGTTACAGAAGTTACTTTCACTCATTCACGGAAAAAGAACCGATATTGAAGCAACGATACAAGTTGATCTTTGGAACATTTGTGTACATAGACACTTTAATTCATTTTCATGTTATGATGGACAAAACATTCTAATTCAAGCTATTAATAGTACAATTGAAACGAACCCATTTGTAATTTCATGTAAACACGCTGTAGGTTCACTATTAGGTACTATTAATAAATACTATGACTGAGACAGGAATTTATTCTATGAATGCCCGTGGTCTAGGAGACCGATTTAAACGGATACAGGTGTTATCTTGGTTACGCAGTAAAAATGCGAGTATTTTCTTTTTACAAGAAACCCACTCTACCATTGCTAATGAAAAAAGTTGGGTAGAGGATTGGGGAGTGGGTTCAGTTTTCTTTTCGCATGGAACCTCCAATAGTCGAGGAGTATGTATTCTTTTGAAAAACGTTTTAGATATTACTGTTAATAAAGAATATCACGATGAGTTTGGTCGTTTTGTAATATTAGATACCATTTTAAATCAACAAAAAATCACACTGATAAATGTGTATGGTCCTAACGACGATAATCATACATTTTTTGATGAAATACTTCATAAGTTACAAGAATTTGATTGTGAATCTGTTCTTTGGGGTGGGGATTTTAATCTGGTTTTGGATGTAAACAAAGACAAAAAAGGTGGCCGCCAAACCACACATTTGCACTCTTTAAATTCAATTGATATAATAATGGATGAATATAATTTAGTAGATATTTGGCGCTTTCATAATGTTGATATCCAGAAGTTTACTTGGAATTCAAGAAATGTATTCTGTCGCTTGGACTTTTTCTTAGTTTCGCACAACTTGATTACACAAATTGATAATTGTGATATCCTACCTGGTTTCAAAACCGACCATTCGGCGATATTTTGTAATTTACATTTTTTAAATAAAACTAGGGGGAGAGGTTTTTGGAAATATAATACTTCATTATTACAAGATGAAACATACACGGAATTGGTTCGTGATTGTATAAAAGAAAACAAGAATATGTTTTTGAATAATTTAGATCCTAATACGTTCTGGGATTTTCTTAAATGTCAAATTAGATCATTAACGATTGGCTATTCAATAGAGAAAGCCAGGCAAGGTAGAGCTCGAGAAAAAAATATTATAGCTAGACTCAAATTCCTTGAGTCCAGTTATTCCCAGAATCAATCTGAAGTGATTAAAAATGAGATAATATCTTGTAAAGAGGATCTTGAGATGTTATATGAGAGAAAGACAGCAGGTGCAATTATAAGAGCAAGAGCTAATTGGATCGAAAATGGTGAAAGAAACACACGTTATTTCATAAATCTTGAAAAAAGGAATCAACGACAGAATGTTATAACTAAATTACAAATTGATAATCATATAATTGTGACTTCACAAAAACAAATACTAATTTCTCTCAGAGACTATTATCAAACTATATTCACATCATCTCATCCATCTCAAATTGATCTTTACGATATTTTACCTCAGGGTGATAAATGCAATATTTTATCACCAGAGTTACAAAAGAAATGTGAAGGTGTTATAACAATGCAAGAATGTATTAATGCTCTGAAATCAATGAATAACAACAAGACTCCGGGAACGGATGGGTTCCCGTGTGAATTCTATAAATTTTTCTTTAAAGAATTAGGAGATGTTTTAATCAATAGTTTTAATTATTCCTTTATACAAGGTAAATTGTCATTGGATCAGAGGAGAGGAATTATTCATCTCATTCCTAAAAAAGACCAAAATCCTTTGCTTTTAAAAAGTTGGAGGCCCATCTCTATTTTAAACACCGACTATAAACTTCTTGCAAAATGTTTAGCTTTGAGATTGCGAAAGGTGTTAGGTGGTATTATCAATAATGACCAGACAGGATTTTTACATGGTCGGTATATTGGTGAAAATATTCGCTTAGCCTTAGATATGATTGAATTTACAAATGAACACGATATTCCAGGTTTTATGTTAATGGCCGACATAGAAAAGGCATTTGATAAATTAGAATGGTCCTTTTTACTTCAAGCTTTGAAATATTTCAATTTTGGTGAAGATTTGATATTATGGATTAGAGTTATGTACAATGATATATATTCTTGTATTTTGAATAATGGACATGCTTCAGAATTTTTTCAAATTTCATGTGGAGTAAGACAGGGCTGCCCTTTAAGTCCTCTTCTTTATATCATTTGTAATGAAATTATGTGTTTATGGATAAGGGGAAACAGTGATATTAAAGGTATAACAGTGAATGGAATAGAAATTAAGCTGAACTCTTATGCAGATGACACAACATTTTATATAAATGACGTCAAGTCTCTTAAAATCATTATGTATATTTTGGATGAATTTAAGGTTTTTTCAGGGCTTTGCATTAATCGAAATAAATCTGAAATTGTGGCACTAGGTTATTACAAAGCACATCCTCCAGACATATCCTTTTCCGGATTAAGATTTTCTAATGGCCCATTTAGATTATTGGGAGTATATTTTTCACCTGACTTAAAAGACATATTTGAATTGAATTTTATTCCAAAGCTTAAGAAAATAAAGAATGTTTTAAGAGTATGGAAAATGAGAAATTTAACTCCAATAGGGAAAATAATTATTTTGAAGTCACTCGGCCTTTCTCAAATTATATTTCTGTTGTCTGTATTACCAAAACCTCCTGAAGATTTTATGAAAGAATTAGAACATTCAATTTACTCTTTTATTTGGAATGAAAAACCGGATAAAATCAGTCGTCTTACAATTATTGGAGACTATAGTCAAGGTGGATTGAAAATGTTACATTTACCTTCTGTAATTTCTGGCTTGAAAATTGCGTGGGTTAAACGTTATATGAGCACAGAAAATAAAGGAAAATGGAAATGTTTTTTCGAACACAACTTGGTCACCTTTGGAGGAGAATTGTTTTGGACATGTAATTTAAAATACGATGATCCCAAAATATTACAAATAAAAAATCAATTCATTCGAGAAATCTTAATTACTTGGAGTCGTTTAACATTCTCTCCTAATTTATCTGATTTGAATATAAAGAATCAAGTGTTATGGAATAACTCATTGATCAAAGTAGATGGGAAAGTTATATATAAACAACTTTGGCTTAAAAATGGGATCATCAGTATTAAACATTTAATGGATGAACAAAACAATTTTCTCTCACATACAACTTTTTTACAAAAATACAAAATTAATTGTAATTTTCTTGAATATCATTCATTGATTTCTGCAATACCCAATGAATGGAAACATTTTAGTCAACATCTTGTCGAGAGTAAAACAACTCAAGAAGATTTGTTGTATAATTTAAATAATGTTTTTAAGGTATGCAAGTTTATCCATAGAATTTCTGTTGATAAAATCTTAAAGTCCCCCACTTCGCAATCAAAATGGGCATCCATTTTAAATGAACCGGTTAATAATTGGAACAGATTGTATATGATTCCCTTTAAATGCTGTCTTTCTACAAAACTCCGCTACTTTCAATATAAACTTTTCAATCGGATAATGGGGGTGAACAAACATCTTTACGATATTGGCTTGTCTGAATCTAATTTATGTACATTTTGTTCTTCCTCTGTTGAAAGTATTTCACATCTGTTTTGGGACTGCCCTGTAACTCAACAATTTATTCAAAACTTCCAAACCTCTTATTTGAACAATAACGTGGATTTGAATAAGAATTTATTTTTGTTTGGTTGCCCAGACGCTCAATACTCTACTGTAAACCGTTATATTCTTTATGCTAAATATTTCATTTTTTCCACACGTTGTAAGGGTAATCGGTTGTGTTTTAGCTCTTTTAAGAGTGTATTGAAACGCTATTGTGAAATTGAAAGGGTTCTCAGTCAAAAACATCATAATTTTGTCATATCATTAGATAATAGCACGCATGTACAGTTGTTGTAAACATGTTCGCTTCATGATTCTTTTGTAAATTGAATTGCTTTCGTGTTTGATTTCTGAATAAAATCTTTCTATGAAAGAAAAAAAAAAAAAAAAGTTTACATTAAATACAATTATGTCTGACCTATACATTTCAGTGAAAACGTACATGACCAAGGCAGAATGATAATGCTGCGCACGTGGCGCCCGATACAGGGCTTCATCTTTGAGTGAAGAATAATCTCGGGGATAGACATCATTCGCATCGTTGACACTCTCTCTCGCGATCTGTTACTTACAATTTACATGTATTTGCCATAAAGACGGACAAACGCATGTTACAAAAAACACAAAATTTCGGGAAAAAATGATATCCAATCCAACATCTTCACACTGGTCACTGCACTGCAACTCCCGATTACAAGTGGTGCAACTTTCCAACCAATCGACTTGCGCGCCCTGGAATTCCGGAATTTACATATTGCAATACAGTATGACAGAGGTGCATTTGTGCGAACACAAAGGCCATGAGCGTAAGTTAAAATATAGTTTTGACTAGATCTAGCCCTTGAAATTGACTACATTGTACCAATCCAGTAAATATAACCATCAAAAAAAAAAAAAATCCGGCGAAAATAGGGGGGCGCGCGCCCGGGGCGCCCCCCTCTGGATCCGCTACTGTAAAGTGAGGTGGCATGAGGCCAATTTAAGTCGTGGTCTTGATGGCATTTGATTGATTTAAGCCCTGATCGCCCGGTCCACTTTAATTTTGACACGGTTGAGACTGTGAATTTGCACATGGTAATAATAAGGTCGAGTTCAAGACAAGGGCTACGTTTAGAATAAAGACAGTCGTTGGATGGAGCTAAACTGCTCTACTAACGGCATGATCGTCAAGGACGTTCTGGGAGAATCCTACATGAGATCTTTGAACTGTTAAAGAATGCCTATAAAATGACTCACGTACAGGTATAATGAAGGAATGTCTTCACTCCAAAAATTAATGCACTGGTAGAGAAATACACTGCTCAGTGCTCACCATAATAATAACTAGGAATTCCATAGCCGTAGCCGTTACCATAGCCATAACCGTAGCCATAACCGTAGCGGTAGCTAGGGTAGTTGCAGCGAGTATACCTTCGATCGATACGGGCCTGCCAGCGAGTACAGGGGCATGGATCTGCCCACGGTGCCCAGGATGGCCTGCTCAGATCATCGCTGTACCAATCTTGACAGTATCGACGCGGGTTGATGTACCAGTCAGGGTTCGAATCAAGACGGTAGATGTCTCTGCCCTGTTCAGTAAGAGATAATAATTATAAAATTAATTATATTTGATTTCTAATGCCCTACATTCACTCTGTATAATGTAAAGGCGGAATGAAAGAGGGAGAGAAAGAGAAAGAGAGAAATAAAGAAAAATATATGTCATGATAAACTAAAGGAGTAGGCCTATTTGTCAATCAGGCATATGAAGCATTGAATAAACGTTTAAATGTGCAAACTGAAATGCATTTCGGATTACCAAGGGAAATCATTCCAGAAAACAGGGCCAGAGTAATGCAAAAGCCTGTACAAGTACCCATGCCTTTGCAGATCTTGGAGCAACTATGGTTAACCCCCGGGGGGGGGGCACTCGACCCCAAAAAAAGTGGTGGGTTATGCCGCGGGCGAGACAAAAAACGGGAGCCTTGGAGCGGGCTTATTGTAAAAAGGAGGGTCCTCAGAACGGGCTTCGGAACTACAAATGTTTGTGTAAACGAGGATCCTTGGAACGGGTCGCCTGTGTGTGAGTGCGTATGCATCCCTAGGAACGTGCATGCAGCTAGCACGGCGGCATGGGCGCTGGGTGCACTAGCGCAGAGGCGATGGTCGGACAGCGCTCTGCGGCCGCTTTTCACCAAAAATGCTGCTCATCGTAACAGATCAATGCGATCGGAACGGCGTAACGAAAAATATGTGCTTTGGAGCGGATTTCTTTCTTCTTTTTTCTCGATAAGAAGAAAATGCTATGCGTTGGAGCGGCTTTCTTCGTTCTTTTTCTCAGTAAGACAAAAGTACTATGCCTTGGAGCGGAAATCTGAGGGTGAAAATGGGGGTCCCCTCCGCGGCACATTCCCACTATGCACTATATACTGGCGCACGGATGAATCTGACCTTGCTGACTGGGGAGAGTATTATGAAAGTCGTAATTTGAAAACGACCCGTTAGGAAATATTATCTTCAGAATCACTGCATGAGCATAATTTCCACAATGATTTACACGATCATGTTAACAACTACCGCCTGTTGCCACTGATGTAGGTGCTACTAACCACTGTCCCCCGTACTTCTCCTATCCACTACTACTGGGCCTACTACTACACGTATTACTGCTACTACTATTACTACTACTACTACTGCTACTACTACTACTACTCCTACTACTACTGCTACTACACGTATTTCTACTGCTATTATTATTATTATTACTACTACTACTACTACTACTAATACTAATACTACTATTACTACTACAATTACTATATTATACTACTTCTAACACTACCACTACTACTACAACAACTATATTATACTACTTCTAACACTACCACTACTACTACTACTACAACTACTATACTACTTCTAACACTGCTACCACTACTACTACTTCCACTACTATTACTACTACTACTAATCCTAATATTACTACTACTACTATTATACTACTTCTAATACTACTACCACTACTACTATTCTACTTCTAACACTACTCCTACTACTACTTCTCCTACTCCTACTTCTACTACTACTACTACTACTACTACTACTTCTTCTTCTTCTTCTTCTTCTATTATTATTATTATCATTATCATTATTATTATTATTATTATTATTATTATTACTATTACTACTTCTTCTACTACTAACTATTATTAGTTTCTACTTCTACTTCCGAATGTACACATAAAACAGTGAAAAACAACAACATTGTTATCAGAAATGAAAATGGAAAAAGTAACGGTCTTCAAATTCATTCACATTTCCAGAAATTGTTTTTTTTATACGAGCTGACATCTTGGGTTGATGGGAGAGCTGGACCCCGAATTACGAAGAGATGCATTTGATCCGATCAACCTCAACTGCATAGAAATACCATCTATGTCGTATTTTTTCGAAAGGAAATGTGCACATTTAATGTTTTTCTGTTCCAAACATGAAGAAGCGAAAACAGAAATTGGCACCTAACAGCAGATCTCTAAAATTAATATTAATTGTATGAAAATTGGAGACTCCAATGTCAAACCCTCTAAAACTGCAAGGAATTTAGGAGTTTAATTGATACAAACCTCAATATGGAAACCCAGGTCACGAATGTATGCAAATCAACTACTTGACTACCGTAATGGTTTATTGTTTGGAATACCTGATAGTCTTATTTTTAAGTTACAAAGAGTCAAAAATTCATGTGTAAGACTTATCTACCGTGTCTCAAAGTTCAGTTCTACTAAACCTCTTCTGAGAGAACTCCAATGGTTGCCTGTATGCCAAAGAATTTCATTTAAAATGCTGTTAATTGTATATAAATCATTAATCGGTCAAGCCCCACATTACAGAATTACTCAAACTTAAAACCCAATCACACAGACGAAGCATGCGAAGTTCCACAGATAAATTATCGTTTCAGATCCCATTTCTTAAAACAAAAGTCAAACTTGGTGATCGTGCGTTTGCACTTGCTGCCCCCAAGCTATGGAATAGCCTGCCAATTGATATACATGTAAGAAGCTCTCCATCCTTGGCTCTCTTCAAATCAAAAATACAAACATATCTCTTAAGAAGGAAATATGCTGTGCAGATATTAGTGAAAAGAGCTCTGAACAACGCTGCTGAATATATCCATATATAAGCTGTGCTATACAAATTGAAGTTTATTATTAAAACTTAATGTTTATTATTATCATGTTAATAAATAAGTCGATTTAGTATTTACCTGTTAAAATGCTGTCTAAGATTTAAAGCCCGTCATTTTAACACTATTGGTTGAAGGTTTAAACAAGTTGTTCAAAAATTAAAACAAATTGCTTAAAAAGTCTAAATAATTTTATAAAAAGTTGAATGGCTAAACATAAAAGAAAAATGTTGCTTGAGTGACGGGCTAAAAAAACGTGCTTAGAATTTTAAACAGTGTTCTTTACAGTGATGGGGGCTTAAATTAAACATTTACGTCTGGGCCCCGTCTTACCAAGAGTTGTGATTGATCTGATCAACCTTAACGATATGGAACTCCTTATCCAACCCCCCCCCCCGCCTTCCAGGGAATTTGCACAATGTCCTGTGTAAACTAAGAGGGGCGCACACATTGTCAAAACAACATTGATGAATGTATGTATACATCTTATCTAGAAAGCATATTGTATTATCATGAACGATAGTTGCTGCAGTTGCTGGCTTTCCGCAGTTGTGGTTGATCGGATTTTGTCATTCTTTGTTAGACGCAACCCTAAATGTAAGAAAGTAGGAACCTACGTGTATCCCGGGGGCCACTTCCATTGACGAGTGAATACCATGGTGACCTTGGGTTTCGAAAAGCACCCTAAACAAGTATTTCCCATGTTCTGAAAATGCACCCCTTAACAAGTACTGGCGTGTGATACCCTACTTTAACAATATTATTGGAAACAAAACGGAACCCTTGACAGGTATTCCCTGAATTGACCCTCTAAACGAGTACAACGACATCTCAATTGTTATGTCACGGACGTTGGCTTTAACTTTACTTTCATTGGTTAGCTCAAATTGGACCCTAAGTGTTGGGGCTAAAAGTACATCCTTTATAAAGTATTTTAGGTTTTTTTTGGTATATACCCTCGCAAATTGGACAATAAACACGTAGTTTTCTTAGCGAAATATATACCTTTTTTCATTATTTGTGTTTTTGACACCCTTATTACGTTAAGTATGTTACGTGCCCTATCTTGAAAAAGATATCCTTCTTCCCTTGTTTTGGTCACGCATGGTATCCACTCGTCAATGGAAGTCCACCCCCCCCCCCGGAACCTATATCTTACCAGAAGACCAGTGTTGCCAACTCTAAGATCAGGACGATAGCTTTCATACATTACAGCTAGAGAGTTTCCTTCGTAGACGTTATACCAATTATGCCTGGTGCTGAAACCGATTCTAGCCGTTACTGACTTAGAGAGTGGATTCCAGTTGAAGCTGCCTCCCTGGTACATCGTCAGAACACCGCTTCTTCCTCCGTCAGTGAAGAGAATAGCTTGGTAGGTTACAGTCTAAGGGGGCATCGCAAGAGAAAGAAATATTTGCATTTAATGGCAAAGATGCTGTCGCAATCAATAGATCAATATCAGCAGTGGCAAATCATATTAAACTTCTTGATGCAAGTTAAAGAAGCATTATCAGAAATCAGTCACAAATTTGAAATTAATTACAAGACATATTAATGATTTACGGACCGAAAGTAGACTTGCAATTGATCGCAAGTCTTTTTTTTTAGCAACGCCCCATAACAGAGATGGGACTATAAGCATGTTTGTGCATAGTTTTCAGCACGGAATATACATGTATAATGTCCACGCCGGAGCAGTGTTGACACAACGCCAGGTTTGAATCAAACCGATGCTGTTCTAATACTGATTGGTATTGAATATATATATATGTATATATATAGTGCGTCCCAGAAAAACGAAACCGAGATTAACCGATGATTTATCATAACTTAATCACAAATACAATAGACAAATGACCTACCAAAGCTTAGAATCTCCTCTCTCATCTGATATTACTTAGATCATTCCTCATTCACGCATTAATGAGCAAAAAAATGAAGAAATGATACCAAACACTCATTTCGCGGGGGGTATCTGAATTTCAAAAAGAAAATCACATGCCTAAAAAATCAAAATCTGCTCTTTTATTTGATGCCTTAATCACCAAAAATGGTCATGAAGTGAAAAAGTTATGTTCCTTCGAAACATAATTTCATTAAATAAACGTGTTTTTACTGGTTTCCCACTGAAGCTATTGCATGGTTAACAAAACCAGAACTTTGTTATTTCTTGACAATTTTCTGTAATTTAGGTATCAAAATAAAGAGCAGATATTGAACTTTTTAAAAATGTGGTTTTCTTTATGAAACCAACATACAGCCCCCAAATTACTTTTAGGTATCCCCTCTTCAAATTGTGTTTGCTTACTCATGCGTGAATGAGAAATAATCTAAGTAACTTTAGATGAAAGAGGAGATTGGAAGCTTTACAATGGTAGGTCATTTGTCTATTGTATTCGTGATTAAGTTATGATAAATCATCGATAAACCTCGGTTTTGTTTTTTGTGGGACGCACTGTATATTGGTGTGGACATATATCTGGTGGTAATTCAACACGGCAATTTTTGCAGCATTTATACTCCGGTGTTTAAATTAAAGTGTTAGTTCAACACCCATAGGGGGGGGGGGCTCGTGCCCACCTGGATCCGCCTATGAAAGGTGTTTTTCTGTCTTTTCTAATATTTACCCTCACTTTTGGCTGTTATTTATCATTACACATACTCATTTTTTAAGATATTTTATATGTATAAGTTATGTACCTGTTACTTATATCAAAATTGTAGATTAAGTTTTATTCTTCTGCCCTGCATCGACAGTAATTATGGTAATGAGTCATGGCCTGGGCCTATCTTAATCTCTTACGTTTTTGTATTTACTTATTTGTAAATTTCTTTCCTTTATTGTGACTTCAAAAAAATGATATCGATTTTAATATAAATGTACATATATATATATAATCATAAATGGTATAGTGAATGCCGTAGAAATAAAATCATAGATTTAAAAGGAGCATAGCTCTCAAAAATGAAAGGTAAAGTCACACTCTTCGTCAGTATATATATATATATATATATATATATATAATTCAAACTTTACCTCTTGTCCTGGCACCGATCCCTGAGGTTGCACATTTTGCCACGTGACCTTGCAGATAAAGTTGATTCCATCGATAAACCGGAAGGACTCCAACCCTGCCGGAAGTGACAGAGATGCATACAGTCTTTCTTGTACCGCTGAGAGAAGAGCAACTGAGTTCCCATACCCCTTGTTGATGTCGTATACCTACCAAACAATGGGAATTGTGATATAATGATAAAATTAACAATAACATCAACAATTAACTGGTAATGATAAAGGACAGAAAATATCACGATAATGATAGCAATTATAGTATCAATACTAATGTTTATATTGATACTGACAGTGATGGAAATTATAATCATCTAGCAGTTGTAAATGGCCTAATAATAATACGTGTAAAAAATAGTTATAAGAAAAATAAAAACGAAAAATGATAATAAAACTAACGATAACAATAACAAATTAATAATAATTAATTAATTATTAATAATAATTTTGACATGTAAAATATACATTAAACTAGTATTCTTACATTACCAGAATATTATCATAAATTGATTGTCTTTATTTTGCCACGTTTATTTATAACAAACTTCCCATTTTTTTATTCAACTTTTAACCGCTAAATTAGTGTTGTCCCATTTTCAGGAAATAAAAAAGTCGGCTGATTTAAAGTACGTTTCTGTTTCTAGTTCAAATATTATTCCTTCTTCGAAGATTGAATTATTAGTAGTTCTGCGCTTAAATGTGTTTAAATATTGAAGGTCAAGTTCACCCCAGAAAATGTTAATTTGAATAAATAGAGCAAAATCAAACTAGCAAAACGCTGAAAATTTCATCAAAATCGGATGTAAAATAAAAAAGTTGTGACACTTCAAAATTTGTCTTATTTTTCAAAAAACAGTGATATGCACAACCCAAAGGAGAAATTCGATGACGTCCCTCACTCACTATTTCTTTCGTCTTTTATTGCTTGAATTCTACAATATTTCATTTTCTATAGATTTGACAATAACGACCAACTTGACTGAATCACATAGTATAAAACAATGCTCATTCCATATGTTCAGTGAGGAATTAATCATTGATTCACTTGACAATGAGGAGAAAAATAGAATATCCCCTATTTCATATAATAAAATACAAAAGAAATAGTGAGTGGATGACGTCACCAGTCTCCTCATTTGCATACCGACCAGGATGTGCATATAACTGTTTTGTGAAATGAAGCAAAAATTTGAAATGTCATAACTTTCTTATTTTACATCCGATTTTGATTAAAGGTATTGTTTAACTTTGTGAGCAGCTGATTAAAAAAAATCTCAAACCAAGATGAAACATGAGTACAAGTGCTTGTATTAGAACTAATAAACCCTGAAAACAACCATTATTGAGAATTAAAAGCTAAAACTACAAGGCAAACCCCGATTTTGTAAATTTGCGTCTTATAGACACCTAAATAGTACACATAAGTGTATGGGATGAAATTAAGATGGTGTTTCCGGTCACTTTATATTTCAATTTTTCAAGCAGTAAATAATTATTTTCGAATGCAATTTTTTCTGGGCTTCATTTTTGTAACATATCACATACACAGGTGACAAGCATGACAAGTGTGACCTTCTAGCTCAGATCTTTTTTAAAGTCAAACCAATGTTAACCAATCATTTTAAATGTTCATTGTCATGCTTGTTGAATTTTTTTTTATTCAATCAATTTTTTGTTGGGATGGACTTCTCTTTTCGATTCATGCAGCGTTAAAAAGGGGATAATCCCAACTATATATATTACATAATACTGCAGTTGGTCTTCATTTTAGATTGGGGATAGATGAACAGAACATTTTATATTAATTCGCTTCATTGAATCAGTGATTATCATGGTTTGTCTTTAGCAAATATTATTAACACAAGACAGATACTCACTTCCATAATTCTGTAATGAATCAAAATAATCAATACTTAGTTAACTTTCTACCGCAGTAACTTTGTCATTAAGCATTAAGGTAATGTGTAAACCTATTGTGATATGCTACTTAGCCCTATATTGCTCATACTAATGACTGGCTATGTAGAGGTTATAGATGTGCGGATAGTAGTTCAAAATAAATTTATATACTTGAATAACTTAACTGATAATACATGTAGACGCTTGAATTAACGCGGCATAAGGTCAACCGGTGCCCCCAAATAGCATGAGAGATGCATCGCGGTAGATATAAACAAATAATGCTTAATATGACGGAAGGTGGATGTACTTGTATAGGGTTTAGCTACGTGGATACTAATTCGAAAGATGTACTTGCATGACTTACCTGATAATAGATCCTTGGGTTACCGCGGTAAAGGTCGACCGGTGCACCAAATACCGCAATAGATGGATCGCGGTAGATATCAAAAAGGTTATATGACGACGGGTTGATGTACTTGTACAGGTGATAGCTACTTGGATAGTAGTTCGAAAAATGTATCATGCCCGTTGATGTACACTGTAATGATGAGATGAAACGGAAGAATAATACCGTCACGTTTCGTTATCGAAATTATTACTTGAACTTCTTATAGTTAGGCAATATTCTCGTCCAAGGTATTTTATTGAGAGATGGATGGAGGATTTGTAGTGGGATCATCGATCGTGGTACGTGCATTCTTCCTGTTAACTCCAATACAAGGGTTGTATTCCTCAAGTACCACGCCATAAAGGGGGAAGGCACATGCTTAATAATAATAATACATTTTGTAGGGCGCTTTATACTGGTGTTTCAAAGCGCACAGGTTGGCAGATTATAATAATAAACAGTCAATCCATTAAAACAATAAAAAAAATAAAAAGAAAACAAGTTATGAGAAAGGGTAGTTTTAAGTGACGATATGAAAATTTACACGGATGGAGCATTTTGAATATGAGTTGGGAGTTTATTCCAGAGGGTGGGAGCAACTACAGAAAATGCACGATCACCATATCGGATCTTAGTGCGAGGGCCATGAATCAAATTATTGGAATATGATGAACGTAGGGATCTGGCAGAAGTGGAAGAACAAAGGTAAAATAAGGTCTTGGAGATATTTGGGTGACACATTATGGGTAATTTTGTATACAATGAGTAGGATTTTGAATGTTATGCGAGAGTGAACCAGAAGCCAATGAAGTGATCGGAGAATAGGGGTGATGTGTTCGTGTTTCTTGCTCAAGGTTACCATTCTTGCTGCGGTGTTGAAGATTCGCTGGAGGGGGGAGATGGAAGAAATTGGGAGGCCGGCAAAGAGGGAGTTGCAATAGTCTAGATGGGATGAGACGAAGGAGTCAGGCATCAATAAGTATACCCTCTCCCGTATTGAAGTCTGGTAGAGGCTCCGTAGCTCTAAATTGCGATGAAAGATGTACCAGTTTTGATTTGGCTTCGTTGAGACGGAGTCTGTTCTTCGCTGACCAGACCTTGATGTCCTTGAGGCAGTCACTCAGTAGATTAACAGCATATATATTCTGGTCGGATGCCATGGATATGTAGATTTGCGTGTCATCTGCATACATGGCATAACTCACACCCCGAAGGTTAGTGATAATTTTTGCGAGAGGACCAGTGTACAGAAGAGGGCCCACAACAGACCCTTGGGGGACTCCACAGCTCAAAGCGAAAGGTGCTGAGCAAGTTCCATTGATAATCACCCGCTGAGTACGATCTTGCAGGTATGACTCAATCCAATTTAGAGCCGGTCCGGTAATGGAATAGTCATGTGCAAGACGCCAGAGCAACACTGAGTGATCTAACGTGTCAAATGCCGCATAATAGTCCAGTAGAAAGAGTGCAGCCTCGTTACCATTGTCGACGGTAAGCAGTAGATCGTTGAGTACTTTCAAGAGAGCCGTTTCTTTTGAATGAAAGTTGCGATATGTTGACTGCTTCTCAGGAAGCAAATGATGACTGTCCACATAGCACATGAGCCATGTGAGCTGGGATGCGACGATTCTCTCCAAAACCTTGCTAACAAATGGCAGATTGACAATAGGGCGATAATAGCCAAAGTCATTCGGATCAAGTTTGGGCTTTTTCAACAGAGGAAGAACTAGTGATGATTTGAATGATTCAGGGACAACACCTGTTGTGAGTGATGAATTGATCATATTTATGAGAAGCGGTAGAAGTTCGTCAATACAGTCTTTGAGCAACCAGGTTGGAAGAGGATCAAGACTTGATGAGATGGCAAAGTTGAACTTAAGTCACTGGAGTAAACTCACTCAGTTTGCAATTCAAAGAGCACACAGGATGTTGTTGATCACTAGGAACGTCTGGTGCAAAAGAGGACACAATATCACTGATACTCTTGCTAAAGAATTCACTGAATATGTTGGCGAGATCAGAAGCAGATGAGTGTTCAGGATAAATGGAGGACTGAGAGGGGGTGGAGAGTTTATGTACAATACTGAATAGCTGTTTGGTGCAAAAGAGGACACAATATCACTGATACTCTTGCAAAAGAATTCACTGAATATGTTGGCGAGATCAGAAGCAGATGAGTGTTCAGGATAAATGGAGGACTGAGAGTAGTGACCCACGGTACACCACTGTGGACATATCAATGACAATTTCTTGCATATCTTAATACATGATTGCAAAAAATTCCAAAATATTTCAGTCATCCCCCACCCATCAACACGGATTTACGCCAGTGGGAATAACAGAACATGAATAGGTATCTCTGGCATCAGAAGGCAGAGTGAATACATGGTTAACATTTAAAAGAAATACAATCAATGATACACAAAAGAAGAACCTGAGGAATTTAATCCCCTCCATTGTAGATGGAATGCCACTACTGTCTGTGATTAAAGAGGCAGAAGTGAAGTACAAACTGAACTGCCTGAACAATGAGTAAAATAGACAGTGAATAGAGGAATGAGTGCAAAACAGGAAACTGAAAATGGCAGTGTTGAGCAAGTTCAGATATGATACATAGAATACAACTTCTAAGTACTGAGCTAACTCACCAAAATATGAAATGAAAAAGGTCTAGCAAGATCCTTGAAATATACAGAGTACAGTGTTAACAACTAAATTCAATATAACCTCAAATTAATGCAAAAATCAACAAAATAAACAGAGCCCTAAATGAAAGAGGCTACCTCTATGGAGACGAACAGAAAAAAAAATGCTCTCTTAATTGGTGCCAAATTCAGCTCTGTGTATATCAGAGATAAGGTTCTACCTGACCTATGTATATGGTCACATGAGTAACTCGAACGGGATGTGGAACGTCAGACCCGGTTTCCAACCCGAGTAGCACTGGGTTTGTGAGAGCGCCTCAAGCGCCCCCCCCCCCCCCCGGCTGAGATTCACAATACTAGACTCAAACATGGCATCACCTCACTGATATATTGTACTTAACATAATACTCACTGTTATATAGGTGTATAAGTGACCATAGCTGATAGGAAACCCTGTATCCAGTCTTACAGTAAACCACGCTAGAAAGCTGTATTGAACATATCCTAGTGACCGGTCAAGTCCGGGACCATAATCGATGTAAATACGCTCTAGACAGAAAATTAAAAAATAAAGCAAATAATTAGCAGATGAGCGTGACGGACCAACTATCATTTCCAAGACGAAAATTTCATGTAGCTATGTTTTCCCCGAAGCGTTTATGACAAAAGAAAGCGCGCAAAATCACATGCCTGTCGCTGAGGAAGGCATAGTTTGTGCTATCCACTAAAACCAAAAGATGATTATTTGTTTTATATTCTGTCATTTCCAAAGAGATTCAGATGAAGCTATATATTTTCAAAACGAACCGTAGGAAAGAAAGAATTTGCATCCATAGGTCAATAGGCCCAACCGAGGAGGAAGTTATAGTTTGTCCTAACCACTAAAAACTAAGAGATTATTTGCTTTATATTCTACAATATTTTACCAATAGGAAAGCACCGTTGTGTTTGTTGGACAGATTTCGCTATATTTTTTTTAATAATTTTTTTCCCGGGGTGTTAGCAAGCGTAAATGACATTCAAATGATATTTTTGTCGACGGGAAAGGAGAGGGTGGTTGGTTTGGTAAGCCAGTCAGTCCGCAAGTCCCCATTTTAATGAGCAATTGAGCAAGATTTATCTATATAATTCCTCTCATGGCTGAATTCATGTCCCTGCAAAATCTCGTGAATTGTGAGACTTTCATTCTCAAAAAAATTAGCCACTTTTTCCTTGAGTAATATTGAGTATTGTTGTACCATAGGAAGGAATAAATGTTACTCTTTTATATTAGTTATTTCTTTTGAATAAACTATATTGATAAATAAGTGATTTTGTGAGCTGATAAGATGCCTCAAACAGAATTTCCTTCTTTCTTAACTTGCATGGTGCAAAATTTTGTGTTTTAGGCACAGACATTAATTGTATCATCAAAAAACTCAAACTATATATTTTCTTACAAAGTGGCTTCTTTGAGATTGGTCAGCAGCCAGCTTTTTCCATCAAGATGCAAGACGAGATTTATGAAATTTCTGAGTAACATAAAATTCAGAGTTCTGATTTGCTGAGTAATTTTTTTTCAAAACAACAGGCGCGGGTAATTTGAATAAATTAGCACATGGTATTAGTGTGACCTTGCAGAGGCGCAGTGTGGGGAACATTGGAATATGCGAAGTTGTGTGGTCTCTATGACCAATCAGAGCGCAGTATTCTTGTTTTTGAGCTGCTAAATGTACTTGGCCTATGAAAAGCTGACTGTTAACCCATCTAAAATACATCTTTTATAGAAATTGTGTCATATTAAAGCTTAGATTCTCAGCTTTATCATAATTTAAAAATCAATTGGTCTCAAAGAGAAATTAAGTGGAAAAACAAAAACTTTTGTTGCATATTTTTTTCTTTCAAGTTTTAGATCGAAGGTTTCACCTATATTGCACAATCTTTTTTAAAAATTCAATCGCATGACCTGACAGGATGACATTTCTTATTTATAAAGATACCAAAATCATTAGATTTGGTCAATATTTAGAGCAGCAATGGCGTAATAAAATGAGGTATTTTCGTCCGCACCAAGCTCATTAACAATGCAAAAATCCTTTAGTCATGAATATCACTTGGATAAAAGAAATTATTTGTTCTGGGCTTGCCGACTGACTGCAGCACTCAATGAGAAAGGGAAAATGGCGTCAAAAGGAACTTGGTATGGGAGATGATATAAAAGAGATTTTATGACGACCCAAGGGATGGTGTGAATGGGGTTCGAAGACGGGGTAATGGAGTGTTTGTACGTCTAAGCCCTGAATTATTTTTCGCTTTATAACAAAGGTTTCTTTGTAAAGCGATATATAAGTCAAGTATAATTATTAGCATTATGAATGAATATAATCACCATTGCAAGAAAATCCATCGCCTTCGTATCCATCTTGGCATTCACATGTATAACTTCCTATGGTGTTCACACACCGGGCGTTTACATCACAGCCATCGATGCCCGATGTACATTCGTTGATATCTGAATTGTATTGTGATAATTTCATATATGATCTGAGTAATAGCCCATCATTAAACATAAACAAAATATTAATATGTTGTATTTTATGAGTATTATTCTATCGTCATCTATTATCATCATTAATGAAATGAATCATTATAATAATTATCAAAATCACTATAGTATCATTGTGATGTAATGACCGTTACTATCCATTAACATATAACATTGAATGATTGATACCACACAACAATTAAACATTTTACGCAACAAAAAATGAATTCATCATGGTAAAAATAATCAGCAATCAGCAATGCATGCCGGGGAGCGACCATAAGCACAGCTGCTTTAAGAAGAACGCCAGTATACGGCCTCACTGACCAGTGTCATCAATGGTAATTGTTTCATAGAAAAAAAGTGTATTTTTTCGCTGGCCCCGACATTAAGCTTCGCTCCGCCGCCGCCCCTATGACATGTATGAGGATGCATATACAAGTGGTAATTGAAGAAGAAGAAGTAGAAGTATTAGATGTACTAGTAGTAATAGTAGTTGTAGGAGAAGTAGTAGAAGTAGTAGTAATAGTAGTAGTAATAGTAGTTGTTGTACTACTAGTAGTAGTAGTAGTAGTAGTTGTTGAAGTAGTAGCAGAAGCAGTGGTGGTGGTGGTAGTAGTAGTAGAAGTAGTGGTACTAGTACAAGTAGTAAAAGTAGTAGTAGCAGTAGTAATAGTAGTAGTAGTAGTAGCAGTAGTAGTAGTAGTAGTAGTAGTAGTAGTAGTAATAGTAGTAGTAGCAGTAGCTGCAGTGGTGGTGGAAGTAGTAGTAGTAATAGTAAAAGTAGTAGTAATAGTAGTAGTAATAGTAGTACTAGTAGTAATAGTTGAAGCATTAGTAGGAGTAATAATAGTAGTAGTAATAGTAGTACTAGTAGTAGTAGTAGTAGTAGTAGTAGTAGTAGCAGCAGTAGTAGGAGTAGTAGTAATCGTTGAAGTAGAAGCAGTAGCAGTGGTGGTGGTGGTAGTAATAGTAGTAGTAGTAATAACTAACAGTAGTAGTAGTAATAGTAGTACTATATAGTAGTAATAATAGTAGTAGCAGTAGTAGTTATAGTAGTAAATAGAAGTAGTAGTAGCAATAGCGGTAGTAGTAATGGTGGTAACAGTAGTAGTAGTAGTAGTAGTAATAGTAATAGTAGTAGTAGTAGAAGTAATAGTACTAGTAGTAGTAGTAGTAGTAGTAGTAGTAGTAGTAGTAGTAGTAGTAGTGGTAGTAGTAGTAGTAGGTGTGTTGCTAAACTTCGAGTCTCGAGTTTCGAGTCTTAAAGTGATTGGTTAACATTGGTTTGACTTTTTTTTAAATCTGAGCTAGAAGGTCACACTTTGTCACCTGTGTCTGTGATATGTTACAAAAATGAAGCCCAGAAAAATTGCGTTCGAAAATAATTATTTAGTGCTTCAAAAATTGAAATCTTAATTTCATCCCATACACTTATGTGTGCTATTAAGGCGTCAAGAAGACGCCTATGTACACAATCGGGGTTTGCCTTGTAGTTTTAGCTTTTCATTCTCAATGATGGTTATTTTCAGGCTTTGTACACATGTTTCATCTTGGTTTGATAATTTTTTAAATCGGCTGCTCACAAAGTTAAACAATACCTTTAAGTTGCCAAAATTCCATTGGATTAGTTATTTAAGACTTTATTGCTTTTCAGCCGCTTTTTTCTCACGGATTTGCGAAATATTTCTGTCACGCCCGTAAACACTTTCATTCTGATGCCGCTAAAATCATAAAAGAAAATGACATTGATATGTTGTAAGAAATTGATCGGAGCAAACGTGTTTACGCTCTTCTCAGCCATTCGTTGCGAGCTTTCAAGAAGAACATGATTAAACTTCTCGATTGAATAATTATGAAAGGTTACGCAATTAAAGGCTGGAGAATAGCCATGAGAAGTGTTTGCCTACCGCGATTAAAAAGAAATTGTGGCTAAAACATTATGAATCAAAAGAATAAGGAAAAAACAAAGCTCTGTAATGACATAAACAAAAATCGTTTAATACACGTTTCCGCCAATAGTGGAATAAATAATTTTGATTGCTCTGTAAATGGGATGTCGAGGTGTATCTTCTACTATAAACAAAGTATCAGAAATCGGAATTATAATATTTTGTTAATAGTAGTAGATAGGCCTCGACATTCTATTTACAAATCTATCAAATTGATTGCTCCTACTATTGGTAATAAAGGACAGCGGTTTTAACTCGAAGTTTGTAAAAATTCGAGTCTCGCCTTTCTCATCCGAATTATAATATTTCGTTAATGTAGATAGACCTTCACATTCTATTTACAAATCAATCAAATTTAGTTTTTCCTACTAATGGTGGAAAAGTGTATTTAACGATTTTTGCTTATGTCATTATAGAGCCTTTTTTAAATTGAATTTATTCATAGTGTTTTTAGCTAAAATTTCTATATTAATCGCGGGAGGCTACATGAGTGTACTCTCCAGCCTCTAATTGCATATCTTTTTATAATCGTCCAATCGAGAAGTTAAATCATTTTCTACTGCATAGCTCGCTTCGATTATCTGAGAAACGATAAAGCATATTTTGCCCCAATGGAATCACAAGCTTGCAACATTTCAACTTCATTTCCTTTTATGTCCTTAGAAGATTTTAGCGGCACCAGAGTAAAAGTGTTTTACGTGCATGATTTCGCTAATATGTGGATAATAGCGGCTTAAAAGCAATTAAAAGCGACGGTCTCTAATGACCAATTCCAATGAAATTTTTGAACCTCAAGACTCGAGACTCGAAGTTTACCAACACACTATTAGTAGTAGTAGTAGTAGTAGTAGTAGTAGTAGTAGAAGAAGAAGTAATAGCAGTAATAGCAGTAGTAGTAGTAGTAGCAGTAGTAGTAGTAGTAGTAGTAGTAGTAGTAGTAGTAGTAGTAGTACAAGCAGCAGCAGTAGTAGTAGTAGTAGAAGTAAGAGAGGCCGTTCTCATGACGCTTTCTAAAACTAGTTTACTGGAAACCGATTCAGGAAACCACTTTGGAAGATCGCGTTGCCAGCGTTCTCACTTGATCACACGAAAGTGGTTTTCAAAATCACTTCACGTAAAGCGCTCTTGTTGCAATGGAGACGCTCTCAGAAGGGTGACACTTTGTCGCGCGAAATTTGAAACCGCAACATAGGCATTCTACACCTGTCGTGTGGAGTAGCGCGCTCAAAACGTGCGAGGATCGCTCCCCGAAGAACGGTTGTGTCCTCACTTACGCTAAAACCAGTTTAACAAGGCAAAGCGATCTTGAAAACTACATCGCGAGGTGGTTTTCCAAACTGGTTTGGAAGATCGCTTCCAAGACCGCTTTGACCGTTCTCACTACGCGTTAAACTAGTTTAAACTAAACTAGTTTCCAGTAAACTAGTTTTAGGAACGTAGTGACAACAGCCTCGTAGTAGTAGTAGTAGTAGTAGTAGTAGTAGTAGTAGTAGTAATAGTAGCAGCAGCAGATAGATAAATGGTATGTTGATAAACGTCAAATGATTATTGATGGTAATGCCGGATTTGAATTAATTTACAAGGAAATAGTGGCACAAGAATATTGGAACATAAAGACAGATAAATTGAAAGATAGCTAGCTAGCTAGCTAGATAGATAGATAGATAAAAAAAAACAGATCGATAGATAAACCAGTGAGATAGAAAGAGAGAAGGGAAACGAGAGAGAGATAAAGAAAGAGAAAAGGAGAAGCATTATCACACCTGTAGTAGAAACGATAACAGAAGTCGTAGTAGGCATTTTAGTTGTTGTAGGAATCGCTGTACTAACATCCTTCAAAGTGCTGCTTTCAGTTGTATCAGCCGATGTAGTGCCTTCAGTTGTTGTATCAGCTGGTGTAGTTTCTTCCGTTGTTGTGTCAGTTGATGTAGATCCTTCTGTTGTTGTATCAGGTGGTGTATTTTCTTCTGTTGTATCAGCTGGTGTAGTTTCTTCTGTAGTATCTGCTGAAGTAATATCTTCAGTTGTTGTTTCAGCTGGTGTAGTTTCATCTGTTCCTGTATGACTTGGTGTAGATCCTTCTGTTGTTGTATCAGCTGGTGAAGTTGCTTCTGTTGTTGTATCAGCTGGTGTAGTTTCTTCTGTTGTTGTATCAGCTGGTGAAGTTGCTTCTGTTGTTGTATCAGCTGGTGAAGTTGCTTCTGTTGTTGTATCAGATGGTGTAGTTTCTTCTGTTGTTGTATCAACTGATGTGCCTTCAGTTGTTGTATCAACTGGTGTAGTTTCTTCCGTTGTTGTGTCAATTGAAGTAGATTCTTCGGTTGTTGTATCAGCTACAGTAGTTTCATCTGTTGCTGTATCAGCTGATGTAGTTTCTTCTGTTGTTGTATCAGCTGGTGTAGTTTTATCTGTTGCCGTGTCAGCTGGTGTAGTTTCTTCTGTTGTATCTGCTGAAGTAGTATCTTCAGTTGTTGTTTCAGCTGGAGTAGTTTCATCTGTTGCTGTATGAGTTGGTGTACTTTGTTCTATTGTCGTATCAGCTGGTGTAGTCACTTCCGTTGTTGTGTAATATGGTGTACTTGCTTCTGTTGTTGTATCAGCCGGTGTAGTTTCTTCTGTTGCTGTATCAGCCGGTGTAGTTTCTTCTGTTGCTGTATCAGCTGGTGTAGTTTTTTCTCTTGTTGTATCAGCTGGTGTAGTTTCTTCTGTTCGTGTATCAGCTGGTGAAGATTCTTCTGTTGTATCAGCTGCTGTAGTTTCTTCTGTTGTATCTGCTGAAGTAGAATCTCCAGTTGTTGTTTCAGCTGGTGTAGTTTCATCTGTTGCTGTATGAGCTGGTGTAGTTTTTTCTGTTGTTGTATCAGCTGGTGTAGTTTCTTCTGTTGTTGTATCAGCTGGTGTAGTTTCTTCAATAGTTGTAACAGTTGATGTAGTTTCTTCAGTTGTTGTATCAGCTGGTGTAGTTTCTTCTGTTGCTGTATCAGCTGGTGTAGTTTCTTCTGTTGCTGTATCAGCTGGTGTAGTTTCTTCAGTTGTTGTATCTGCTAGTGTAGTTTCTTCAGTTGTTGTATCAGCTGGTGTAGTTTCTTCTGTTGTTATATCAGCTTGTGTAGTTTCTTTAGTTGTTGTATCAGCTGGTGTAGTTTCTTCTGTTGTATCTGCTGAAGTAGTTTCTTCAGTTGTTGTATCAGCTGGTGTAGTTCCCTCAGTTGTTGTATGAGCTGGTGTAGTTTCTTCAGTTGTTGTATCAGCTGGTGTAGTTTCTTCAGTTGTTGTATCAGCTGGTGTAGTTTCTTTTGTTGTATCTGCTAAAGTAGTATCTTCAGTTATTGTATCTGCTGGTGTAGTTCCCTCAGTTGTTGTATAAGCTGGTGTAGTTTCTTCAGTTGTTGTATCAGCTTGTGTAGTTTCTTCAGTTGTTGTATCAGCTGGTGTAGTTTCTTCAGTTGTTGTATCAGCTGGTGTAGTTTCTTTTGTTGTTGTATCAGCTGGTGTAGTTTCTTCAGTTGTTGCATCAGTTGGTGTGTCAGCTGATGTAGTTTCTTCGGTTGTTGTAACAGTTGGTGTAGTTAATTCAGTTGTTGTATCATCAGGAGTAGTTTCTTCAGTTGTTGTATCAGCTGGTGTAGTTTCTTCTGTTGTTGCATCAGCTGGTGTAGTATCTTTTATTGTTGTATCTGTTGGTGTAGTTTCATCCGTTGTTATATCAGCCTGGGTAATTTCATCTGTTGCTGTATCAGCTGGTGTAGTTTCTTCCGTTGTTGTATCAGCTGGTGTAGTTTCTTCAGTTGTTGTATCAGCTGGTGTAGTTTCTTCAGTTGTTGTATCAGCTGGTGTAGTTTCTTCAGTTGTTGTATCAGCTTGTGTAGTTTCTTCAGTTGTTGTATCTGCTGGTGTAGTTTCTTCAGTTGTTGTATCAGCTGGTGTAGTTTCTTTTGTTGTTGTATCAGCTGGTGTAGTTTCTTCAGTCGTTGTATCAGCTGGAGTAGTTTTTTCTGTTGTTGTATCAGCTGGTGTAGTCAATTTCTTTGTTGTGTAATATGGTGTAGTTTCTTCAGTTGTTGTATCAGCTGGTGTAGTTTCTTCTGTTGTTGCATCAGCTGGTGTAGTATCTTTTATTGTTGTATCTGTTGGTGTAGTTTCATCCGTTGTTATATCAGCCTGGGTAATTTCATCTGTTGCTGTATCAGCTGGTGTAGTTTCTTCAGTTGTTGTATCAGCTGGAGTAGTTTTTTCTGTTGTTGTATCAGCTGGTGTAGTCAATTTCGTTGTTGTGTAATATGGTGTAGTTTCTTCAATTGTTGTATCAGCTGGTGTAGTTTCTTCTGTTGTTGTATCAGCTGGTGTAGTTTCTTCAGTTGTTGTATATGTTGGTGTAGTTTCATCCGTTGTTATATCAGCCTGGGTAATTTCATCTGTTGCTGTATCAGCTGGTGTAGTTTCTTCCGTTGTTGTATCAGCTGGTGTAGTTTCTTCAGTTGTTGTATCAGCTGGTGTAGTTTCTTCAGTTGTTGTATCTGCTGGTGTAGTTTCTTCAGTTGTTGTATCAGCTGGTGTAGTTTCTTTTGTTGTTGTATCAGCTGGTGTAGTTTCTTCAGTTGTTGCATCAGTTGGTGTGTCAGCTGATGTAGTTTCTTCGGTTGTTGTAACAGTTGGTGTAGTTAATTCAGTTGTTGTATGAGCTGGTGTAGTTTCTTCTGTTGTTGCATCAGCTGGTGTAGTATCTTTTGTTGTATCAGCTGGTGTAGTTTCTTCAGTTGTTGTATCTGCTGGTGTAGTTTCTTCAGTTGTTGTATCAGCTGGTGTAGTTTCTTTTGTTGTTGTATCAGCTGGTGTAGTTTCTTCAGTTGTTGCATCAGTTGGTGTGTCAGCTGATGAAGTTTCTTCGGTTGTTGTAACAGTTGGTGTAGTTAATTCAGTTGTATCATCAGGAGTAGTTTCTTCAGTCGTTGTATCAGCTGGAGTAGTCTCTTCTCTTGTTGTATCAGCTTGTGTAGTCAATTCCGTTGTTGTGTAATATGGTGTAGTTTCTTCTGTTGTTGCATCCGCTGGTGTAGTATCTTTTATTGTTGTATCTGTTGGTTTAGTTTCATCCGTTGTTATATCAGCCTGGGTAATTTCATCTGTTGCTGTATCAGCTGCTGTAGTTTCTTCTCTTGTTGTATCAGCTGGTGTAGTTTCTTCCGTTGTTGTATCCGCTGGTGTAGTTTCTTCCGTTGTTGTATCCGCTGGTGTAGTTTCCTCTGTTGTATCTGCTAAAGTAGTATCTTCAGTTATTGTATCTGCTGGTGTAGTTCCCTTAGTTGTTGTATAAGCTGGTGTAGTTTCTTCAGTTGTATCAGCTTGTGTAGTTTCTTTCATTGTTGTATCAGCTGGTGTTGTTTCTTCAGTTGTGGCATCAGCTGATGTGTCAGCTGATGTAGTTTCTTCGGTTGTTGTAACAGTTGGTGTAGTTAATTCAGTTGTTGTATCATCAGGAGTAGTTTCTTCAGTCGTTGTATCAGCTCGAGTAGTTTTTTCTGTTGTTGTATCAGCTGGTGTAGTATCTTTTATTGTTGTATCTGTTGGTGTAGTTTCATCCGTCGTTATATCAGCCTGGGTAATTTCATCTGTTGCTGTATCAGCTGGTGTAGTTTCTTCCGTTGTTGTATCCGCTGGTGTAGTTTTTTCTGTTTGTTCTGCTGGTTTAGTTTCTTCAGTCGTTGTATCAGCTGGTGTAGTTCCCTCAGTTGTTGTATAAGCTTGTGTAGTTTCTTCAGTTGCTGTATGAGATGCTGTAGTTTCTTCAGTTGTTGTATCTGCTGGTGTAGTTTCTTCAGTTGTTGTATCTCCTGGTGTAGTTCCCTCAGTTGTTGTATAAGCTAGTGTAGTTTCTTCAGTTGTTGTATCAGCTTCTGTAGTTTCTTCAGTTGCTGTATCAGATGCTGTAGTTTCTTCAGTTGTTGTATCTGCTGGTGTAGTTTCTTCAGTTGTTGTATCAGCTTGTGTAATTTCTTTTGTTGTTGTATCAGCTGGTGTTGTTACTTCAGTTGTGGCATCAGCTGGTGTGTCAGCTGATGTAGTTTCTTCGGTTGTTGTAACAGTTGGTGCAGTGAATTCAGTTGTTGTATCATCAGGAGTAGTTTCTTCAGTCGTTGTTTCAGCTGGAGTAGTTTTTTGAGTTGTTGTATCAGCTGGTGTAGTATCTTTTATTGTTGTATCTGTTGGTGTAGTTTCATCCGTTGTTATATCAGCCTGGGTAATTTCATCTGTTGCTGTATCAGCTGGTGTAGTTTCTTCAGTTGTTTCAGCTGGTGTAGTTTCTTCTGTTGTATCTGCTAAAGTAGTATCTTCAGTTATTATATCCGCTGGTGTAGTTTCTTCTGTTGCTGTATCAGCTGGTGTAGTTTCTTTTGTTGTTGTATCAGCTGGTGTAGTTTCTTCAGTTGTTGTATCAGCTAGTGTAGTTTCTTTAGTTGTTGTATCAGCTGGTGTAGTTTCTTCTGTTGTTGTAACACCTGGTGTAGTTTCTTCAGTTCTTGTATCAGCTAGTGTAGTTTCTTCAGTTGTTTTGTCAGCTGGTGTAGTTTCTTCTGTTGTTGTATCACCTGGTGTAGTTTCTTCAGTTGTTGTATCTGTTGGTGTAGTTTCATCCGTTGTTATATCAGCCTGGGTAATTTCATCTGTTGCTGTATCAGCTGGTGTAGTTTCTTCCGTTGTTGTATCCGCTGGTGTAGTTTCTTCTGTTGTATCTGCTGGTGTAGTTTCTTCAGTCGTTGTATCAGCTGGTGTAGTTCCCTCAGTTGTTGTATAAGCTGGTGTAGTTTCTTCAGTTGTTGTATCAGCTTGTGTAGTTTCTTCAGTTGCTGTATCAGATGCTGTAGTTTCTTCAGTTGTTGTATCTGCTGGTGTAGTTTCTTCAGTTGTTGTATCTCCTGGTGTAGTTCCCTCAGTTGTTGTATAAGCTGGTGTAGTTTCTTCAGTTGTTGTATCAGCTTCTGTAGTTTCTTCAGTTGCTGTATCAGATGCTGTAGTTTCTTCAGTTGTTGTATCTGCTGGTGTAGTTTCTTCAGTTGTTGTATCAGCTGGTGTAGTTTCTTTTGTTGTTGTATCAGCTGGTGTTGTTACTTCAGTTGTGGCATCAGCTGGTGTGTCAGCTGATGTAGTTTCTTCGGTTGTTGTAACAGTTGGTGTAGTAAATTCAGTTGTTGTATCATCAGGAGTAGTTTCTTCAGTCGTTGTATCAGCTGGAGTAGTTTTTTGAGTTGTTGTATCAGCTGGTGTAGTATCTTTTATTGTTGTATCTGTTGGTGTAGTTTCATCCGTTGTTATATCAGCCTGGGTAATTTCATCTGTTGCTGTATCAGCTGGTGTAGTTTCTTCCGTTGTTGTATCCGCTGGTGTAGTTTCTTCTGTTGTATCTGCTGGTGTAGTTTCTTCAGTCGTTGTATCAGCTGGTGTAGTTCCCTCAGTTGTTGTATAAGCTTGTGTAGTTTCTTCAGTTGCTGTATGAGATGCTGTAGTTTCTTCAGTTGTTGCATCAGTTGGTTTGCCAGCTGATGTAGTTTCTTCGGTTGTTGTAACAGTTGGTGTAGTTAATTCAGTTGTTGTATCATCAGGAGTAGTTTCTTCAGTCGTTGTATCAGCTGGAGTAGTTTTTTCTGTTGTTGTATCAGCTGGTGTAGTCAATTTCGTTGTTGTGTAATATGGTGTAGTTTCATCTGTTGTTATATCAGCCTGGGTAATTTCATCTGTTGCTGTATCAGCTGGTGTAGTTTCTTCAGTTGTTGTATCAGCTGGTGTAGTTTCTTCAGTTGTTGTATCAGCTGGTGTAGTTTCTTCTGTTGTTGCATCAGCTGGTGTAGTATCTTTTATTGTTGTATCTGTTGGTGTAGTTTCATCCGTTGTTATATCAGCCTGGGTAATTTCATCTGTTGCTGTATCAGCTGGTGTAGTTTCTTCCGTTGTTGTATCCGCTGGTGTAGTTTCTTCTGTTGTATCTGCTGGTGTAGTTTCTTCAGTCGTTGTATCAGCTGGTGTAGTTCCCTCAGTTGTTGTATAAGCTTTTGCAGTTTCTTCAGTTGTTGTATCAGCTGCTGTAGTTTCTTCAGTTGTTGTATCTGCTGGTGTAGTTTCTTCAGTTGTTGTATCAGCTGGTGTAGTTTCTTTTGTTGTTGTATCAGCTGGTGTTGTTACTTCAGTTGTGGCATCAGCTGGTGTGTCAGCTGATGTAGTTTCTTCGGTTGTTGTAACAGTTGGTGTAGTGAATTCAGTTGTTCTATCATCAGGAGTAGTTTCTTCAGTCGTTGTTTCAGCTGGAGTAGTTTTTTGAGTTGTTGTATCAGCTGGTGTAGTATGTTTTATTGTTGTATCTGTTGGTGTAGTTTCATCCGTTGTTATATCAGCCTGGGTAATTTCATCTGTTGCTGTATCAGCTGGTGTAGTTTCTTCGGTTGTTGTAACAGTTGGTGCAGTGAATTCAGTTGTTGTATCATCAGGAGTAGTTTCTTCAGTCGTTGTTTCAGCTGGAGTAGTTTTTTGAGTTGTTGTATCAGCTGGTGTAGTATCTTTTATTATTGTATCTGTTGGTGTAGTTTCATCCGTTGTTATATCAGCGTGGGTAATTTTATCTGTTGCTGTATCAGCTGGTGTAGTTTCTTCTGTTGTTTCAGCTGGTGTAGTTTCTTCTGTTGTATCTGCTAAAGTAGTATCTTCAGTTATTATTTCCGCTGGTGTGGTTTCTTCTGTTGCTGTATCAGCTGGTGTAGTTTCTTTTCTTGTTGTATGAGCTGGTGTAGTTTCTTCAGTTGTTGTATCAGCTTGTGTAGTTTCTTTTATTGTTGTATCAGCTGGTGTAGTTTCTTCTGTTGTAACACCTGGTGTAGTTTCTTCAGTTCTTGTATCAGCTAGTGTAGTTTCTTCAGTTGTTGTATCAGCTGGTGTAGTTTCGTCAGTTGTTGTATATGTTGGTGTAGTTTCATCCGTTGTTATATCAGCCTGGGTAATTTCATCTGTTGCTGTATCAGCTGGTGTAGTTTCTTCAGTTGTTGTATCAGCTGGTGTAGTTTCTTCAGTTGTTGTATCAGCTGGTGTAGTTTCTTCTGTTGTAACACCTGGTGTAGTTTCTTCAGTTCTTGTATCAGCTAGTGTAGTTTCTTCAGTTGTTTTGTCAGCTGGTGTAGTTTCTTCTGTTGTTGTATCACCTGGTGTAGTTTCTTCAGTTGTTGTATATGTTGGTGTAGTTTCATCCGTTGTTATATCAGCCTGGGTAATTTCATCTGTTGCTGTATCAGCTGGTGTAGTTTCTTCAGTTGTTGTATCAGCTGGTGTAGTTTCTTCAGTTGTTGTATCAGCTGGTGTAGTTTCTTCTGTTGTTGCATCAGCTGGTGTAGTATCTTTTATTGTTGTATCTGTTGGTGTAGTTTCATCCGTTGTTATATCAGCCTGGGTAATTTCATCTGTTGCTGTATCAGCTGGTGTAGTTTCTTCCGTTGTTGTATCCGCTGGTGTAGTTTCTTCTGTTGTATCTGCTGGTTTAGTTTCTTCAGTCGTTGTATCAGCTGGTGTAGTTCCCTCAGTTGTTGTATAAGCTTGTGTAGTTTCTTCAGTTGCTGTATGAGATGCTGTAGTTTCTTCAGTTGTTGTATCTGCTGGTGTAGTTTCTTCAGTTGTTGTATCTCCTGGTGTAGTTCCCTCAGTTGTTGTATAAGCTGGTGTAGTTTCTTCAGTTGTTGTATCAGCTTCTGTAGTTTCTTCAGTTGCTGTATCAGATGCTGTAGTTTCTTCAGTTGTTGTATCTGCTGGTGTAGTTTCTTCTGTTGTTGTATCAGCTGGTGTAGTTTCTTTTGTTGTTGTATCAGCTGGTGTTGTTACTTCAGTTGTGGCATCAGCTGGTGTGTCAGCTGATGTAGTTTCTTCGGTTGTTGTAACAGTTGGTGCAGTGAATTCAGTTGTTGTATCATCAGGAGTAGTTTCTTCAGTCGTTGTATCAGCTGGAGTAGTTTTTTCAGTTGTTGTATCAGCTGGTGTAGTATCTTTTATTGTTGTATCTGTTGGTGTAGTTTCATCCGTTGTTATATCAGCCTGGGTAATTTCATCTGTTGCTGTATCAGCTGGTGTAGTTTCTTCAGTTGTTTCAGCTGGTGTAGTTTCTTCTGTTGTATCTGCTAAAGTAGTATCTTCAGTTATTATTTCCGCTGGTGTGGTTTCTTCTGTTGCTGTATCAGCTGGTGTAGTTTCTTTTGTTGTTGTATGAGCTGGTGCAGTTTCTTTAGTTGTTGTATAAGCTAGTGTAGTTTCTTCAGTTGTTTTATCAGCTGGTGTAGTTTTTTCTGTTGTTGTATCAGCTGGTGTAGTCAATTTCTTTGTTGTGTAATATGGTGTAGTTTCTTCAGTTGTTGTATCAGCTGGTGTAGTTTCTTCTGTTGTTGCATCAGCTGGTGTAGTATCTTTTATTGTTGTATCTGTTGGTGTAGTTTCATCCGTTGTTATATCAGCCTGGGTAATTTCATCTGTTGCTGTATCAGCTGGTGTAGTTTCTTCCGTTGTTGTATCCGCTGGTGTAGTTTCTTTTGTTGTATCTGCTGGTTTAGTTTCTTCAGTCGTTGTATCAGCTGGTGTAGTTCCCTCAGTTGTTGTATAAGCTTGTGTAGTTTCTTCAGTTGCTGTATGAGATGCTGTAGTTTCTTCAGTTGTTGTATCTGCTGGTGTAGTTTCTTCAGTTGTTGTATCTCCTGGTGTAGTTCCCTCAGTTGTTGTATAAGCTGGTGTAGTTTCTTCAGTTGTTGTATCAGCTTCTGTAGTTTCTTCAGTTGCTGTATCAGATGCTGTAGTTTCTTCAGTTGTTGTATCTGCTGGTGTAGTTTCTTCTGTTGTTGTATCAGCTGGTGTAGTTTCTTTTGTTGTTGTATCAGCTGGTGTTGTTACTTCAGTTGTGGCATCAGCTGGTGTGTCAGCTGATGTAGTTTCTTCGGTTGTTGTAACAGTTGGTGTAGTGAATTCAGTTGTTGTATCATCAGGAGTAGTTTCTTCAGTCGTTGTTTCAGCTGGAGTAGTTTTTTGAGTTGTTGTATCAGCTGGTGTAGTATCTTTTATTGTTGTATCTGTTGGTGTAGTTTCATCCGTTGTTATATCAGCCTGGGTAATTTCATCTGTTGCTGTATCAGCTGGTGTAGTTTCTTCAGTTGTTTCAGCTGGTGTAGTTTCTTCTGTTGTATCTGCTAAAGTAGTATCTTCAGTTATTATATCCGCTGGTGTAGTTTCTTCTGTTGCTGTATCAGCTGGTGTAGTTTCTTTTGTTGTTGTATCAGCTGGTGTAGTTTCTTCAGTTGTTGTATAAGCTAGTGTAGTTTCTTCAGTTGTTTTGTCAGCTGGTGTAGTTTTTTCTGTTGTTGTATCAACTGGTGTAGTCAATTTCTTTGTTATGTAATATGGTGAAGTTTCTTCAGTTGTTGTATCAGCTGGTGTAGTTTCTTCTGTTGTTGCATCAGCTGGTGTAGTATCTTTTATTGTTGTATCTGTTGGTGTAGTTTCATCCGTTGTTATATCAGCCTGGGTAATTTCATCTGTTGCTGTATCAGCTGGTGTAGTTTCTTCCGTTGTTGTATCCGCTGGTGTAGTTTCTTTTGTTGTATCTGCTGGTGTAGTGTCTTCAGTCGTTGTATCAGCTGGTGTAGTTCCCTCAGTTGTTGTATAAGCTTGTGTAGTTTCTTCAGTTGCTGTATGAGATGCTGTAGTTTCTTTAGTTGCTGCATCAGTTGGTTTGCCAGCTGATGTAGTTTCTTCGGTTGTTGTAACAGTTGGTCTAGTTAATTCAGTTGTTGTATCATCAGGAGTAGTTTCTTCAGTAGTTGTATCAGCTGGAGTAGTTTTTTCTGTTGTTGTATCAGCTGGTGTAGTAAATTTCGTTGTTGTGTAATATGGTGTAGTTTCATCCGTTGTTATATCAGCCTGGGTAATTTCATCTGTTGCTGTATCAGCTGGTGTAGTTTCTTCAGTTGTTGTTTCCGCTGGTGTAGTTTCTTCAGTTGTTGTATCAGCTGGTGTAGTTTCTTCTGTTGTTGCATCAGCTGGTGTGGTATCTTTTATTGTTGTATCTGTTGGTGTAGTTTCATCCGTTGTTATATCAGCCTGGGTAATTTCATCCGTTGCTGTATCAGCTGGTGTAGTTTCTTCCGTTGTTGTATCCGCTGGTGTAGTTTCTTCTGTTGTATCTGCTGGTGTAGTTTCTTCAGTCGTTGTATCAGCTGGTGTAGTTCCCTCAGTTGTTGTATAAGCTTGTGTAGTTTCTTCAGTTGCTGTATGATATGCTGTAATTTCTTCAGTTGTTGTATCTGCTGGTGTAGTTTCTTCAGTTGTTGTATCTCCTAGTGTAGTTCCCTCAGTTGTTGTATAAGCTGGTGTAATTTCTTCAGTTGAAGTATCAGCTTCTGTAGTTTCTTCAGTTGCTGTATCAGATGCTGTAGTTTCTTCAGTTGTTGTATCTGCTGGTGTAGTTTCTTCAGTTGTTGTATCAGCTGGCGTAGTTTCTTTTGTTGTTGTATCAGCTGGTGTTGTTACTTCAGTTGTGGCATCAGCTGGTGGGTCAGCTGATGTAGTTTCTTCGGTTGTTGTAACAGTTGGTGCAGTGAATTCAGTTGTTCTATCATCAGGAGTAGTTTCTTCAGTCGTTGTTTCAGCTGGAGTAGTTTTTTCAGTTGTTGTATCAGCTGGTGTAGTATCTTTTATTGTTGTATCTGTTGGTGTAGTTTCATCCGTTGTTATATCAGCCTGGGTAATTTCATCTGTTGCTGTATCAGCTGGTGCAGTTTCTTCGGTTGTTTCAGCTGGTGTAGTTTTTTCTGTTATATCTGCTAAAGTAGTATCTTCAGTTATTATTTCCGCTGGTGTGGTTTCTTCTGTTGCTGTATCAGCTGGTGTAGTTTCTTTTGTTGTTGTATGAGCTGGTGTAGTTTCTTCAGTTGTTGTATAAGCTAGTGTAGTTTCTTCAGTTGTTTTGTCAGCTGGTGTAGTTTTTTCTGTTGTTGTATCAACTGGTGTAGTCAATTTCTTTGTTATGTAATATGGTGAAGTTTCTTCAGTTGTTGTATCAGCTGGTGTAGTTTCTTCTGTTGTTGCATCAGCTGGTGTAGTATCTTTTATTGTTGTATCTGTTGGTGTAGTTTCATCCGTTGTTATATCAGCCTGGGTAATTTCATCTGTTGCTGTATCAGCTGGTGTAGTTTCTTCCGTTGTTGTATCCGCTGGTGTAGTTTCTTTTGTTGTATCTGCTGGTGTAGTGTCTTCAGTCGTTGTATCAGCTGGTGTAGTTCCCTCAGTTGTTGTATAAGCTTGTGTAGTTTCTTCAGTTGCTGTATGAGATGCTGTAGTTTCTTTAGTTGCTGCATCAGTTGGTTTGCCAGCTGATGTAGTTTCTTCGGTTGTTGTAACAGTTGGTGTAGTTAATTCAGTTGTTGTATCATCAGGAGTAGTTTCTTCAGTAGTTGTATCAGCTGGAGTAGTTTTTTCTGTTGTTGTATCAGCTGGTGTAGTAAATTTCGTTGTTGTGTAATATGGTGTAGTTTCATCCGTTGTTATATCAGCCTGGGTAATTTCATCTGTTGCTGTATCAGCTGGTGTAGTTTCTTCAGTTGTTGTTTCCGCTGGTGTAGTTTCTTCAGTTGTTGTATCAGCTGGTGTAGTTTCTTCTGTTGTTGCATCAGCTGGTGTGGTATCTTTTATTGTTGTATCTGTTGGTGTAGTTTCATCCGTTGTTATATCAGCCTGGGTAATTTCATCCGTTGCTGTATCAGCTGGTGTAGTTTCTTCCGTTGTTGTATCCGCTGGTGTAGTTTCTTCTGTTGTATCTGCTGGTGTAGTTTCTTCAGTCGTTGTATCAGCTGGTGTAGTTCCCTCAGTTGTTGTATAAGCTTGTGTAGTTTCTTCAGTTGCTGTATGATATGCTGTAATTTCTTCAGTTGTTGTATCTGCTGGTGTAGTTTCTTCAGTTGTTGTATCTCCTAGTGTAGTTCCCTCAGTTGTTGTATAAGCTGGTGTAATTTCTTCAGTTGAAGTATCAGCTTCTGTAGTTTCTTCAGTTGCTGTATCAGATGCTGTAGTTTCTTCAGTTGTTGTATCTGCTGGTGTAGTTTCTTCAGTTGTTGTATCAGCTGGCGTAGTTTCTTTTGTTGTTGTATCAGCTGGTGTTGTTACTTCAGTTGTGGCATCAGCTGGTGGGTCAGCTGATGTAGTTTCTTCGGTTGTTGTAACAGTTGGTGCAGTGAATTCAGTTGTTCTATCATCAGGAGTAGTTTCTTCAGTCGTTGTTTCAGCTGGAGTAGTTTTTTCAGTTGTTGTATCAGCTGGTGTAGTATCTTTTATTGTTGTATCTGTTGGTGTAGTTTCATCCGTTGTTATATCAGCCTGGGTAATTTCATCTGTTGCTGTATCAGCTGGTGCAGTTTCTTCGGTTGTTTCAGCTGGTGTAGTTTTTTCTGTTATATCTGCTAAAGTAGTATCTTCAGTTATTATTTCCGCTGGTGTGGTTTCTTCTGTTGCTGTATCAGCTGGTGTAGTTTCTTTTGTTGTTGTATGAGCTGGTGTAGTTTCTTCAGTTGTTGTATCAGCTAGTGTAGTTTCTTCAGTTGTTTTGTCAGCTGGTGTAGTTTTTTCTGTTGTTGTATCAACTGGTGTAGTCAATTTCTTTGTTGTGTAATATGGTGTAGTTTCTTCTGTTGTTGCATCAGCTGGTGTAGTATCTTTTATTGTTGTATCTGTTGGTGTAGTTTCATCCGTTGTTATATCAGCCTGGGTAATTTCGTCTGTTGCTGTATCAGCTGGTGTAGTTTCTTCCGTTGTTGTATCCGCTGGTGTAGTTTCTTCTGTTTTATCTGCTGGTGTAGTTTCTTCAGTCGTTGTATCAGCTGGTGTAGTTCCCTCAGTTGTTGTATAAGCTTGTGTAGTTTCTTCAGTTGCTGTATGAGATGCTGTAGTTTCTTTAGTTGTTGCATCAGTTGGTTTGCCAGCTGATGTAGTTTCTTCGGTTGTTGTAACAGTTGGTCTAGTTAATTCAGTTGTTGTATCATCAGGAGTAGTTTCTTCAGTAGTTGTATCAGCTGGAGTAGTTTTTTCTGTTGTTGTATCAGCTGGTGTAGTCAATTTCGTTGTTGTGTAATATGGTGTAGTTTCATCCGTTGTTATATCAGCCTGGGTAATTTCATCTGTTTCTGTATCAGCTGGTGTAGTTTCTTCAGTTGTTGTATCAGCTGGTGTAGTTTCTTCAGTTGCTGTATCAGATGCTGTAGTTTCTTCAGTTGTTGTATCAGCTGGTGTAGTTTCTTCAGTTGTTGTATCAGTTGGTGTAGTTTCTTCTGTTGTATCTGCTAAAGTAGTATCTTCAGTTAATGTATCTGCTGGTGTAGTTCCCTTAGTTGTTGCATCAGCTGGTGTAGTATCTTTTATTGTTGTATCTGTTGGTGTAGTTTCATCCGTTGTTATATCAGCCTGGGTAATTTCATCTGTTGCTGTATCAGCTGGTGTAGTTTCTTCTGTTGTTGTATCAGCTGGTGTAGTTTCTTCTGTTGTTGTATCAGCTGGTGTAGTTTCTTCTGTTGTATCTGCTAAAGTAGTATCTTCAGTTATTGTATCTGCTGGTGTAGTTCCCTCAGTTGTTGTATAAGCTGGTGTAGTTTCTTCAGTTGTTGTATCAACTTGTGTAGTTTCTTTTGTTGTTGTATCAGCTGGTGTTGTTTCTTCAGTTGTGGCATCAGCTGATGTAGTTTCTTCGGTTGTTGTAACTGTTGGTGTAGTGAATTCAGTTGTTGTATCATCAGGATTAGTTTCTTCAGTCGTTGTATCAGCTCGAGTAGTTTTTTCTGTTGTTGTATCAGCTGGTGTAGTATCTTTTATTGTTGTATCTGTTGGTGTAGTTTCATCCGTTGTTATATCAGCCTGGGTAATTTCATCTGTTGCTGTATCAGCTGGTGTAGTTTCTTCAGTTGTTTCAGCTGGTGTAGTTTCTTCTGTTGTATCTGCTAAAGTAGTATCTTCAGTTATTATATCCGCTGGTGTAGTTTCTTCTGTTGCTGTATCAGCTGGTGTAGTTTCTTTTGTTGTTGTATCAGCCGGTGTAGTTTCTTCAGTTGTTGCAATAGTTGGTGTGCCAGCTGAGGTAGTTTCTTCGGTTGTTGTAACAGTTGGTGTAGTTAATTCAGTTGTTGTATCATCAGGAGTAGTTTCTTCAGTCGTTGTATCAGCTGGAGTAGTTTTTTCTGTTGTTGTATCAGCTGGTGTAGTCAATTTCTTTGTTGTGTAATATGGTGTAGTTTCTTCAGTTGTTGTATCAGCTGGTGTAGTTTCTTCTGTTGTTGCATCAGCTGGTGTAGTATCTTTTATTGTTGTATCTGTTGGTGTAGTTTCATCCGTTGTTATATCAGCCTGGGTAATTTCATCTGTTGCTGTATCAGCTGGTGTAGTTTCTTCCATTGTTGTTTCCACTGGTGTAGTTTCTTCTGTTGTTTCTGCTGGTGTAGTTTCTTCAGTCGTTGTATCAGCTGGTGTAGTTCCCTCAGTTGTTGTATAAGCTTGTGTAGTTTCTTCAGTTGCTGTATGAGATGCTGTAGTTTCTTCAGTTGTTGTATCTGCTGGTGTAGTTTCTTCAGTTGTTGTATCTCCTGGTGTAGTTCCCTCAGTTGTTGTATAAGCTGGTGTAGTTTCTTCAGTTGTTGTATCAGCTTGTGTAGTTTCTTCAGTTGCTGTATCAGATGCTGTAGTTTCTTCAGTTGTTGTATCTGCTGGTGTAGTTTCTTCAGTTGTTGTATCAGCTGGTGTAGTTTCTTTTGTTGTTGTATCAGCTGGTGTTGTTACTTCAGTTGTGGCATCAGCTGGTGTGTCAGCTGATGTAGTTTCTTCGGTTGTTGTAACAGTTGGTGTAGTGAATTCAGTTGTTGTATCATCAGGAGTAGTTTCTTCAGTCGTTGTATCAGCTGGAGTAGTTTTTTGAGTTGTTGTATCAGCTGGTGTAGTATCTTTTATTGTTGTATCTGTTGGTGTAGTTTCATCCGTTGTTATATCAGCCTGGGTAATTTCATCTGTTGCTGTATCAGCTGGTGTAGTTTCTTCAGTTGTTTCAGCTGGTGTAGTTTCTTCTGTTGTATCTGCTAAAGTAGTATCTTCAGTTATTGTATCCGCTGGTGTGGTTTCTTCTGTTGCTGTATCAGCTGGTGTAGTTTCTTTTGTTGTTGTATCAGCTGGTGTAGTTTCTTCAGTTGTTGTATCAGCTAGTGTAGTTTCTTCAGTTGTTTTGTCAGCTGGTGTAGTTTCTTCTGTTGTTTTATCACCTGGTGTAGTTTCTTCAGTTCTTGTATCAGCTAGTGTAGTTTCTTCAGTTGTTTTGTCAGCTGGTGTAGTTTCTTCTGTTGTTGTATCACCTGGTGTAGTTTCGTCAGTTGTTGTATATGTTGGTGTAGTTTCATCCGTTGTTATATCAGCCTGGGTAATTTCATCTGTTGCTGTATCAGCTGGTGTAGTTTCTTCAGTTGTTGTATCAGCTGATGTAGTTTCTTCGGTTGTTGTAACAGTTGGTGTAGTGAATTCAGTTGTTGTATCATCAGGAGTAGTTTCTTCAGTCGTTGTATCAGCTGGAGTAGTTTTTTGAGTTGTTGTATCAGCTGGTGTAGTATCTTTTATTGTTGTATCTGTTGGTGTAGTTTCATCCGTTGTTATATCAGCCTGGGTAATTTCATCTGTTGCTGTATCAGCTGGTGTAGTTTCTTCAGTTGTTTCAGCTGGTGTAGTTTCTTCTGTTGTATCTGCTAAAGTAGTATCTTCAGTTATTGTATCCGCTGGTGTAGTTTCTTCTGTTGCTGTATCAGCTGGTGTAGTTTCTTTTGTTGTTGTATCAGCTGGTGTAGTTTCTTCAGTTGTTGTATCAGCTAGTGTAGTTTCTTCAGTTGTTTTGTCAGCTGGTGTAGTTTCTTCTGTTGTTGTATCACCTGGTGTAGTTTCTTCAGTTCTTGTATCAGCTAGTGTAGTTTCTTCAGTTGTTTTGTCAGCTGGTGTAGTTTCTTCTGTTGTTGTATCACCTGTAGTTTCTTCAGTTGTTGTATATGTTGGTGTAGTTTCATCCGTTGTTATATCAGCCTGGGTAATTTCATCTGTTGCTGTATCAGCTGGTGTAGTTTCTTCAGTTGTTGTATCAGCTGGTGTAGTTTCTTCAGTTGTTGTATCAGCTGGTGTAGTTTCTTCAGTTGTTGTATCAGTTGCTGTAGTTTCATCTGTTATTTTATCAGCTGGTGTAGTTCCTTCTGTTGTTGTATCAGCTGGTTTAGTTTTATATGTTGCTGTATCAACTGGTGTAGTTTCTTCCTTTGTTGTTGTATCAGCTTGTGTAGTTTGTTCTGTTGTTGTATCAGCTGGTGTAGTTTCTTCTGTTGTATCCGCTGAAGTAGTTTCTTCAGTTATTGTATCTGCTGATGCAGTTCCCTCAGTTGTTGTATCAGCTGGTGTAGTTTCATCTGTTGCTGTATCACCTGGTGTAGTTTCTTCAGTTGTTGTATCAGCTGGTGTAGCTTTTTCTGTTGCTGTATCAGATGGTCTAGTTTTTTCAGTTGTTGTATCACCCGGTGTAGTTTCTTCAGTTGTTGTATCAGCTGGTGTAGTTTCTTCAGTTGTTATATCAGCTGGTGTATTTTCTTTTGTTGTATCAGCTTTTGTAGTTTCTTCAGTTGTTGCATCAGCTGGTCTAATTTCTTCAGTTGTTGCATCAGCTTTTGTGTCAGCTGATGTAGTTTCTTCAGTTTCTGTATCAGCTGGTGTAGTTTCATTTGTTGCTGTATCAACTGGTGTAGTATTATCTGTTGCTGTATCAGCTGGAGTAGTCTCTTCCGTTGTTTTATAAGCTTGTGCAGTTTCTTGCGTTGTATCTAGTGATGTAGTTCCTGTTGTATTAGCTGATCCAGTTTGTTTTGTTGTTGTATCAGCTGTTGTGGTACCTTCAGTCTTTGTACTAATTGCTGAACTCGCTGCATATGATAAAAAAGGAAAGAACAATAGACTTAAACCCATATTTAATTGTTCTAGAACAATTTGTTTATGTATTCCTTTTTGACAATAGTTCTTCGAAATGTTCAGCAAGACCAGAATTCCTTTCTTTTTCTATATATTGTTATGTATATATATATTATTTGTGACTCAGATTTAAATCGAGAACAAGCAGTGTAAATATTCTTAAGCTGAAAAACATCATTGCTTTGACAATCCATCCCAAAGTATAAGGTCTCCTAAAATCCCTTATAGTCTTTTATTGATCATTGATGACTTTTTCAACCCTGAAATGAAGGTATTCATTCCGAAATCGAGGTATTCTTGTTATACGATCAATTCGAAAAGCAAAAAAGGGTCCTTGTTTATGTGTGATGAATTCGTCCCCCAAAAGAAGTCATGATCGCTCATTTTACGGGGTCTACAATTCATACATTCTAAATGCTGCATTCCTTTTTTTACACAAAGCGTTCCTGCAAGATCTTCCCCAGTTGACAGTTTCGTAACAAAATCATGACTGTCTATTGATTGGGTTATAAAATAATGACTGTCCATTTATTTTGTAACAAAATAAGAATTGCATGTTTTGTTTAGGTACATTGGTTTACACTCGGTGCCCCATATTAAGATTCCAATTATTCCTGATATTTGAGACAATTTTAAGAAACCAGGGTGTTTGCAGCTGCAAACTACTCCAAGGTCAATCGAACAAAACACATATCAGAAGCCATGAACCCCGGGCTTACCAGTCATTGTAGTTTGCGCCCAGCACGCTGTGGGGATCTGTAAGATTCAAGAACAATCGAGGCAAGATTATTGGAATGATTTCGTTGAGGGAAGGGCATGGTTTATCAGTAGCGGAAAATTGTACTAATGAAATAGAAGTCACAGGTAGGCACAAATTGCACTTATTCTGGGATACGTTCACTGTAAAAACGGTGGTGTTAAAACTGACACCAGTTGGTGTTGATAGAGGACCACACCCTGAGGTGATAAAATTACATTCTAGAGATTGAACATACCACCAAAGAGTGTAAATGTAACAACCAAACGTGTTGCAATAACACCTTTGGGTGTAAAGCTAACACCACCAATTTAACACCGGTGTAAAACAACTGGTGTGGTCCTCTATGTACACCGGTTAACACCGCAATTTTTGCTGGGTTTGTTTTGAAAGTAAACCTATAAGAAAAACGAAGAGGGGTACTTCTTAAAATGTGACTTGCCACCCAAAATCAACAATAAGTTGCCAAAAAAAATTGGAGATTTTCGTTTAACTTGAAAATCCCTGTTTTTTTCTTTTTTTTGTCTTTTAATGCTCAACAATAACTCATATCAAATGGTTGAAATGAGAAGAAATTCTGCGAGAGTTTTGGGGATGTGCACACTATGCAATCGTGCCAAGAAGTCCGCAAAAATGATGTCAACAAGTCTTCTATCTAGTCTTTTATTCATCTCTTCAACTTCAGATTTTTGGAATTTTTAAGGAAAATAATTACGATAGATAGATAGATAAATGGATTTTATTAAAAACATCATGTCTGCAGTACAAACTGTAATGAACATGAATCACAGATAAAAACAATTACAAGACAATAAGCAATATAGAGTATTATCATAAGAATTAAAATCAAAGTTAAATTAAAATTAAAATCAAAGGGTCACTCTCGCAGTGCACTTAATTTCGGCAAGGAGAAATACATATCCAGGCACCCGAAATGGGGTACTTGTAGAAAATTAACTTTGAATACAATCATCCAAAGTGCACCACGAAAATGACCCTGTAAATACTTGATTTTAATTACCCATTAAAATGACATTTTCAGCTGTAATTAACAGAGAGACTATTGCTTGTTTTGAAGTGGCTGGTCAGAAGTATACTTTATATTGGTTAAATTGATACTCGTCGTTCTTACATGAAAAGAGTAAGGGTAAACACACCCAACCACGGCTTATTATAATCACTCGGGTCGCGTTCGAAAACACTCGGGTTTTGGATTTTTGGCGATTTTTTTTATTTGGATGCAATTTTTTTTCTAACGTTGTCTTCAATGGGACAAACACGCTGGGAAAATGAAATTGAAATTCTAGTTTCGTTTTAAGCCGGCAAGTGCCTCAAATTAAATGCACTCGCCTACTGCTTAACATAACAAACAAGCAAATCAGCCATGTGGCTCAATTATCCTAGAATACATCCAGACTTCTGCTGTTTTTATACGAGGACTCCGAGTCGGAACTTGCCATATCTGCCACATCGATATTACATCGTCATTCCCATGTGCGGACATGCATGCCTGCATGTAATTGCCCCAAGGCAGGACCCGGCCACGGTCGGACACGGCGTGCATCGGTAGCATGGAGCAAGGTAATACGCATTATGAAAAATACGAGACATTTGGCTTCCTCCTGCTCGTACGCACGGGCGTCCGTCGATATAACACATGATATTTCATGAAAATATGCACCCTTTTTCTTAAAATTTGATGGAGAGGGGGAAAAATTAATCGTATCAAGTCGGGGTATTCAGTAATGAGTACAGGAGAAACTATATTTCACTGATTTTTATGATTCATTCCATTTGATTAACTCATCTATTCGTGTTTTGGGACTAATCTTTCCCTTACGCATTGCTTTTTGGCAGAAGTTCTATGGAAAATGCACCTTTTTTCACACAAACTTTGAGACACTCTGTATTCATTCCCCCATTGCTCGAGAATGAATGGGCAGTTAACGACGGGGTTAAAGATTTATTGAGGAACGGAATGTATATTTCATGAAAATGAAAGCCATTTTCCCATTGGATATCTTCAATACGTGTTTTTTACTAGATGAAGTTAGTTGTCGAATAGGCTGTCCTGGCATTTGAGGTCTCTATCGGTGACGTCACTCAGGATCGTCATGCCTGAACCATCGGCCGGGCAGGGGTCGCAATGGGAGTATGATTTATGGATAATGCACTCGATATATACAATAATCTTGTCCTCCCGTTCAAATGAATGTGAAACTCATATAATTTTCATCAGAGCATTCAACAGGAGTACTGTAGTACACATTTCTTTGTTATAAGTGAATTAAAGTCCCTCCAGTGAGTTTGATCACACCTATTGCGAAAATGTATCACCCCTACGTTGTAACACAGTCAGCTGTTTGCACTCAGGGTCACTCCGTGGCCTGTGTGTGCGTTTAAGATTTGTACACGATTTTCTGTCTCATTTAGGCAGAAATCTTTCATAATGGAGTCGAGCCGAGTTAGATCCCACGTTACAGTGCCAGTCAGTCTTCAGCGGTATGCATAGCCAGCCATCCATGGTTTAATGCATATATACGTAATTAGACCAAAAGCTTCGGTCTCTGTAATGTTCGTTGTTCCGCTGAACTCCGTTAGCTCCACTCACCAATACAGAGACCGAAGTTCTAGCTCGATCTGTACAGGGACCCAATGGCCATATGTTTATGCATTATGTTCCAATAAAACGGGGAAGTGAAGTTGCGCGACAGCCGAAGCAATTAGTTACTGTTGTTTCCACTCCAGATATTTAGACGCAGGACAAATAATGCTCTGACAACCAAGCTAACTTTTCGTCAGCATCAGTAAAAATGTGAATGGGCTTTTAAAAACTAATACTAAAACTGATCTAAAATTGATCTTAGATCGATTTTAAAATTGATTTTGGAAATCGATTTTAAATTAATTTTAAAATCGTAATTGTACCTGTTCTAATTAACCGATTTTAAAATCGGCTCCCGATTTTACCACAATCAGCGATCACCTGCCAATCTTCGATCATGCCCTTGAAGGAAAAATCGGATATAAAATATCGGCGGACTGACTGGCACTGTAACGTGGGATCTAACTCGGCTCGACTCACGTTACCTTGCTCCATGCTACCGATGCACGCCTTGTCCGACCGTGGCTGGGTCCCGCCTTGGGGCAATTGCATGCAGGCATGCATGTCCGCACATGGGAATGACGATGTAATATCGATGTGGCAGATATGGCAAGTTCCGACTCGGAGTCCTCGTATAAAAACAGAAGTCTGGATCTATTCTAGGATAGTTGAGCCACATGGCTGATTTGCTTGTTTGTTATGTTAAGCAAATAAAAAAAAATCGCCAAAAATCGAACGCGACCCGAGTGATTTCGAACGCGAACGCGACCCGAGTGATTATAATAAGTCCCAACCACACCCTCTCAAATTACAAACACACACCCTCACGCGCACGTGCTCATTTTGGATTGCTGGAATTGCCTGTAAAAACAACCCTTTGATTTTCACAGTTACAAATGTCATACTAAAGCATACAAAATTTTATATTACTCAACGCAAAATATTTCTCTTGATAACAATTGATACCCGCTCGTAATGGAGGTATGTATTATGTCATACCACCTTAAGGGAGTGGTGTATGTGTGTGTGTGTGTGTGTGTGTGTGTGTATAATGGAGTTATTACAGACGTGTGTCAACACATCTGATTATTTACGTGTGAATCAGACCTTTAACGTTACTATCCGAAAGACGTGACCAGGGCTCGAACCTCTGTTAATTTGTAACTCCCTTACGTAGCTTGGATTGTATTAAAGATATGCGCTACGACGCCCGGATATTGGATGATTTTGTACAAATTAGCCCATGCTTAATATAAAGGATAGTTACTAAGAAAATTTATCAAATCAATACTGTCTACACGGTAGAAATATTTATATGCCTGGTAAATAAAAACGCTGATTTAAGTCTGAACATTCATTCGAAGAAGGTACAGCCTAAAGATATTGAAGTACATGTACTGTAAGTAGAAGTAACAATGATAATGATGATAATTATAATAATAACAATAATGATGATAATAACGCAACAAAATTATAATTTCTTCATTCGCTTCTTTAAAAATGCACAATCACATAGAGGCACAATTATAAACAAAATACAATCAATGATATGAAAAAAATGTATAAAATTTAACCTGTTCAGCAAAATCACAAACATCATAACATCAAAAATCTGCTCCTAGTTACGACCCATGCAATTAACCCCCCTCCCCCACCCCCATGACAGACATCATGATAGTGACATACCACCCCAAAACCCCCAATAATTCGACAGCCAATAGCCAAAATAGTAATTTAGTCTCCAAAATACAAAATTAGAAATATAACTTCCCTGAAAGAGCCATTCTTCTTTTTCATACTGTGAAAATTTGAAGTCATGAAGTTGAATGAAAAGAAAAGATACAAGAGGTTTTGGACACTACTTCTTCAGACTGCTGCATTAAATGAAATGCCAAATAAAATCCACATATGATCATATGAATCGCTATGCATTTAAATCGTGTCCAGGGCTATTAAAGGTCATTTAAAGGTAAATGCCAGTTTTGGTAACGATTTCAAAATGAGTTCGTGCAAAATCCGATAAAATGACCACCAAAGTGTCTGTTTGTATAAATAAACATATGTGCCAAAGGATTATGGAAGAAATTGTTTAACTGCTGAGAAATCAGCAAATAAGCACAGGATTCGGGTCAAGCGTCGGGCCCGACACTCAAAACCAATAATTATACACTGCCCCACGTGCGCTTATCTGTGATGGTGATCTTCAGCGTGAACATTTTTCAGCGTTGATTTCAAGATTTCACAAGGTTCGGTTTATGTAACTGTACCAGATCTAGATCTTCGATGATATACTAACAACAGACTCTCTCATGAAATCAGTGTTTACTGCAACTACTGGCATTTCTCTTTAAGGTCATAAGAGGTCAAATTGGGTCACAAATGTAAGTAATGCAACAATATGGAGTGTAAATCATGTTTAGAATATAAACACATTGGGCATTATTAATGTAGGTCTATTTTTGTTTTTTTGCTGAAAGATATGTTGAGGATGTGCAGATTCGACAACATGCTCTCGTAGGTGACACACGCGTATTTTTGAGCTCCCGAACATTGTACCGCTTTAAAGATATGAAATAGATCTGAGATGAGCAACAGGTCCTACAACCTTAGACACCCACCAAGACTTCATCATCACCAGAAAGTGACCAAGAAAGCGAAGAAAAAAATGGATTCTACATCGAATTCTGCTTCAGAAAAAGTACTTGAACCTCAAATTCTTCATACCAATGAGGGTGCCTTAACGCAACTACACGCAAACGCCGACGACCTTGGCGGGAATAGTCACGTGACCGCAGATCCCGCGATCCCGCCCAATTCGGATCAACATAAGCAAAGCGACTCAACTGGGAGCAATCTTATCACCGAAATGAAGGGATTATTCGCCAAACTTTCTGCCGATATGAGCCAACGCTTCGATTCTGTTTCGGCTGACATTGCTGAGTCTAGGAAGGCGATTGAGGGGCTGAGAGAGTCGGTAGACTTCAATTCGGGTAGGATTGATCAAGTAGAAAAAGAAAAATTGCCCAGGTTGAAAGAGGAGATTGACTCAAAAACTAAACTATTGGAGGAAAAGATAACTCTCTTAGAAATTCACGAAAGAAAGCAAAATCTTTTGGTGTATGGAGTCGGGGAGCGGGGCATTAATGAGAATGTGTATGAAACTGTTTATGACATCTTTGTTCATTTTATGAAAATCTCGAGAACTGAAGCTGTCCGGATTCCCCTCGTAAATGCACATCGTCTGCCTGCCCCCCAACGAGCTAGTAACCAGCCCACGATTCGACCAATTATCATACGATTCGTCAGAATGGCGGATCGCGATCGCTTATTGAACGCGTATGAGCAGTCTTCAAGGCAACGCCCCAAGCAGGCTGATGACATGCCTTCTACGAGCCAGGACTCTACTCGAAACATCCCCCAGGCCGCGACCACGCCAGGGACGTCCGATCAGATGACCACGCCCGATGAACAATTCGCCCGTGTCACCATCAGAACGGATCTCCCACCCGCCATGAAAAGGGAACGTGGACGCCTCGCTGCAGCTGCATTCAAGCTCCGCAGAGAGGAACGTTTGTCTACAAGAATCCGCATAAACGGAACGAAGATTTTCCTTCAAACGAGGCAACCAGCATCTGGGACATCGACTAGACCCGGAAAGTGGACCAACTTCGAAGTTAAGTAATCTTGTCTTTAATAATTATGTAATAACTTCTTCACAAATTATTTTCGAAGAATTTCCAGTTTTATATGCCAAACTTTAAACTGCTAAAAATTATTGAAGTTTCTTCACAAATTATTTTCGAAGAAATTCCGTTTTATACTGTATGCCGAACTAGTCTACCAACCTGATCAAAGTTATCGAAATCATAAACAGAACACTGGATTTTCAGATCATTATAATGTATTCACTTCTCAGGATTTATAAATTACCTTTTTCAAATTTGATGAAATGACAACCGATCTGAGAGTGTTTGAGTGTCATGTTTTTATATAGGCCTACCAATGTTTCATTTGCTGTACATTCACATTACTACATGGAATTGCAAATGGCCACGATCCCCGAGGAACGCGGACGTCTATCTTGCTGTAGCTGCATTCAAGCTCCACAGCGAGGAAAATCTGTCTACAGGAATCCGCATAAACAGAACGAAGAGATTTCCTTCAAACATGGCAACCACTGCATCTGAACATTGACAAGACCTGTGAAGTCAAGTAATCTGTCTGTCATACATAATTTCTCCACAACTTATTTTCGAAGAAATCTCAGTTTTAAATGCCGAACTATTATATTGAACTGGTCAAAACTGTTGAAATCATGAACAGAACAATATAAAAATGTTCAGGTCATTATAATATATTAACTTTTTCAGGATTTCTGAATTACTCTATTCGAAATTCGATGAATTGCCAACATGTAATTCTACCAATGTTTCCATTTGCAGTTCAATTTTACTTTATATTCTATACATGGGATCACAAATTGTCATGATTTAAGTATTCAATGATGCAGTTTATATGTTTTTTTTTTCAACTATGAGTTGTGTTAATATTTGTTGATCATTCCAATTGACATTCAATGCATGGTCATTTGTTTTCATTTTTTTTTTTTTATTTTGTTTCATTTGTTTCCATGTGTTCAAATACGTCGTGTTAATGCCATTGTTAATGCATGTATCCTAGATATCTTGAAAAGGTTTTGCTTTCCCCGTATTTAGGCAAAAATAAGATTATTTTTTGGTTGTTGTCCTCAACCGACCGACCCTCTGAAAATGGAACTATGAATTATAGCTTTAAAAAACTACTTTGGAAGGTTTTTGACAGTTATTTCTGCCACCCCCCCCCCCAAAAAAAAAGGTTTCAAAATAATAAATATTTTACGAAATTAATTTTTTTCCGACCAAAAATTGCAAATCATTCTCAAATAAAAACCTTTTTTCCGACTAAAAATTCCACTCATTGGACAACCAAAAAATTGTTCTTATTTCGATTAATTTCGTTGTTTGCTTATTTTCAGTTCATGCAAACAAGGTTCCTCGGTTGAACTCTTTTCGCAAAATGAAATTATAATAAAGATTTGCCGACCTTTGCGGCATACTTTATTTTAGATCCAAAATGTTCTATTACGCTCTTCCTGAATTGATGACGGGTGAAGGAATTGATCTTGTCATTGTTTGCATGTGCAAACCTTTTGATCAGCTTTTCACTGCTCGCAGTGAAAATACTCAAGCTGAATACAAATACTCAAGCAATGACCTTTTGTTAATTCATCCTTTTGGCCTGTTCAAGGTCTAATGATGAGGTCGTACTGAATTATTCTTTCGTTTTTGTTTTTCTCTTCCCACACGTGCTATTACGTAACATTCATTCTCGTTGCACAGAATGACTTCGTAAGTGGTATGCGTTTTGTTGTGCATTTGTTTATTTTGATTAGTTTAATTCTTTGTAGGTGTCTGTTACGTTTGTGAATATCCCTTTATTATGGCATGCTCATATACACAGATTCGCTAGGCATGTGGAACACTTAATACAATTTATTCTCATGTAGGTACGGTTCTTCTTAAATTGATGGCTAGGCAAAGGAGTCTGGCTGCACTTCATGATTTCTTACGATTAAAACTATTTTGTTTGGCTCTTCGGCTCGTCGTATTTTGTTTTTATTCTCATGAGTGTTCCGGAATGGTTGGCATCTCCGGTGCAAACGATCAGGGAGACAACATTGAATACCTTACTGATTTACCAAGGCAATGACCGTTACCTTACCTTTTGATAATTCATGTTCTATCACAGCTCTAATGACAAGCTTCATAAATGTTGGCAAGTATTCATTATATCGTCACGCCTACTTAATGAAGTATAATTATTGATGTATTTACTCCTATACTCTGAAAGCTGTATATGAACCTCCCTATATGCATCTATGTATTTTTATTTTTTTATTTGTTCGCTTATTTATTTCCATCTATTTTCATTTCTTCGTGGCATGCTAAATGCATCTGTTGTATGGCAGATTTGTTGGCCATTACGGAATACTTAATTAGATTTTCATCTAGGTAGCACAAATTAAATGTATTCGTCCTTTATGGATGGCGTAATTGTTTAATAAATTTAGCGGGTTGCGTTCTCTTAAGACACTCAGTTTTACTTTTTACTGTTTGAAATTATCTTAACCATCCTTATCCTTTTTTTTCTGTTGATTTCTTTTATAAACAAATCTCGTTTTCAATAAAAAAAAAATAGAAGAAAACTATCTTTAACAGATCAAATCATTCTTAGATTTTTTTTCGACAGTTCTTAGTTGTCGTGATCATTTTTCCAATAATTGTTGCATGTTATAAAAAATTAACTTTGTTCTTGTTCTGTTCTTATGTTCGTAAGAGTCAGTTGATATGAGTATATTGATAGTGTATATATTGTAGTTAGTGCAAAGTTGTCATATATTTGTTTCACTATGACGTTGAAGAAGATACAATTTTGTTTCTCCCCTTTCACTTGCAATCTCCTCTCTCTCTCCCCTTCCTTTGTTTCCTACATTAAGTATTAATTCATAATGTGTTTCCTTTACATCTACAAAAATCTCATTTTTTTCTATCTGCTTTATTGAAAATCTATTTCTTAAACTTCGTTTACTACCAGGGAGCTCAAATTTCGTGTTTTTTGTAATGATGTATTACGATTTCTCATACCTGAGTCATGTGTTTTTCAATCCTGCGAAGATCTTTTTTAATTCATATGTTTTTGTAAATGTTATGTGTTTGTATTCCGTTTGTATCTGTTCACATTTACATGTTTTGTTTTGTCTTACCTTTTTCTTTCATACCCTCGCCGGAATAGTAGGTCTATACTCTGAATCACCTCTCCAGGATACTGTGCTTTATCATATTTGTTGTATTTTCTACCCGTCACAAAACGCTCGTATTATCAATGGTTTAAATGGATACATTACATAATCATTTAGCGTTTAATTCTCTTCCAGATGATCAATACGACGATGCTATAGCCAATTCCTTAACTGAGTATATTTCTAACGAGAAATTTAAAAACATTTTGTGCAATAACGATAAAAATATATTTTCTTTATTTCATTTGAATATTAGAAGCATTAATAGACACTTTGATGATTTTCAATTGCTCTTAGATAATTCATCTCAATGTCTTCCCTCTGTAATTGGGCTCACTGAGACTTGGTTGTCCACGAATCCTAACCCACCTTTTGCCTTATATGAACACGATTTTATTTTCAATAGTCGGATAGAAAAGTCTGGGGGCGGTGTTGGCCTATACGTTTCAAAAAAATATTCTTTCAATATTTGCAAGGATGTTACTATAATGAATGATATCTTAGAATCCCTTTTTATTGAAATCCAATTGCCAGGCCGGAGAAATATGATAATTGGTGTAATTTACCGCCCTCCAAATAGCAATAACATTGACTTCCTGTCATCCCTCAGGAATATTTTGCATAATCCAGTAATGAATAATAAAGATTGTTGTATAATGGGCGACTTCAATATCAACTTACTAAAATATAATAATGAAAGTTCATATCATGATTTTTTAGAAACATTTTTATCAAATGCATTCTTTCCTCTTGTTACTAAGCCAACTCGTGTCACTAATGTATCGGCAACATTGATTGATAATATCTTCAGTAACATTATTCCGCATCCCAATTCATATGTCATACTGTCTGATATATCTGATCATTACCCAATTTTCTCTCAGTTTACTCTTTCTAATTTAAGTAGTGGTGGACCGCCTCCCAAATTAAGACGTCAAGCTTCCCCTGAAAACATAGCTAGACTCGGAGCGAGTTTAGAACACGTAGACTGGTCAAATGTCTACAACACTGATAATGTTAATAGTTCGTACAACATATTTTTAGATATTCTGAATAAAGAACTAGATGCGTGTATAATTCCCCTTCAAAAATGTCAAACAAATTATAAAATTACTCCTAGACTTCCCTGGATATCGAAATCTCTTTTAAAGTGTATAAATAAAAAGAATAAATTGTACTACAAATACAAATCCGAATTTACAGATAGAACAAAACAAAAATATACTTCATATAAGAATGCTTTAACCAGAATTTTGCGTTTTGAAAAGAAGAAATATTTCACAAGTCGCTTAGAGTTGTATAAACGCGACATGCAGAATACCTGGAAAGTCCTCAAACAAGCTATGAATTTAACCAAAAACAAAAATGAAATTACTAAGATAAAAAGAGATAATGATGTAATCGATAATCCCAACCTAATTGCTAACCTGTTTAATACACATTTTTCCTTAATTGGTGAGAAGTTAGCACAAAAAATACCTACATCCAATAAATCTTTTAGAGATTTTTTAAATCCTCCAAATTCAAGCTCTATTTTCTTTGTTCCAACTCACAGGAATGAGGTAATGGATATTGTTTCTCATTTAAATAACAAAAAGAGTTCTGGTTTTGATAGTATCAACAATGTTATATTAAAGGGGATAATACCTTTTATTGTTGATCCACTCGTACATATATTTAATTTGTCTTTTTTAGATGGGATAGTGCCAAATACGATGAAGATAGCAAAGGTCATTCCATTGTTTAAAAAAGGCGACAATCAAGATGTGAACAATTATCGCCCTATATCTTTATTGTCATCCCTCTCAAAAGTTTTAGAAAAATTGATATATAAAAGAACAATTGCTTTTTTAAAAGATCATGATATTTTTTGTGATAATCAATATGGGTTTAGAGCAAAACATAGTACAAATCATGCGTTATTATCACTTGTTGAAAAGGTAGCCCATGCTCTCGATTCATCTTCTCATATGGTTGGAATACTCCTGGACTTCTCCAAGGCCTTCGACACTATCAACCACAACATTTTACTTCATAAACTTTCACATTATGGTATACGTGGGAAGGCTTTGGAGTGGTTCAGGAGTTATCTTTCCAATAGAAAACAATATATTTTTCTGAATGGCTGTTCCTCTGAATTGCGGGATATTACTTGTGGTGTCCCTCAAGGGAGTTTGCTAGGCCCTCTATTGTTTATTATCTATATCAACGATTTTTATAGATCATCAGATATGGCATCTTTTATATTATTTGCTGACGATACAAACTTGTTTTTCTCTCATTCAAATCCAAACACCCTTGTTGAAATTGTGAATACTGAACTAAAAAACATTACTCAGTGGATTCGAGCAAATAGATTATCTCTAAATTTAGAAAAGACCAAATATATCCTTTTTAGTAATTCAATTGATGCCTTACCAGCTGATATAGTTTTTGATGACACTCCCTTAGAAAAGGTATTATATTCTAAGTTTCTTGGTGTAATAATTGACAATAAGCTTTCATGGAAGATTCATATCGATAATATTTCTAAAAAGATTTCACGCAACATAGGTATACTAAATAGACTAAAGATCCAACTTCCACCTTCTGCCTTACTAACATTATATTTTTCTCTAACATTACCGTATTTGAATTACGGCTTACTTGCTTGGGGCAACGCTCACCAAACTATCTTAGACAAACTTTTAATGTTGCAAAAAAGAGCGGTTAGAATTATTAATCAAGTAGATTTTCGTGCTCATACTGATCCACTTTTCTATGATAGTAGTATTCTGAAAGTAAAAGATTTATATCTGCTTCAATTAGGTCAATTTATGTTTAAGTATACTAACGATTTGTTGCCAAATTCTTTCGAGAATATGTTTTTAAGAAATCGCGCAATTCATTATTACCCAACGAGACGATCAGAAGAGTTTCATTTGCCTTTGCTTAGAACTCTCTTCGCTAAAAATACGTTTATATATGAAGGTCCAAACCTCTGGAATTCCTTTTCTGATTACTTAAAAAATTCTCCTTCTTTACATGTATTTAAAAAAAGATTGAAATTATCGTTACTCTTAAAATACAAAGATTAAGTTATTGTTCCTGCTACGCGCGCACCCATACATTATCTGTCCTGATCATCTGAATGATTTTGCATTATCACTCTTGCTTTCTTTTATTATTTATTCCATACGCGCAGTGTTACCTTATTTAAATATTTAAATTTTAAATGTTTTATCTGATGCTATGACAATTTTGTTTCGACAGTAATTCTTCAGGGTATGAAATATTTAATTTTCATTTAATTTTTGTGCTATAATTTTTTGTTCTTGTTATATGTTTGTGTTTTGTAATTTTGTCTGTCCTATATTCTATTTTACATGTCCGTCTTCGCAGGATTATAGTTACTATAGCATAATAATTGCTATTATAAATATTGTCACCGTTATCATTATTTATTTTTTTTTCTCTTTTCTTACAAAATCAAGTATTTTTCAACCAACAAATTTGTTTTTATTTTTTTGTTAATGTTGTATAAATAAAAAATGTTATTTCACTGGGTCCTAAGCAATACAAGCTTTGCTTTTAATTTAGGTTCCCCCACTTTTGTTATCTTTTTTGACAAATTATTATTAATTTTTCGATTTTGTGTAACTATTTCTTGTTTGATATGTATTATTGTCATATTTGATTTGTTATTGTAAACGAAAGTGGAAAAATAAATTCAAATCAAATCAAAATCAAATTGAAAATCTGACAAAGGCTACTTTGGCAGCAGTGGGCTACGTCATTTTTTGACGTTATAAACCACGCCATCCTTTTCACAAAGGTCAACCTCTTAATTATGACATATCTAGTGTACAGGATAAGCATATCATGTTTGGTATCAAATTAGAGCTTATGGAAAATGGAATGTGCATTTAAAGGTTAGAAGCATATATAATTTTTCTCCGACGACACTGACATTTCTGTTCTACCAGTGTTATCATTTTGGGTTTACAACTTACAAGTCTTGTGCATACTGATGGAAAAGTAATTGACATTAAAGATATGGCATTGAAGTTTGTAGAAAAAAAAGCTAGCTTTGCACACATAATTCCCTATCAGGTTGTGATACCATATTGTGTAAATTTGGCAAGGGAAAGATTTCCTCTCGAATAAGATCTTAATCTATAGAGTCCGATGCAGGAGAAGTGGACTGGATCAATTAAAGGTGTAATATTTATACGTTTCATCGTATCTCCAAAATATAGTCTTTCTAACATTACTTAGCACCTACTTTACATCATTTAGCAAGAAGACAGATGCTTCAAAGATCATGAGCCTACCCCTAACTCACAAATCAGCAAAAGAACATGATTATCAAAGGTGCTCTTCCTCAGGAGCTTTATCTGGAGAGCGGCTGATTATAATGACTCCCATGCAACTTGACTCTCAAGGAATTATCATATCTTGTTCCATGTGGATTTAAATCGGGGCCACGTACCATGCTCTTGGCTAAGCATTTGCCACTTATCGTGTATCGTATGTAAACAACATTGCATAGGCAGATCAAGGGGGAGGCCCCCCCCCTATTGGCGGAGCAAAAAATGAAGAAAAAAGGGGAGAAAAAGAAGAGGAAAAATAAGAGGAGGAATACGAGTTAATAAAATAAGGTCAGGGGAAGACTTTTAAATGATTTTTAAATATATTTGATTCACTTTATTAAATATTCGTCTGCGCTTCGCGTTCGGATTGCCTGTTCAATGGGATACATATCTTGCTCAATAAGGTGATATGTAGCTTTAAATATCAAGTTTTGAAGTCAATAAACAAAACATGTTTTAGCTCGGAAATCGAGCTTTCATTGTTTTGTTTCATTTACCAATTGATTTTTTAAGTGCTCTATAAAATGTCAACATTTTGCAGCTTGCACTGTGCGCTTTCATTATTTGATTTGCCAAGTAGGCCTACCTAATGACTTTGTGTATTCCATAAGATTATCAAAATATCCCTTTTCAGGTGTCTGATTGTAAAAAAAATGAAGGCCTTTTAGCTAGCACTGTGTGATCGCACTTAGATTGGTGAGTTATGTATACCTATATCAATTCTATAACAAACTATTAAAAATCCCGCATTTATGACAATTTATGAAAAATTTTGGCTCGCGATTTGCGCTCGCATTATTTGTTAAAATATATCAACCCATGAATCCTACTCTGATTTCAAGTGCTCAAAATATCCCAGGGGCCGCGGAACGGTTTTCAAAGTGAGGGGGAGGGGGAGCTAACCATGCAAAAAATCACAATCATATGGTCATTTATACGTTTTGACAATCATATGGTCATTTTTAAAATTTCTGCTCGCGCTTCGTGCTCGCAGTAATTCCCGACTTTCGCCGGAGGACGCGAACGCTTATCTACGACGGTAGTTGATATTGAAAGAGACTATTGGGCTCGTCGTCATGGTCGTAATTGTCCTGCAATGCAAATTGTGTGACATGAGATTTTTTTCGTTTTGCATCTACAACGGAAACATTTAATATGCGTTTTGTGTGAAAAAATTATGGTTGCTACTATGGTAACAGCGATATATCCGATTTAAGACGACTTTCCAGAGCCACATTTGGTTCCTCCAAGAGCTCGAGAGGCCGACCGGGGGCACACTTTCATTGACGAGTGGATACCAGCCGCGACCACGCGTAAAAGGGGACAGAGTGGGCAAGTACGTTACGTATAGGCCTATGTAACGTTTTAAGAGTGTCAAAAGCGATGTTTAGAATACTGAAAAAAGGATATATTTCCAATACTTATAGGGTTTCACAAGCCAAATATTTGTTAAGAGATGAATTTTCACAATCTGGAAAAGAATTGCTTCCCTCGTTTAGGATGCTTTACGAAACCCCATGGTCGTGCCTGGTATCCACTCATCAGTGGAAGTGGTCCCCCCGGGAATTTGAATCTAATCCCCCATTTCTGGGGAAAGTAAACATAATGCCCATTACATTGTGTGCTAGAGGCATGTCGTTTGTGTAGAAGGAGTAAACAAAAGAAAAAAAACACGCAAATTCGGCTGGTGTTTAGATGTATAGGCCTATTGCATATGCTGGGTTCATATCAACGCATGCGAAATGGTTTCGGCTGGAGAGGTGATCTGACCCATGGAATCAATTGCCAGTGATCCACCAGTAATCCACATTAAATGCAATATCGATTCGATGGACTGTAATGATCTATATTTAAGCGTTAATTAAGTAAGTTTTTCCTCACTCAATATGTACTCGATTTGTTTGAAAAACCACTTTCTTATCCATGTCATATTTTATTGTGGGCCCTGCATTTCGAATATCTCCAGCCAGCTGTCATAGTAGAGGTTCGCCGCCCGCTCAGGGGGGCATATACGATGATGACCAGACGTACATGCATGAAAACGGGATTTAATTATGGTGCGGGAGTGTGAAAGAATTTTGCACACGAAAAGCGGATCTATAGGGCCTGTATCACAAAGCTTGGCAATGAATGTAAAACAGTTTTCTATGATTGATTCCATTGATTATAATGTACAATTAATCGTGAAACTCGAATGTACGACTAATCTCTTTTTTGTGTGTGTTAGGGGACCCTAATGTTACCGTCCCGGAGGTTTGCGAAAGGTGGCTATTATCTAGTAACATACGCATCTTCTTTAGGTTCACAAACATTGCCCAGAGTGTTCAATTTTCAGGACACAATACATGAAATATTTTTTTTTGCTCACACTTCTCGCTAACTTATTTAAATAGGGCTTAAGAGATTGTTTCACATTTATGTTCGTTATAAGAATAACGCTAAGAAAGGACTGTTAGGAAATGGTTGTTTTGCCCCCCCCCCAAAAAAAAAGATCATGACCAACAAAAAAAAGAGAAAAAGAAAGGGATAAGGGTGAAATATGATTTTATTTTGCACATATGTCAAAATCTACCACAAACTTGGATTTTTGCAATAAAAAAAATCATTTTTTTTTGGCTCACTCGCTTCGCTCGCAACTTCTATAATCTTATGCAATACCCCATATTGAGCCCCCTCAAAATTATTGGTTCATTACGCCACTGGGACAACCCCTTTAAAGAAACGAACAAATCGGAAAAACATGTGTGAACAAAAAATCGCCGCTCCCCCCCCCCCCTGCGTTGTGTCATTCTAAATACAAGGAAAACTGAACATGCAGTTGAGACTAAAGAGGGGAAAATCAGTCTGGAAAATGAATGAGAGAACAAAAAGTAGTGAAACTAGGATGATGTAAAATGTCAAATTTGTCTAATTGGATACTTGTCTAAAAATGTGAATTTGTGTTGAAGAAGTCATTTTCTTATACGTGTTACTATTATAGGCTTATGTGAAAAGTGGGTGCGGTTCGTGACGTCAGAGAATGGAAATTGCCATAGGGTGAGGAGGTAGAACCCGTTCCATCCATAATATACACACCCTCAACCAAACATGAGATATTCCATATTATGTTGCATTAATTACTGTGGCTCAGTTCGACCTTTCATAACCTTAAACGACCTTTAATTGCCCTAAAAAGGGTTCCAAACGCCTATAGTGATTCTTATATATGGATTTTATTTTGAATTTGATTTAATTCGAAATCAAACATGATATGTTTATTGCGTTAGATATTTAGGAGGAATGTAAGAAAGCTGGTGTGGTTTAAGACGTCACAAAAATAAAATTCCTCGATATGCCAAAGTAGCACCAGTCGGATTCTTAATATGGACACCCTCGGCTTAATCTTCGCTAATAAATTCACATAATATGCAACTTGTTTGCATTTAAAACATGATATGTTCCACATTATAAGTATTGCTTACATTTGTAAGGCAATTGGACCTTTAATGACCTTTAACTAACCTACGCGTGATTTAAATGTCAATCAATCCATGAATTTACATTTAATTTTTCATTAGCTTTAATTTGATACCAAACATGACATGTTTATTCCTTAAAATTTGAAATTCATATTTAAGAGGTATATGAAAATGTAGGCGTGGCCTATGACGTCAATAGAAAAAAATGCACAAGGGTCCCCCGGTGGCACTCATCGGATTTTTTTTAAGTAGACACCCCATACTACAACTTCCAGCAAAAAAAAAATCGACGTCCTACCCGACTTGACGGTCATGCAATAATTTTCGCATACATTCGTAATTCCGAAGCTTCGTATTTCCGAAGATTCAGATTTTCCGAAGGTTCGTTATTCCGAAGGTTCGTATTTCCGAAGGTTCGTAATTCCGAAGGCTCGTTAGTCCGAACACGAAATGAAGTTCGTAATTCCGAAGGTTCGTAAGTCCGAAAACAAAGTGAGGTTCGTAATTCTGAAGGTTCGTTAATCCGAAAACGAAATGAGGTTCATAATTCCGAAGCTTCGTTAGTCCGAAAACGTAATGATTTACGAACCTTATTTCGTTTTCGGACTAACGAACCTTCGGAACAACGAACCTTATTTCGTTTTTGGATTAACGAACATCGAGTTATAGGCAATTTACGTGTTTCGGAATTACGAACCTTCGGAATTACGAAGTGTAACCATTATTTTTATCATATCTACCCGACTATTAGCTCTTGGTGAATTTATTCTGTATTCAATTAAGTAATTGTAATGGCTATTATTGGTCAATTTGAACATGTTATATATCATTTTAAAACTTAGGAAATCAAATTTCAAGCTCAATAAAAAAAAATCAATATTTTGGTCGACCTATTGTTGGTTTTGGGGGTGGCAGGTCGTTGTGGTCCAGTGGTTAGAGCATTGGACTCATAATCGTAAGGTTGTGAGTTCGAATCCCAACTCTGCCATTGTCTCCACTTTGATAAAAAAGGCCCGAGAGTGATATCTGTCGTCTATAACGTCAGGCACTATGACTGATTAACCTAGACGTAAAATGTTTCATAGGTAATTGGTTTTATACCAGCTTGGCGTTTACCAGCAAAATGCTGTCCTGCCGAGTTCCTACGGGAGTTACCACAAACAGAAACAGAAATGTATTCTAATACGGTTTTATAATCTCTTCTTAATCGTTTTTTTATGGAGGTCTTCGACGTGACGATTGCTTCTTGGTGATTTTATCATGGAGATTAGAATTTAATGTATGCCATTGTGTTTCATTACGTGCAGGAGGGGATGCCATACATGTTTAACCAGGGAGGGGGGGGGGGTGTTCACGAGGCGAGGGTCGACTAGGCCGATTGTCCACGAGGCCGATTTTCTAGTATTATTTTTCCTTTCCTCAAGATGATTGTCTACTTTAACTACAGACTTTCGGTTTGGCCTATTATGTAATGTAAACGAAAATAGGCCTACCCAAAGTCATTTTCGGAAGTTTATTATTAGTAGTAGTCGTATTTTTTTAGCATAGTTATAAAGAATATTACACAACAAATACGATAGTCGCATTGATACCGAAAAAATCGGCCTCGTGGACGTCTTGCCATTATAATGGCAAGTTCCTCACAGGGCATACCGACGTAATTGCACGTAATAAAAGGCAATTCTCGGAATCGGGTATTGGGGAAATCCAGCTTTACCATTCCATAGCTTACATACAACAGAATACGATATCATTTCATTTGTTGAAAATCAAGTTGCAATAGATTTTTAGTTGCATTTTATTGCAGATCTGTATGACACGCCCACTGAAGACGATTAATTTGGATATATAAAAACATCAATTTTCAATGTTCTTATCGTTATCAATCATTTGTTTTCGGTCATAATAATACAAAACCTGTTCAAACAATCTTTTTTATGGGGAAAATGGTTAGTCATTAAACCAAAATATCACGCTATCATTAAGAATTGTTATATGTTTGAATTAAATCATAAATTGGCGTCAATAAACTCCTTGTCTAGCATTAGATGATATCTCTTTACAAGTTTCGATTCCCTCACAGCTTAAGGTCTTTTACTGGCCTTAATTATACTTACTTCCCTTTGTGTCTGCCTATTCACTTGCCTTCATCCCCTTCTATAACCCGATTGGTAATAACAACTCTCTATTTTCCCTTTTGACTCCTTGTTCTAGTGTTGCTGTCGCATGGCTATGGTCTATATTATGTTTGTTCCACTTTATATGTTTGTCCTTTTGCCTCCGACGAAGATTATGCTAGGATCGAAAGCTTAGGCCCCTTTTGACTCTCTAAGTTTCGATTTTATAAGATTTGATTTAGGTAAAATTTACTCCCAGCGAAACGTTGATTTGGTGAATAAAGAATAATTTAAAGAATCATGACAGTTTCAGACTTGCTCTATTAGAAAAATAAAATATTTTAATAAAACAAATTGTTAAGGTTTTGGACAGAAAAACTTTCGAAACCTCTTAGGGCTTTAATGTCACGCGTGGATCTTGAATTATCATTGCAATGATGACTGCAGGCGTTTTTTTTTTATTCTAATCATGTTCTAGTATGGGTTTCACACGTGCTAAAAAATCGTCATTCGTCTTATTATTCACTGGTATCATTAAAATTAAGATTTTTTACCGTGTAAAAGGGCGGTTAGTGAACCCTGTCCAGATCTAGGTTTGCCTCGAGCGTCGAACAATTTTATGCGGTATCTCTGGTTTTCCCCACGATAATAAAATTTAAAGAAAAAAAAAATCAACCATTGCTCATATGGCACGGATTTTGAAACCGCTTCGGGGACGGTAACTATACATAATCACTTATAATGTCATTCCTTAGGTCAAGTCCACTCCAGAAAATGTTGATTTTAATAAATAAAAAAAATAGCATAATGAAAAAAATCATCAAAATCAGATGTAAAATAAGAAAGTTTGACATTTTCAAATTTCGCTTAATTTCACAAAACATTCATATGCACTTCCTGGTTTTTATGCAAATGAGGAAACATATGATGTCATCCACTCCCTATTTCTTTCGTATTTTATTAAATAATATGAAATATTCTAATTTTCTCCTCATTGTCAAATGAAACAACAATTGATTTTTCCCTGAACATGTGGAATTACGAATGTCTAATACTATACATGTATGGTGCAGTCAAGTTGGTCCTTAATGCCAAATCTGTATTAAAATAGATTTTGTATAATTCAAATAATAAAAAACAAAAGAAATCTTGAATGAGGGACATCATCGTCTGTCTCATTTGCTTATCAATTAGTTATGCATATCATTGTTTTGTGAAAATTAAATGAAACTTTAAAATGTCATAACTTTCTTATTTTACATCCGATTTTAAAGAAATTTTCAGCGTAATGCTAGTTTGATTTTTCTCTATTTCTTGAAATCAACATTTCTCTGGGTGGACTTGATCTTTAAACGACAACCCTTCTTTTTCAATTTCCATTTGATATTGTTCTTTATTTATTCTACGAGGCATACAGTTTAGCCCTCCTCTTTCTCTGTCTCTGTCTGTTTCTGCTTCTCTTTGCCTGTCTCAGTTCCTCTCTATGTGTATTTACAATACTTAGCCTTTCATTGCTAGATTATTAGGAATTCGACTAAGCTTCTGTGAGTTTATCGATACCGGTAGGCCTACTTTTAGTGCTCTGTTAGTGAAAACAATGCGTCTAGCGGTGGTCGCCCGTGAAAGGTGTGACTGCCCCTAATGTTATCGTACTGGTACGCTAAAAACAACGCTTCTGTGCGTTTGCCACTCGTCTATACAATGCCTTTTGTTCCTAGAATTTGAATACTCTACTTTTAACATGTTTAATCTTTCATTTCCTGTTAATTTGTTAATCAGAAAAGTACGTTAAACGAAAGAAATATTAAGTACAAGAACAAATTTATAAACTTATTACGCAAACCTAAATCTGAATATTATTCTTAAATCTTTAATCAAATAAAAGGAAACACACAAAAGATTTTAAAATTATAAATGATATCCTGGGTAACAAACGCTTTAAGAAGTTACTTTCATTTATGTATTGCAATAACCCAAAATTTAATTCATTAGGAGATATAGTAGAACATTTTAATTCTTCTTGTTTTAATACCGGTAAGAAAATTGCTGATAATATTCCCGCTGTGAGTGTTTCATATGATTCTTTTTTAACTAAAAATAAATCACCAAACTCTCTGTTTCTCAGACCTACTTCTCCAAATGAAATATTAAAAATAGTTTCTACTTGAAATGCTTCAAAATCAAGTGGCCCCGATGGTATAGATCATAAAACATGTAAAAGTTATTAAGAAATCTAAACATTATTTCATTAAACCTATGCTTTATTTGATGCATCAATTTCTATAGGGATCGTGCCTAATCATTTGAAAAGTTTGCAAAGGTCGCACCAGTTTTCAAAATTGTGAATAATAATAAGGTGCTCAAGGCGCTCCTATATTACCCGGCTAAGCTAGGAGTTCATAGCACACACAGCTTCTTATGGAATTACTTCCTACCGGTATCCATTTACCTCACCTGGGTTGAGTGTAGCACATTATGGATCAGTTTCTTGCTGAAGGAAATTACGCCATGGCTGGGATTCGAACCCACGACCCTCAAAATTATATTTTTTCTAATTCATGTAATTCTATTCAAAGTGAACTTGGAAAGGATATTTTTGTTCTATTTGGCTTTGTATAGACTTAAAGGCATTTAACACCATTGACCATTACATACTACAAAAAACTTTATTCTTGTGGTGTTAGAGGTCTTACCCTAAAATGGTGTGAAGATTATCTACCTCGCAGAAGTCAATATAATGATGGTCAATGGCGTCAGATCCTCAATATAGAATCTCAACTGTGGTGTCCCTCAAGGATCTGACTTGAGCCCTCTCTGGTTCCTTTTACATGTCAATGATATTATCAAATCTTCTTTTCTTCTCAAGTTTTCCCTGTTTGCTGACGATAATTGTGCACTTATGAGAAACAGTAACATAAAAACATTTGTTGTGACGGTAAACAAGGCAAGAGCCAAACTAACTTGTTCATAGCCAACAAATTATCTCTGAATGCATAGAATGTAGCCAAAATAATAATAATAAAACTATACACTTTTTTAAATGGCCGTCAAATATAAAATATAGATCACTTTATAGGAAAACACTTATTTATATATTGAAGCCAATAAAGTCAACTTTCAAATGACACCAGAAAGTTGGAAAACGATTGAGTGAGCACTGCCGACTGAAACAAAGGGTATGAAAATTAGGCTGGGCCGGAGTTTATGCCAGTTTTTTTTAGAGGAAAATCCTTTGGGAAGTTAAGAGCGTTGTAAATTAATGATCAACCGAAACCAGTTTTGGTTGCTTAAGCAAATTCTATTAATCATTACATCATCATGTTGAAACAGTAATGTGGTCATTGATATGCAATAAATTAGCTGCCGATTTCATCCCATTTCTGATATCACTTACCCCACCCACCTTACACTCTAAAAAATGAAGTGCTAATTCAGCTTGTAAAGAGCGTGTATAGTGACTGCACTTCGGAGTGCTGATTTTTTTCGTTCAAATTTGAACTAGACAAATCAGCACTATACACGCTCTTTAAGAGCTGAATTAGCACTTCATTTTTAGAGTGTACCACACCCCCTAAACAGCCAGCACATACCAACCTGAAATTATTCCATCTGAATCTGTTACAAGAATCTAGGAACAAGATTTTAACCGAATGTGTTACAAATAATTATTTTCAACTGAAAGATACATAATAATGCATAATAATAATGATATATAACTATATAGAATTCATGAGGCGCATAATTCTAGTTTTCTTTTCAATGGCGCAGTATGTACTACCCAGGCTGTAACTCCGGCTTGGCGCTTCGTGCGTTCAAGGAATAAATCATGCCGGGTTCCTATTCACCTCACCTAGGTTGAGTGCAGCACAATGTGGATAAATGTCTTGCTGAAGAAAAACACGCCGTGGCTGAGATTCGAACCAGCGTCCCTTTGAAGGAAAGACGAGCTCGTAACCACTAAACCACGATGCCCCACATATGAATAAAACACAACTTTAATCATTTAAATTCTCCAAAAATAGGCCAAAATGGCTCGCAGAAAATTGCCGTTGCACTAGACTCTATGAACAATTAAATAAGATTTGATTTTAATGGATTGGAAAATTCCCACTGATTTTATTGTACATAATTGAGACGATGGCAACCTCATGCCAGAGCACCTCTTTGAAATACTCGAAATTGATTGAACTAAGCGTAAACGGTCCGTTTGTAACCAACCTATAATCTGATACGTAGGTTTGCGGTTCGAGCCGCGCCGTTGTTGGTCAAATCTTTTGGATAATGACATTTAAGGTCAAATTCACACATAAATAATCATATGTGGTTGATAAACGACTAAAAAAAACTCAAAACACTTACAAGCAACAAACACTCGAACACACACCCACCCTATCTCACGCGCATTCACACGCACACCCACACACTAACACACACACAGATTAGTGAAATTAAAGTAAGACTCACCATGATGAGAACAAAAATTGTCACCCATATTGTTCTTAATAGGTCAGTCCCCTTAACAGGCCTCGGCATCCCTTCAGCGACCTTCATGCTGACCTATGACCTCTCAATTAACCGTTATATATAATATGTTATCCCACTGTTTCCATGGGTAACGAGTCAGTGAAGAAAGCGTACTCTGTGCAGCAGTATTTTCTAAACCATCATGCTGACCTGCGGTATAAAAGTAAGAACCTTTAATAGAAGGAATTTTTTCACCTATATGAAAGAACAAACATATTTTAAACATTCAGAGACTATAACAGAACGAAAAATAAAAGATATTAAAAAAATGTTTATTTTTGGTTCTTTTTTCTTTCATACATCTTGAACCACTTTGAGTATGTAATCACAATCAATAATGACGTTCTACAAATCATTTGTGACATACTATGATAATGATATCAATATCATAAAACAGTTGTGAATTACAGGGAAAAAAGGCAAAAGACCAGTTTATTAATTCATTGCATAAATAAAGAAAAAAAATCTTACACACTTTTCCCATCAGAATAATGGAAAGTATAATTTCTTTAATTAATGTTATTATTTTTCCATTTCTGTTTTTCCAGTTTGGAAATACAAAACACGTTAGTCATATACTGTATAAAACAGAATTTGTAATATATATAATATATATATATAAATTATTATTATTATTATTACTATTATTATTTATTGAAAAAAAATAGATAATTGCAAGCAACTTGTGGCAACTCTCTTCGCTACGCATCTATTATTATCTCATCTTCTGTCCTTAACTGTATATCATATCATATATACCAGGTATCATTTAAATCTGGATCCAAAAAAAAAAATCTCAAATTTGTTATTATCGTTTATTTTGTTATATTCGGTAAGTGGCGGCAAAAACCTTAGATTTACGATTTTGGGAAACGAAACAAGATTTGAATTAGCATTGAACTTGAATTCGGATCTAAATTTTGACTTAAAGTTAGATCGAATTTTGATTAGGATTCAGATTTATATTCAAATTACGATTCGGATTTGAATTTGAATTTGAATTTCAATTAAGAATTGAAATTGATATTGATTTTAACATTGAAAGTGACTTGGTATTGAATGGGAACATTAATACCAGTTTCAATTCAAATTTTGATAGCGATCTGAATTTGAATTTGAATTTATATTTCAAATTGAAATTTGAATTTTGAAACGATTAGCTTCCTCATTTCTGTATACCGTAGCATACGTCGTCACTTATAATAAATCATTTTTCCTCAGCTTGCTAAATATATTTGAATTAATATATATCCTCGTGATTTACGCTTTACTCATATCTATTATTAAAGGTTTTGATAGTAAGTTGAATCTGAAATGATTAGCCTATCATAAAGACCTTTTGCTATTTAGAGGAATATCGATACCGTTTCAAGTCGCCGCAATCACCTATAAATTCAACATGTTCAGAGAAATCTATTAAATTCCTACTTGTAAAATACTTTGAATAACACGTCCTGATGATAACAGAAGGCTCTACATATTGAGAGAAAAATTAATATTGGTGGGGGTATTATGCATTCTAACTCAGAAAATTATAAAAGTGTAGGCGTATAATACATCATGATTTAATGAAGATTCTCGTGTGCCACGACAAAGTTATTTCGTTAGGTTGAATATCTATAACTTTCATCATAAATTATGAATACCTATGTCTGATTAAATCAAATGTAAAAAGAAAGAACAGAAACACTTTTATGAGTATGATGTGAGTTAGAATGTCATACTTGCCGAAATTGTAACTAAAAAGTTTTTCTTGACTTCAATTTCCAAGGCTTGTGCTAAACATCCACCCTCGTATATAAAGAGCAAGAGCGCGGAGGAGTTTGATGTTTAAGAACTATTTCTCAACAATCAGCAGAATATGCTGGTAAAATTATTGTTGCTCTTCACACTGCCAAAGTCGACTCAAGACCGATCAAAGATATTACGTTATCTCCAATGACATACCATCGGTCGGTTTGGAGTCGGTTTCGGTTACAGTCACACCAACAAAACCGACTCCAGACCGATCAAATCTATTACGTTACTTCCAATGACATACATGTACCATCGGCCGTTTGGAGTCGGTTAATTTGGTGTGACTGACCCGCTGAGCATGAGAGAGTTAGCCAATAGAATTCAAGACAGGATCCTGTTTGAATTGGCATTGAACTTTGAAGGGGGCTATATTTGCTGTAGTTAAATAGTACTACACCTCCTTCCATGGGCAAAGAGCCGGAGCATAAGTAAATAGCACATTAAATGACATTACATATCAGAAGTATAATGATAATTGCAACTCAACAGAAAATTTCATTCATTCTCACGGGTATACAGATGGGATTTTGGGTGGCTGTGGACCCCACGGAGTCTCAATGCCAACAAAGAGAGAGAGAGAAGAGGAACGAATAGGATAGGAGAATGGTAAAATTAAACGTGTTATCATTTGTAGCATTATCATGTGGAGCGTTGTGACCCAGTGGATGAGTCTTTTGACTATGAAACAGAGAGTTGTGGGCTCAAATCCCAATCCATGGCGTCAGTTCCTTCGGCAAGGAATTTATCCTCATTTTGATGCACTAATACCCCTTTCATAAACCCAATTAAAATGAATTAGGCGGCTAATAGCAGCATAATTTGGTCGTAAAATTGGAGGAGGACAAGAGTTATCCGCATTACTCTGATGCTGCTATTATCCGCATAATAGCGGCATCGGGATAATATTTTGAGTTTATGAACGCATTTCCAAATAATGCGGATAATTGCCATGGTGCGGTCACAAGGTCACCCTTTTCCAACACAACCGCATCGGAGGGGGCGTGTCCAGTTGTCATGGCGATTATCCGCCTTTTTCAGGACGGGCGCTCGTAAAAATAATGCGGCTTATTTTCGGAGTTTATATGAACGCAATTTTTATTGAATTATCCGCATTACTCTTAGGCGGCTAATTGGAGGATAGGTTTATGAAAAGGGTATAAACCAAGGTGAGGTAAATGGGTACCTATCAGGAATTTAATCCTTGAAATTCCACTGCGCTGTAAAAGGCTGCAGGGCTATAAAACCAAATAGTAAATGATATCCAATGGACAAGTTCTAGTAGACTTATTTAGAGATTGAACGCTGCATCTATTTAGTACAGATGTCCCACTTGGAACAAATGTTCCTTGAATCAAAAGAAAACTATTCATTTAAAGAGACACGCTGTATCCATGCAAATAAGAAAGTAAATTACATAAATTTGCATATTATGTCGATGTAGTGAAAACAAGTATATAACCAGAACTGCTCTAAAATTGGAAACAAAGATATTGGGTAAAAAAGGAAAGAAAATTGTCATAAAAATATATATTTGGATATCCTTGTTTACTATTACCTCAGTAATTTACATGAATTAAGAAGATCATAATAAAAACAGTATTTTTTCATGAATCCTGAATTGTTTTATGAATAACAGCAATTAATGCACAATGTCAACATTCTACATGAAAGAGAATATACTATCGAAAACATTGATATGCTTCATGACAGTATTAGTATTAGTATAAGTATAAGTATTAAAGATGGCAAATATGCCAGAATGTATAACGTGATATTGGGCTAAAACGAGACAAAAGCTAAGCTCTGTGTCACAGTCACACTCATGAATCCGACCAAAAAGCGGTTAATGGTATCTTATTCGAGATAACACAATCCCAACACAATAGCTTCCATCGTCTTCTCATATCGCTTTTGTTGGTGTGTCTGCCACAACCGAGTAGCCAGGATTTCATTTTGGAGAGGGCGGTAAATGCACGCAAAGCGTGCCAACACTTACAAAGCGCGCTCCCTAGGGGGTGGGTGCAGGGACGCGCGAAGCCTTCAAGGTTTCATACATTAAAATGAAAAGGAGCCGTCTCTCTTCTCTGTAGTATATCAGCTCCAATTCAGTTAACTATATTGTGCTTTTGAACCTTATATTTTGCATATCTTTAACTCGAAAAACAGAGGAGAAGAAATGTATATGCCGGGCGGAAGATATTCCTCCCGCGCAGGGCAATATAATTCTGAAATTTCAAAGGGCGGACGTTTCATCAATACAGATATCTCCAATACCCCCATCGGCTCTAATTCAATTGATTTTCTATGATTATTGAACTTCATTACAAAGAAAATGGTGCGCAAAAGTTGAGATTTCTGTGATTTTATTGAAATTAGATTTAAAAAAATGATGCGTTATTTCTTTGACTTATACTGAAGCGCTTCATTTTGAATTATAAAGAAACTTACGTGTCATTCAAAATTTCAAACTGAGGGCGCAAAACAGGACAGGAGATGAACGTGCAGAGAAATGACATGAAATTTAATAGAATTTGATAAAAAGATATTGTACTCTATTATTTAATACGACAAGAATTTTATACCTTCCTCTTTTTACATTAGGAACCTGTTTGCCCCAAAAGTATGGTTGTTTAGTAATGAGCTGAAAAGCGGAGAAGTTGACTTTATGGAGGTGACGGCAGAAATGGATAAAAGACTACCCGCCCAGAGCCGACCCGACCAGAAGTTGCGCGATCAATTAAAAAAAATTACTTCATATACTTCGGCCTAACCTTACTCTAATTCCATGCCGCAATGCATACATTTGAACTTTAACTGTCAATAAACGCATATAGCTGAGATGGAAAAACAGGGTTTGGAGAAAGGGTTGGGGAAACAATGGATATCTTCAATATTGTCATTTAACCGCGCGCAGCGCGGAAGCAAAATTCATATATAAATTTAGAGCAAGAGTGAAGGAGTTTCACTTTTGAGAAAAAAAATAAAGAATGAAAAGAAGAAAAAAAAACACAAAGCTACCTTTCTTCCCTTTCCTCCCTTCCCTTTTCCTTTTCTTCTCTCTTTTTCCCCCTTCCTTTTTTTCTTTTTGGGGACGTTTTTTTTGGGGGGCGACCGCCCCCACCGCCCCCCCCCCCTGACTACGCGCCTGGTCTGCCACAACGTAAGATATGGGTATATATGGGCAAAATGCATTACGGTATCGGTAAAACACAATTTGTTTTATAGCATCTCTTGGAAAATTTAGAGGAGGCATTGCTTTACAGATTAATATAATGAAGCTCTGGCACATCAAAAATATAAACGCATGAATCATGACGAATGTACCTCCACCTAAATTCATGGTTTAACTTTATTAAAATATCTATCATTTGGAGACCCCGAAATGGCAAAAATGCATTCCCACTACTTTACAAAGCCAGGTTGACTCGTAAAATCGACTTGGAAAAATAGATCTATGAGGCATCAGTCAACATGTTTCCTGAAGAAAGTTTTTGTTTTTTTAAGCCTGCGCCCATGGGAGCCCTCCGAATTTACCACACCTCTCTCTCCGTATTTCAACACTATAATAATATAGTTGTAGTTTTATGGAACCTCTGTTTAAGGAGACGTTGCTGTGTCGATTTCATTGGATCCACAAAGGAGCCTGCATGTCGAAAGTATCACATCTCATTCAAGTCAAATAAATTATTTCCAAAATAATATAATAACACTACAAATATGTACAAAATACGAAACAAATAAATATTTTAGAAAAGGAAAGAAAAGTGAACCGAGCTATTCAAAAATAATACAAAGAAATGTACATTATTGTGGGGAGCCAAGTAAGACAAAATAAGTCTTAAAATCAGGCACTCAACATAAAGTAAACAGATAAGTGCTATCAAAATAGACAATTCTTGACAATATATAGCATGTGAATATGGCTTTCATCCATAACTTTGAATGTAATAGCTACAACTTAATCAACACAGTCATAACAAATCAAATAGCGTTACGTATGGAAAGATTTTTACTGTATGTGTAAAACTAGCATATGTTATATTTTTTTGTAGAAAATTACATTTCATATTTTTATTCATTCAAGAGCCATGTCAAATTCCGATACATAATCAGATGTTAATTTTGAAAGGTCGTAGTTTTTGTTCGCTTGGAATTCTAAAGAAACATTTCCACATGTTTTGACCCCTCCTTTTATGGTCCATTACACCACTAACAAACAGAAGTTTAATAATTTTAACTTGTTAGTTTATTATGGGTATTGCTTAGATGCCGCGTTGGAGATGTTCTCGGGATAACCTGAATGTATAAATGTATTATATTTGTAATCACTTTGAAAGAGTAACTCAGTGATGCTGAGTATATTGTGAGCGACCAATGAATGACGTCACAAGGAGAACGTAATTCATGTGGATTATGAAGTGCATGAATAAATTGATAGTTTATCCGTTTCCTTGATAGTACCCAAGTGAATTGGTATGACACTCGATTATATACTACTACCTACAAACTGCACCATATGATTAAGAAATATCAACAATGCAGGTAATATTACATTGGGCCTGCACCATTATTTCTTAATTTCTATAGTATTGAAACGGATTATGATCGTTGAAGAAATATATTCATTTTAAATTTTGACACGTTTTTCACTAGGAGAAATATGTGCAGCCATCTGGTGATTATGAAATATCATAATATTAAGTCGACAGATATGATTTTGTAATATTTGCAGTAAATGTATTCATCTTCTGCCAGGACCCTGAGAACGATTTTTTTTTTGATGAGGATAGTGGTGGTTGTTTGTTTGTTTTATTTCCGAAATCAGATTTTTAAAAATATACAATATACAAGAGAGATACATACAATAACGGAGGATCACCCAATTCAGCTGTATTTGCAAAATACTGCTGTTCTTCCTTGAGGTCCTAATGATGATGAGGAAGGATGTGAAACTAGTGTAATGATGATGATGATGGTAATGATGATAATGATGGTAATGACGATGTTGATAATGATGATGATGATGATAATGATGGTGGCGGTGGTGATGATGACGATAGGATAGTGATGACGTTGATGACAATGGTAGTGATGATATTGATGATGACAAGGGTAATGATGATATTGATGATGATAAGGGTAATGATGATGATGATTATGATAATGATGATGATGATGATAATGATGATACTGATGATGATGATGATGATGATAATAATGATGATAACATGAGGATGACGGTGATGGTGTGTACATTAATACCTATGGTTACTGATGACAATAGGCATGCAGTGGGCTTAATTACCAAAGACAAACATTTACCAATATGTATGTTTGTGATCCGTGACCAACCCCCACTCCCTTTCGAAAACTTAAGGCTCCTATAAAAAAGTACTTGAATATTAACCATTCTCAGGGGTAATCTTTAGATTTGTGGTAAGAATCTATTTTAACGTCTGTGGACTTGATCAAGGACATGGTATTTTTTTAAATCTCGATAACACCGTTTTGTTTGAACCATCCCCCTAGAAATAAAACCTTAAGCCAGCTGATTATTAAATGCACAATGCATTGTTGTTCACTTCAACAAACAAAGCACGCAAATAAAACAACACAATTACCAAAAGGAGATCACCGTAGATATATTCGTCATCATATATTTCAATTATATTGCTCTCTGAGTATAATAAATCTGGAAGTAAAACCTTAATAAACGCATTTTTGTACTTTCAGAGTAATGGGTATTGATTTGCACGTTTTACTGTACAAGTATGCAAACAAACATCTTCAATTGGCATCATTATGTAGGCATACAAATTACTTCATTCGATAGCAAGAGCTAAAGATTTAGATCTTATAACAAAAAATACAATATTTCACGAACAGATTACAATTTGAAAATGCCTACCACGGAGAGGTAAAAAATATCAATGAATTACAACATACAGGCATAACAAAAATGGACGTAACAGAGTAGAGTGGTGTTTATATGTTATTAAAAGGGTGCACACACACACACACATATACACGCGTATAAAATGATATTTCATAATCACTTATATTCACTTCTATTTATTTCATTCAACGTGAAAAATATAATAAAGAAGAATCATATAGACATAAATGCAAAATCAAATTAAATGTAATTAAACAAAATATTTCAGATTAAGACATTTCATATTACTAAAAGACAATATAATCACAACCAAGTGCGTATCCTCATCCTTAATCCTACTTCTTCTCTCACATAAAGAAAAACAAACAAATATATATTCTTCCTCAGCCTATTATGCACAAATCGAATAAAATATCCAAAAAGCAATTCAGGCGGAAAGTAATACTATTTTGACAGAAAAAGAAAGGAAGACGAACAAAACACTGACAATTTCATTTAAAGGATTTAAGCTATGGCATTCCAAAGATTTACATTATTTCGGTCAAACAGTTCTATGCATGTGTTCATGAATATTCAATGAGCAGATTGATGATGTTATGTCCTTACTTGTTCCTTTGTTTTTATTACATAAAATTGTGTTCATTTAAATTTTTTGTCATTTAGAAACTAAAGCAATTGGATTGGCAACCGATTTATTGCACTTTCATTTATTGCATATTTTTAGAGCATTGGACTCATAATCGCAAGGTTGTGGGTTCGAAATCCCAAATCTGCCATTGTCTCTAACTCAATAAAAAAAGCCCGAGAGTGATATTTGTCGTCTACAACGTCAGCCACTATGACTGACTAACCTAGAAGTAAAATGTTTCCTATAGGTAATTGGATATATACCAGCTTAGCGTTTATGCCGAGTTCCTATGGGAGTTACCATAAACAGAAACAGAGAAATATTAATTGCTTCAACGTATTTTGCTATAAGGGAGACATGTTATACACGCATGCATGGAAATCTGAAATGATTAAGATTTCATGTGATAACATAACAAGGGAGAGTGGGGATGTGACATCATCACCCCGCCCAATAAATATTCATTACGACTTGCATATACATATACAATATTGCGAAACTTTAGATTTCAATAGCTTCGTCATTTGTTATCAGATTTTTAATGAAATTTTGCTCGGTAAAGTTAACTCTATCTATTCATAAATATATTTCTTTTTCAATCAGGAGCAGCCCTTTTAATGAAAGACATTGTCTTGTATCTGAAATAAATACTTTGTGCGCCCTCAATAATGCTTCTCTGCTGCAAAAAGAGAGGGCACTTAAAATATTTTGGTGTTTTTTTCCACGACCACTTCGATCACACATACACATTACCGTAAAGGCATTCATAAGGAAGAACGTTAGAACTGCATGTCTATACAGACTTTTTACAGACTTGGAATAATTTATGTGGCTATACATAAAAAAAATATTCAAATTGTATATATCATTAATAGGCTGCTATATCAAGTACTGTATCTGAAATATATTGAACAGTAAACAATACTAAAATACATGTACATATTTAATATATGATATAGAAATTATATTAAATATATAGAAAAAAATATTACTAGAAACGAAGAATTCCCCCGAGACAAGAAGATAGCCTTCACATATCCAGTACATGTATATGGTCTGTGTATAATATATAGATATGCCTAGCTTTCAATATTTATTTAAAATTTGAGATCAGAGCCATGGATAATTGATTTTCCATATGATAAGAAACTAAACTAAGTATTCAAAACAATTATATGTTATCACTTATCTGTGGTTTCTTTACACCAAGTTCTTAATTGAAAGAAATAGTAAATAGTCTATCGTGAAATTAATTAATTCCTGGGAAGACAGTTTTCACGGGAGCTTTACTTCTCAGCCATCAACATCTAGGAAAGTTGTCTCTGACAACTTTTCTTACAACAAATGTTGATGAAACTCTTCCCTGATAACGTGGTGATTTCCGTCTATTGCAAGATGTTGCTTTACAAACCATTGACAAAAATATAAAGATTGACGTATCATATTCTAAGGAGGACTTTCCTTTGTTATTCTCTTTATAAATTGCAAATGTACTTTATGTAAACAGTTAAAAAATACATCTGCGTAACATAATTGCTTCCTCTTTTGTATACATACATGTACCTTAATATTCCGAATAGACGAAACACTTAATGAAAACGGTGAAATTATCACGTGAATAACTATAGTTAAAAAATGACCCCATAAAATCTATAAAAAGCTCGAACTCGACCTACGTATTATTATTTTTCCTTTTGTTATCACATATCGTTTATATTTTGAACCTAAAAACATGGCTTTCCTTCCTTTGTATGATAGGCTAATCACAATTCAATAATATGTAATATTGTTGCAGTAACGCACTTAGCACCATACCTTTGCGTATAAGCTAGTTCGTAGTTACTTTCTGCGCATGATCAAAATATTCTACGCATGATCAGAGGAAGGTCATTTGTACTAAAGTGACATCGTGCTTTAAAATCTAATGAGATAAGCGCCTACTTTGATGTCTTGATTATTCATATATTCTTTTGAATTGTCGTTTTCATTTACATCCACAAAAAACAACAATGCTTCCACGAACGACTGGTATTTCACAGTTTGCAAAGTACATTGTGCAACATGCTAAGATATGCATTCAAAGAAGGGATGCAACAAATGCCTTCATTAAGTGTTCATTTGTGTGCTATTCTAGTCACCTGGTCTATTCAATTTCTTTATCCTGCTATGTAAGGCAAGCTTACGTAATGCCTTGCTTTGAAACCTACCATCCTGATGAAAGAAATGAAAGGTCAGTTGACCAAAATTGTCCATGAAGTAACTACGAACTGGTCTATTGCATGAGCGCAGAAGGGCGTTTCGCAACGGCGTTTCTTCACCGATGGGATGCGCAGAAATGTGCTAAGGACGTTCCTGCACGAATACAACAAAATAAAAAAAATGAATAACTGAATTCACTTAGAAACGCTTAGCTAACAAAACAGGTTTATTCCATGATAATTAGAACAGTTCTAATATCGATTTGGGTGACAATGAATACGCATTTGTATAATCATTGTAGATGATAAATCTATTCCGTGGTGCACTGTTGTTTTTATTACCCCGGTTTTAGGTCGGCTGTTTCCATTGCTTAGTGCCTTCAAGGAAACCATCCTGTCGGGTACCAATTTATTTCATCTGGCTTGAGTTCAAATAAAAAAAGATAAAAAGTGCTTGGACTGTTTGCAGATGCGCTTTTAGTAGCTGTAGTTTAACGGGTTCCGTTCGATGGCGCTCTATGAACAATAAAGTCGTACAAAAAAATTAATAAGGACAAGTTAAAACGAACAATAGGATATTTTGGAAAGTGCGCATGATTATCTTATGAACTTTAAAGCCAGTATATCACATCAATAATGGATATCAATTAGGTTCACGTTCAATTATTTTATACGGGAAAGAGGTGGTCTGGATAGAATAATTTCTTGTTTTTAAGCAGATATAGGCCTAACCTTTGTAGCTATCGAAAAATATTGACGGTATAATAGATCATCTGTATAAAAAATAAAGAAATGCAGATACAGGACAAGAAATATTATAATGTATAGGTCTAAAATAATGATATCGGCCCCAGCCATATATACTTCTGTGTTACTTTATTACTCCGAATGCAGCACTTTGATCCTGTAGTCTTATCCAATAAAATGACAACAGATTTTTCTGTTAATTAACTATCTACAACGTTCATGCAAAACAAATCTATTTATACAGAATAACACACGTTTACACATATTGCCTCCAAATATCAGATTCTGATAACTATAAAATAGTTATGAATTAATATATATATATATATATATATATATATATATATATATATATATATATATATATATATCAGAAATGCTAAACAAATTCACGAGTAATGTAATATTTGCAATGCCAACAAGCTAGGAGGGTGAATAAAAGAACTTGTTGGCATTGCAAAAAATCCATTACTCGTGAATTTGTTTCGCATTTCTGAGGACATATTATTGCCAATACGTGGAAAACGAAGATGCCTCTATATATATATATATATATATATATATATATATATATATATATGTGTGTGTGTGTGTGTGTGTGTGTGTGTGTGTGTGTGTGTGTATACAGTGCTTGCCACAAAAAACGAAATCGAGATTTACCGATGATTTATCATAACTGGGGGTAAGGGGATAAAGGATACTTACTTCACGGCTGGCAAAGCTTCTCTCGCCATCAGCTACATAAGGTAGAGCAAAGTTGTCTGAAGCACCGGGTCTCTGTTCATTAAAAGAACAAATCAAAGGTAATAATCAAAATAAAAAGAAATTGCCAAGACATTAAAAAAAATTGTTGACGATAGCATACTTATGTAGTGTCTACTCACATGCATTTACGTGCAACATTTTAACTATTTACCAAATTCTGACCTTTATTTATAGGGGGAGGGGGTTGGGATTGTAAAGTGTTTTATTTTTATTGATCAACCACATTATTATACACACATGAATATATACTTCAACAAAATATGTGTCTGACAAATTAGATATGAAAAGACTCCATAAAAACACAAAAAATAAATTACAGAAAGTGGCAGGGCTAGGAGAATATAATTTAGTTTATTTATAAATACTAATGCATTATAATAATTTTTAGCTTTGGAAATATAGTATCAGATACTTGAGGACTTAACTTACTTTAGAATACTTGCAATAACATATTTTTACTCCGCTTACATAAATATTTCTCACGATATTAAAACTCGATACATCATGATTTACAATGAATAAGTATGATTTACTTAAATTGATTAATAATGAGTTAAATAGAATCAAATTTAACTGTGTAAAACTGGATAAAACTTCACTTATATTCAAAATATCAATGATGATTCAATTTTCGTCATTGTTTGTTTGTTCTTTTTAATCCCTATAACTTTCTGATGTATAATCTATGTTCTATAATATTACCATGGTTTTTTTTAATGTATATTTTCCGTCAGAACCTTTATTTTGCAAAGCAATATTAGGCTTTTCCAAAGGTTCCCCATTTCCATTATCGGTCTTCTCTAAAAGACGCATATTCTTTATGCATTGTTTATACTTTAACATTCTATACACAATCATGTACATTGCTGGTAATAAATGTGCCAGTATTTTAAAGAGAATTGAATAAATAAATGATTTCGATTTAACTATATGAATATAAACAAATAAAGAGAGTGAATGAAACGGAGAGAGAGAGAACAGGGGGAGGGGGTACAAAAGAATGAAGAAAAAAAATTCTTACCCGATAATAACTTATTTCACTTCCGGGGTTATCCATGCCTTGATATTGTCTTATCCGATCAACAGCTCTACCGATATCATACTGTTGACGATCAAGAGAAGTTTCAATCGAGTAATCGTCTGATGAACGATCCGACCATCGGTCAACGAATATACGCCGGTGCTCGGAGATATAGTAGTTGCTAGGCTTCTGCATCCTGTTAAATTACATTCAAAATTAATGTGTATACACAGATTGGCAATTTTATAGTATATTACACTAATATTACCTATCGTCGAAGGCATAAGTGAGAATTATAAGAAAGGGTACTTTTGACACATTATAACATTTAGGCTCTTTCAAAAGTAACAAGTGTGCGCAATTATTTTAATGCCCGATTCAAATTATGTGTATTATTTGTTTTATGATATAGGGAGGTAAATCTTTATAATTTTGGTGGACAATTCTCACATCAAACCCAGTCAATGAAACTAGTCATTAGTACCAGTCATTGGACAATATTTCTGCTAGCAGTAACACATGTAAATGATTGGTCACGTGATAGAATTCAACCAATCATTTCATTAGGATCGGTCTGACCAATTATTAACCGCTACAACCTTAAGTAAACGGCATCACTTTATCACCGAAAGAAGAAAAAGAAAAAAGTCAACACTTATAGTAAGCTGCTTCTAATAATCATACAAATATAACTTACCCCCTCACCATCCTTTTTGCCTGATTACGACGGACTGTCTGGACCATCATTAAACATGCGCAGATAACGAATATCAGAGCTCCCGACATAGCACCTAGTATGATTCCAACAATAGCACCAGGTGATAGGCCAGTCCTACCAGAGACTATGGGGATAAATGAATAAGAACGGATTCTGTTAGATGATATTGATATTTTTTAATGATTGTGTGTTTTGATAATTTAAGGTTATGATTTTCATATTTTGAGTGTGAAACCGCTCGACAAATAAGAATTGTAAACTCATGTGTTTTAATATCATTAAATTCACCAATAACAGGACAAAACAAAACTTTTAGCTAAAAAGTTCAAAATCCAACCGGGATAAGATACAGAGAACGACCACAATGATTGAGCGCTCACACCTACGAGCGCCCACCCTGGAATTATGATACAAAGCTTGTAAAATCATGAAAATAGAACAGGTAATCATGTGATGGGATATATCGATGTTTCCCTAAATCTTTTCATTATACCTGATATACTCGCGATTTCAAAATAATTCTATAAAGTATTAGTGAGTATATATTGAGGGATACTTTTGGTCGATGCAGGATTTTAAATTTGACATTCTTTGCTAAGAATTAAAAATTTGACGATTATAAAGGGTGAAATAAAGTTGTTGTATTAATAACAGGACAACGTGATAGTACAAAGTGATCATGTTAAGCAGGACCGCTGGTAGAACAGTTTTCATAACAGTAGTTGCTACCCTGGGTAACATGTGTCGTTATTATTATAGTGTTTATGAGGGCTGGTTTGATTATTTTCTTATTTACGAATCTTACCAAAAGATTGATGACTGCGTTCAAAGTGATTTAAAAAAAATTATGCTTACATGTTGAACAGTCTTTTCCTGTGTAATCCTCCTGGCATGCGCAACTAAACGTCTTGAATTCATCCGTGCAGTTCCCTCCATTTTTACAGGGGTTGTTCTCACATTTATCGGTATCTATTAAAACATGGCAAAGAATAATAACAGCGATATGGACCGACCTCACAGTCATCGGTATCTCGTAAAACATATAAATAATAATAACATAATTTCATAATTTTTCTCCATTCGTTTATACATCATGACCATTACCAAATGTACGTATTTTACTTTGATATACATGTATGTATATATATATGTATTATTTCAATCAATATCAGGTGCGTCTGGTCAGGTATGGGGAGGAAGGTCTGCGGACCATAGTTATTAAGTTAACTTTTTCCATACCCTGGCAGCTTGACCAGACGCACCTGATACAACGTAATTTTGTCTTGAATTTTATATTATAATCTGTATGACTCTATTGCATTTTGTATTCACTTGTTTGTAATATTTTATTTGATTCTGTATGCCGAATAAAATAATAATAAATAATAATAACAATATAACATTTTATTTTGTCTGTGTTTGTTGCTGTTGTTGTCTGTAGTGCCTGCTATATTTTGATGTTAGGAAATGGGGGGGGGGTGCAGTTTTGAAAACACTAGAAGTAACATATTGGAGGCAATATATAATATCCTAAAAAAAATTATGCCCTTACAAACAGTCTTGAAGCAAATTATCATCACTTTTACTTTTAGCCAGACTGCCAAATAATAAGTTAGATTATTTTATGTGCACTTACTGTCTACGGCTAACTCTTCGACGTAAAGAGAATCGTCTAGATAGGGTAATGTCTCATTCGCAGGTGACAGGTCTGTGGCTGATTGAGCAAGACTATCAGCGGAATCCTGAGATGGTGCTGCAAGCCCGATTCGAAGATCACCAATCACACTACCATTTCGGAAAGAGACTACCTCACACGTGATACTAATGAGCTGAGCTGATTTCAAGCTTACATTCAAATACGTTGAAACCTGTGAATGATAAGGTTTATTTGGGATAGAAACAAGGTTTATAGATGGTTGGCAGAATGGAATATAATGTAATATAATTTGTGACAAAAATATATACTATTTAAAAAGGTGTGATTGCACCTTTCAACAGTGTCCCTATTCCAAGAAGCATATACATAAAGTACAAAAAATATATATCTAATTAAGTCAAGTTAAAAAAGTAGAATCTAATCCTACATGATTTATTCCGGTTTAACCTAATCTCATCACATAAAACGAATCAAAGCAATTAGAAATAAATCAAACAGGACTATTTGCTCTCCATTCCACAAAAGACATATTCCAAATCTCTAAAAGCGTCCATTGATCGATTGAAATAGAATCTAATGCTATTTAATTTATTCTGATTTAACCCAATCTCATCACATTAAACGAATAAAAGCAATAACAAATAGATCAAATAAGTCTATTTCCTCACCGCTCCACAAAAGACATCTTCCAAATCCGTAAAAGCGTCTGTAGACCGATCATTAAGTTCTTCTGTGAATACAAGCACTGTACCACTTCGTCTGTTGGCTGTGATCTCTATCCTGATGATGCTCACGAACGTTTCTGATGAAAAGAAAATATAATAACAATTGTAATATGTAAATACATGTTTGACGGACTGATAATGCTCATGGGTAAACGAATTAGCGTTTTGTTTCAGACAAGTTTAGAGAGGAGATAATCAGGATTCTACAATCATGTTTTCATTAAATACCAGATACGATGGACCCCTGCACAATATTATCTTTTCTTTTCTTTTAAGTAGAGGTGGGCTATAGAGGGTGACATTTTCAGAACATGCTCATCACACCTTAGTTTGATGAATTAGTGCACACTGACACCATAATCAGAAAAAAAAAATTTTAATGCGAAATCCAGGGTGCCCTGGCCGAAAAACCCGAAAATCCAAGATGGCCGCCGGATTGCCTAAAAAACATGTTTTTGGCCATTACTTGGTCATTTTTTAATCTTTTAGCCTAGTTTTGGTGTTTAAACCTATGTTTTGGGGGTCACTGAACTCATTTATGGTATTCATTTTAATATATTAGTGTTAAAATTCATGTTATATCAGTATTTACTGAAATTTCTACTTATTTTCTCCAAAATGCAAATTCCTACAATATTAATCCTACAGATGACGTGTGCATCACAATCAACAGTTTAAGCTTTCTTTTTTTTCTTCTTCTAGTCTCATGCCCATTATCCCAAATGTTATCCACTTTGTATTAAAGTAGGCCTATGCACAATAGTTCCAGCACAGCTCCCTTTATCACCGCATGTAATATACCACTCGATCTCCTCAATACTACAAACATCAAATAGGAGCATCTCTTAACAGTCAGCACATCCCTCTACACACGTGTTGTATGAGAGTCACACATGTGAGATATTTGATGCAGGCAATATTATCTCTACCCTTGTTCAGCATGAAGTCAAGTTAGGGCTACGTGAAAAGTTAATTGCATACTATGCCATACATGCTGACCCTGAAATCCTTCCTCAAGAAGAGTGGTCGGTTGTAGCAGCATTACAGGCACTGACAAAAAAGTATAGTTAGGACGGACACAGGTCATCCATGTGGGAGACCTTCGAGAGTTAGGTTGCGTCTGCAGGAAAAAAACAAAGAAGCACAGCCTCTTCAATGAACACCAATTTGCTCAGATGGGATACACTGCTGCAGTCATTCTATATCACATCCCGGAGTATGAGGCGACATTGCAGAACATCGAATCCAACAGCCTACTTGTTCAAGCCTGCCATCTGTACCTTGAGTGTGACTTAGTCATGATAGCATTGAAGATATTGGCCTGGTTCACATACTGCATAACCCTGAAATCCTTAACATGGTGGAAGTCAGCTCACAGAATGATCTAGTGACCATCCTCCGACGTCTTCATAATGATATGCTGAATAACAAGACATTCATGCTGTCTTCATACAAGGTACCATACTCGTTCCAAGTGGAAAAACCTGAGACCTTGTAGGCATGTATTTGCAGCAAATGTGTCAGCAAGCTGCCAAAGATTTGGCTATTCGGAGAGGAGATGAGTATGCATTTAAGCAAACGGTAGAAACAGGTTTTGCAGAATCTAAAGCAACTGAACTCTAAAAACTCACACCAGAAGATCTCACCAATCTATCTTCAAACAATTTGCAGTGTGAGCGGGATCTGTCAAAGTTTGACAAACTAGCAAAGCTTTCTGCTGCTGCTTCTAATAGAAACTTCACTGCCAAGGGTATTTGAGATGATATGACCTTGAACAAGGCTGGTGTAGTACACTGGAAAAAGTGACCCATATAACATTGCAAAAATGTTGGGTAAGAGTGAGCAGAAATGGGTTTAAGAGCAAAACATCCTCTCGCAGGAAATCTTCAGCTGAATGTGGCCCAAGCACAACAAGCAGTAAAGTACCAGGTACATGTGCATAGGCTGTTACAGAAATGTAAAAAATGGGGAGGTCCATTAACAAACGTTGATGAGCTTCAGGAATGCCAGGATACCCAGGATTCAACCAAGTTTAAAACTATGTTACGTGCAGAGCTGTCATATCACAGAAACACATCCCATCTAGATTACTTGGTGCGCCAACACTTGTATAAGGTCAACAAACTACCGTATGTGAAACAGAAATGAAGGTGAACTTGACTCTTCTATTGACTGGAGGAGAGTCTGATAATCTCCCTGCCCATGATCTGCCCACTAAAGATGACATGCATTCAATCTAAAGTCATCCAATGGGATCGCACAGTCAACTGCCCATTTAAACCTTGAAGAAAATACTGACAAAGACTAAGAAGTGGGCATCAATGAGTTCTGCAGTGTGATATGGGATTACGATGATGAATGAAACTGGTACCTAACATCGTGAGGGATATGAAATCGAGCGCATGGAAAGATACCGGTACTTCAAAGAGTAAAATGGGCAGATCAGCATTAGCACTGGAAATGGCCAAGGCAAGCTGATGTACGTACAGACAGTAATGCCGATGCAGATTCTTCTATGTACCCGTAATGTACATGTAATTGGCTCATGGGATACATCTTCCAGAAGAAACATTACATTTGTGCTTGGCAATTAGCATATCATTTTACAATTAAATATGTATACCCACAGTGGAAATGTATAGTTCTCTCTGACTAGAGGTCTGATGACCAAATAATTGTTACTTTAAAGCAGATACAGTTATAGTACTGGCTCCACAGTTACCATGCATGCAGGGCATGTATGCCGACTCTGAACTCACTAGCCACATACAGGTATATATATCTGCACGACAATGTATGTAGTTTTTTTGGGTATATTTCTCGATGTATTATTTAAATTGAAAAAAAAACTTTTAGTAGCTAGAATTTATTATTAGTAGTATCATAGCCAGCATGACTTAAAGAAAATACAGAAAATAAAGTACAAAAATTGCGATTGGGGTAGGGGTGAAGGAGAGGGAAAATTTAACATAAAATATGGGGAAAATATGGGTTTAATGTAGAAGGTTAGGTTTTACACTAAAAATATCATTATATTCAATTTCTTTGACCCCTAAAACATGGGGTTAGACACCAAAACTATTACAATAGACAAAAAAATGACCGAGTTACAGCCAAAAATGTCTTTTTTTAGCCGAAATGGCGGCCATCTTGGATTTTTTACGTTTTCGGTCAGGGCACCCTGGATAACGCATTTTTTTCATTTTTTTTCTCAAAAGTGGTGTCAGTAGGCACAAAGTCATCAAATTAGAGTGTGATGAGCATGTTCTGAAAATGTGACCTAAAATTGACCCTCTATAGCCCACCTCTATTTTAAGTGCACACCTAGTTACCAATAATGCATGTAGTATTTCAGTTTATTTGAAAGCAGGATAAAAGAGCAATGTACAGCATTAAATACCTTGATCACGCGGCCATAGGTGTCGCGGCCGGGGATCGAACCCCGCACCTTCCATGTATACCCAGGCGCCTTAGACCACTCGGCCACGGCAAAATTCAAGTGAAAATCGATGTAAGTTTGATGAAAACGACCAATACTTTTAGTAATTTTCTTTTCATGAAATTACACATGATGAGTATCATTACCATTGAAGTTCATGTAACTTTCATTTCCTTACCATAAGGAAGTGTGATTTGCCTGTTTATAGTTGAAATTACATGTACTTAAAATTTTAAGGAATTCTTATGCTGCAGTCAAATGTTACCTTAACTACAAATGCAGATAATGTCACAAGTACTATGTGAGTCGACTAGAATGATATCTAATTGATTCCCATGGTAATTTGAAAAGATCAAATAATTGTTACATAAGAGAGTAGAACTGAAGCCGCCGGTTACTTAAGTAAATAATCAAGTTTAGATTCAGGACATTTATTGAGGTAATTGGCAGGCAGAAGATGTATAAATAAAATGTATTGACATTTAGTTTATTTTATGTCCTATTTATGATTCATTTTACTCCAGGTGGGTGTTTCATAAAGCTTAAAGCGACTTTAAGAACGACTGGTGATCCTTGTGGTAAATCGCATATTCATTGGCGATGGTTTAGCGCGTAAGAATGGTTCACCAGTCGTTCTTAAAGTCGCTCTTATCTTACGAAGAGCTTTATGAAACGGCCCCCTGGGTTCCGTTTCATAATGACATATTAAGGTATTAATGCAAAATTTATATTTCAAAATTTCAAACTTTGATATCAGCCAATCAAAATAGAAGGTTTTTCAGTAGCATTTCCATTGTTGTAAAGCAGCATTTCCATTGTTGTAAAGCTGTAAAAGCAATATTTTTTCTTCGAAATGGGTCACTGAACATACCAGGCGATGTGATAGTTGATGAATGAGTGGTAGAATCAGAAACAGAAGTAGTTGTAGACCTTTTGTCTTCTGGAGTAGTTGTGCTAGATTGTGTGGTAGTTGTAGCTGACGGGTTCTCGGTGGCGGTGGTGGTGGTTGTGGTTATTTCTTCCAGAAACGGATGAATTCACGAAATGGATGTCATTTTGTTACGATGATGATGATAATAATAAGCATGATAATCATAATGATAATAACACTAATGATAATGATAATAATGACAATATAAGTACTGATATTACTTGTTCTAATCAATGGTGCATTATGTACGTTACCCTGACTTTTACTCTAAAAATAATTTGATTGAATAGATCATTGACGGATATAGCTGAGTATATGTTTTCGCTTATTACGGGCAGAAACATGAAAATGTGTTGACAATAATTTTCTTAATCGATTTCCTTTCTGAACATACCAGGTGAAGTTATAGTTGATAAATGAGTGGTAGAATCAGAAACAGAAGCAGTTGTAGGCCTTGTGTCTTCTGGAGTTGTTGTGCTAGGTTGTGTGGTAGTTGTAGCTGACGGGCCCTCGATGGCGGTGGTGGCAGTTGTAGTGGTGGTGGTGGCGGCTATTTCTTCCAGAAATGGATGAATTGGTTGTCATTTTGTTACGAGAGCAATGATCATCATGATAATGATATTGATAATATTAATCATAATAATTATAATGATGATAATAATAATAATAATAGCAAATTGATATTACATGGTCTATTAAAAAGTCCTTACGTGCACTATACACTTACTATACATCACCTTTTTACATTTACTCCGAAATGATTTAATTAAATCATTCATTATTAACGTTTATATCCGTGCAGACATTTTACTTTTACGGGCAGAAACATAAATGCAAAATGTGTTGATATACATTTTCTTAATTGATTTTCCCTTCTGAACATACCAGATGAAGAGATCGTTGTTAGATAAGTGGTAGAATCAGAAACAGAAGTCGTTGTAGCACTAGTATCTTCTGGAATAGTTGGTCTAGGTTGTGTGGTAGTTGTAGCTGACAAAATAGAGATTACAGAGGAAATAGGTGTCATTTTGTAACGATCATAATGAAAAAAATAATGATAACAATACTGATAATAGTAATAATAATAATCACACTAATAATAATAAAACAAAATAGTCATACCATTTAAAATTAATGATTATGTAGCAGCATATTCAATGCTGCACTATATTGCTCTGACATTAACTCTAATAACGATCGCTAACGTTTATATGCAACTTTTTCACTTTAAAGTATTCTAAGCTACATTCCAATACACAAGATGCAATCATTTTGATGCACACAAATCAGAAATTGCGTTGTACTCAATTTGCTTAATCTTGGTCACTATCATGATAAACGCCCCATAAAAAGTTTGGAAATCTGAGTTTGGCCATTAATTTCTCCTAACTCCCAATTTCACATAATGCATATTTGATATGCTTCAAACCATCATTTAATTCTCTTAAAGAAGACACCATGCTTGTTATGATCATGCCATCGCGAAAAGAGCAGGAGTCAAAAGTGTTGGATGAGATCTGAATTGAAAAGCTGCAAAACAAGCTGAAATAGTCATGAAGGGTCAATAAAAAAGGATTCTTTTGTCTGTGTAAATAAAGATGAAAATCCAACAAAATCAAGCCCCTGCTTCTTCATTTTTTACGTTTTGTTGTGGCCTATGTAGTGATGGTTCTGTGATAAAACATGGTTTGAGTCGTGGTTTAAATACCCATGCAGGTTTGCTTGTTTGATATGTGTTTGTTTTTGTGTTTGGTATGTGTTTGCAGATGTATGTTTAATTCCATGTTAATGTTGATGTAAAAGAAACCGCTGATAAACTCACTCATCACCACGGAAAATGAACAGCGACTTTCAATATTGTGTCATTTTGCAACTTTTGAATTTTGACGCTGCCCCACATTTCAAGGCACTGCACCTCCATATTAACCACAATCATATCATGTAGGGTTTAATTTTAAAGGGAATCAAATGATCTATTCATTGGTATCAATCACATATTAGTATTTACTAGAACCAAAGAGGGATTATCGGTCAAAGTCATATTTCCAAACTTTTTAAAGAGTTTATAATACATGGTCGTCTCTAACATAATCAAGAAATAATGATATAAAAGGTAATAATTAAAAATATTGATGTCGGTTCTTTTTTAAACCAGCTGAAGTGTGTACTCTGAATTTCAAATCAAGACATTGTACCTGGATTGGCATTAAGGTACGCGTACTTATAGCCACTTTCTTGGTTTAGTTCAAATGAAAAGGTAATAATCGACCACACTCTTGTCCCTCAACCTCTCTATAGATCGCCCTACTACTTATTTTTGTCAAATTACCAATTGTGCAATTAGTTCCAGTATAACCAGATGCGCAGATACAGTTATACATGTTGACCCCGTCTATGCAAGTTGCTCCATTTTGGCAAGGATTCGATTCACACTCATCGATTTCTACATACGTAAAAAGAAAAGTAACGTAAGATCGTTAAGAGTCGAACAAAACAGGAAGGGACACGAGTGAGAAATGCAGAATATGGACAGGAAGCAGGAAAGGAAAGGAGTAAATGAAGAACAAGAAAAAGAAGGAGGAGAAGAAGGAAGAGGAGAAGGAGAAGAAGAAGAAGAAAAGAAGAAGGGGTAGGAGAAGAGGATGATGAAAAGAAGAAGAAGAACAAAGGAGAAAAGAGATAATAAAAAGAGTAATAATCGAAAGAAAAAAAAGGAATATATAGAAAAGCAAAGCAAAGCGCATAACAAACACATACGAGAACTACAAAGAGCGAAGACTTCAAGAGGGAGAAGAAAGAGAAGTACACGGAACAAGTTTAAAATAGAATCTTAATCGTACAGTACCCGACAACCAGTAGAAGTAGGAGTTGTTGGAGTAATCGTAGTAGGAGTAGTAGAAAGAGTAGTAGTAGTAGTAGGAGTAGTAGTAGTAGGAGTAGTAGTAGTAGTAGTTGTTGTTGTAGTAGTAATAGTAGCAGTAGTAGTAGTAGTAGTAGTAGTAGTAGTGATATTATAATTTAAGTAATGGAAGTAATAGAAGTAGAAGTATTCATATTACAAGTAGAAATACATACAAGGAAAATCCTTACCTATACAAGAATCATTTCCAGTTCCAGTGAAACCGTCATCACAAGTGCAATAGTAGCTTCCATATGTATTTGTACAGTTCCCGTTACTACACACGTCTGTTGCATTACATTCATTGGTATCTAAGAAAGAAAGAAAAATTTAAGAATAAGAAACATTTTTAATGAATCGATTTGCAGTAAAAATGTCTCCAAATGTCCTAAGAACGGAGTTAATTAGTAATTTACTTAAACGTACAAATAGTTTAGGAAGGAGACAAACTATAATGCTTTATCGCAGTAAGTGGGAGGATCCGAGAGTGATGACATTCAACCTCTTTAAAGAGTAGGACAACGGTAAGGTCATGTAACGGAGCGTGTTATGTAAACGAAACATACCGCTGCATGTAAACCCATCATCATCGAGCTCAAAGCCAGGATTACAAGAACACGAGTAATTTCCAGGTGAGTTGATACACGTTTGGTTGCATGTATGATTCCCGAGACACTCATTGATATCTAAAATAAACAAAAATACAAAGGGAAGAATTTTACCATCAAGTATTGAAAAGCGATTATAAGTTTGACTACTCCTAAAATGTTCAATGACGTCATATCATGAATACTGGCTATTATAGAGTTGGAAGTATTAAGTTCAGGTCAGTACCGAGGGGGTAGGGGAAGGCCGAGGACCGCCTCCTTAGATATTCCAAGTGGTTAAAAAACATATAGGAGTATAGAAATGATAACAGGAGGAAAAAAAAGGAGAAGTTTCTAAAAAGTAATTAAAAAAAGAAGAGTGTGATAAGGAGGCTTCGGGCGACTGCTGGATGTCTGGGCGTTGTGGCGTGCGCCTATAATCCAAGCTGTAGGGGAAGTTACAAATTGATACAGAGGTTCCAGCCCTGGTCACGTCTTTCGGAAGGTGACGTAAAAGGTCGGTCCCAGACTTAAATAATCATATATGATTGATACACGTCTGACAAAACTCAAATACACACACACACGCTAAAGCTAGAGTGATAACGACATAGTGCCGTTGGCACATACACCAGGATTGATACGAGCTACAAAAAATAACGTGCCATAGGTGCCAAGAAGTAATCATTACTGAAAAAATGAGAAAGTGTCCTAGTGGTTTCGTGCGATTTCTAAACTCTTAATTTTCGGTTATGTGTTTTCGTATGGTATTTTGGTATAATGAATTTCTTACCAACATACTGAATCTAAGCCTTTAAAACACTGAATTTTTCTTGATCTAGTTTGTATCTCTGACATGCATACTTGATAGACAACACGTTTAGCCATAATTTGGAAAAGACTTTACTGAATGCCGTATAGCAGTACAACTTCTCAATTATCAACTAACTTTTTGAAAAACAAGTAGGCCCACCAAATATGCCGAGAGTGATATTAATTTAAGGTTGTTAAGAGTATTACACATTTACGCACAATTTAATTTAAATCATTTTGATACCTATATTTCCACTTTATTTGTAGAATAAATATACATATCTGGTAACTCGTTTACCCACCTATGCAAGAAGCATCCCCGTTTCCGAGTTGGAAGCCTACAGAACAGGTACAAAAATAGCTACCGTCTGTATTTGTACAGTTACCGTTACTACACACATCCGTAGACAGCTCACATTCATTGATATCTGTAAAAGAAGGAGAAGGTGAAGTTGGTAATGATGATGTTGTTGTTATTATTGTTGTTGATGATGATGATGATGATGATGATAATGGTTGTGATGATGATGTTGATGATGATGATGTTGTTGTTGAAGTTAATGTTGATGATGATGATGATGGAGATGATTGGGGTTGATAGTGATGATGGTGATAATGTTGATTAACATAATGATAATGGAGATGGTGGTGATGATGATGATGAAGGAGAAGATGAAGATGATGATGACGGAGAAGATGAAGATGATGTGGAGAGAGAAGAAGAGGAAGAAATAAGAGATTGGAAAAAGACGAATCAAGAGGATTTAGGAAAAATAAAACATTACCATAATAAAATATATTGCCTGGTATAATGCAACATTGATTGTGCTTAATGGATCTATGTCTCGCTCCTCTCATCCCTCTTTATTTCCTTTCAAATCAAGCAATAAAAAAAAATTATTCATTTAGACAACATACAAAACAACATAATCACAATTTATTGAATAATTTTAATGCTTAAGATTAATATTGAAAACTAGGGCTGGGGAGTTCTTCGTAACAAATATTTTGGGAATGCCTACCCTCGGGAGTAACTTCATGGTCTGGTTCAATAAGCCGTGAGCTGGGAAGGAGTTCCATGAAAATGTTCTCCAGATTAGATTCGGTCAGTGACGAGTCGGGTTTTAAGTCACACCGGAAGGAAATCAGAAGATAAATTCCTGTCAAGCTGTAGTTCTGCACAGATATAGCCTGCAACGTGTCGTCTTTCAGTTCTGAAGACGTGTTGAGATAACGCAAGACCTTAAAAATAATAAAGAGAGAGAATAATTTCGATTATAAAACATGTATTATTTGATCTTCGAGAATTGCAGAAATCTTTGGATTCATTTCACACACGAGAAAGGAACAAAACGAATTGCAAATAATAACTTTCTTTCAACCTCTCATCATGATAAATGTTGATGAACGGAACTACTTATTTAAATCAGTTTCATATATTAAGTTTACTTAATTTTTTTTTCGAGAAACGATTACATTTGCACACGATAATAGTTTGAAAGCTTATTATTATTCTTATATTGCTTTTTACTAAAAATGATTTTCGGACAAATAGATAATGCTTTATATAGAACGATGAATACATGGGAGAAAATATGAACATTATTCCTTTCGTATTTCGACTATATTGATATTCGAATAAATGCATCATAATGACCATAATAATAAAAAAAAACATTTATTTTGCACAGTTACCGCTCTATTCTAATACTAACACAATAAATTATACATTTTAAAGAGTATTACTAAAAATATAATAGACGGGTTTTACACATAATAACTTTGGGTGATTCTCATGAATGAGAAATGTCAACTGAGCTGGTGCCACTGGACAATGTGTTCCGTATAAAAACAATTTAGAAAATCAGACGTAAATCCCAAATACGTGGCGTTGATTGGTTGAAACTTCAGCTAATTTTTTTCTTAGTTCATTGCAACCCTTTCTGTAAGGGAACCTGTTCAATTAAACGCTACTAAAAAAGCTAATTGAAATTTTATTTTCAACTAATGAAAATCACGTACTAGGATATTACGTTTTATTATTTTTTGTTGCGTTTAAGCTTGATTCCTTCTCCAACGGACCCTAGGAGAGGTTTACACAAACATTTAAGTCCGATCTGGACTTTGAATTCTCATATTCACGTGCTGCGATTAATACGCTTCGCCACATTGGTCAGATTACGATCATTGGACGCGGTATTGCCCAATGAGATTACGCGTTATGTATCACGTGCACGTACGCACTCAACATGAATTTTAACCAGGTCTAAATCCTTGTGTAAAAACGCCTTTCGAAAAAAAACTTACATCTTGTGCCAATTTCTCCTGATTTTCTTGGGAGTCAATTGTCTCTGGGTAGGTAACAACGTCAAGCCCGTTGATAAATGAAAAACGAACGTTGAGTGACAGCGTCAATGCACCTATTTCATACAATCATGACAATCAACAAGAATGTTACAGATTCATTCCTTAGTATCATTATTAATATTACAATTATTAGTATCATTACTATCATTATTATGAGTATTATCATTGTCATCAACATCGTTGTTGTTGTTGTTTTATTTGGCATTTCAAATACATAAAGAATACAGAGTTACAAACAAGTTAAACAAGAACAATCCCAATGTTGCATGATAAAGACAATACGACTTGGGAGAGGGTTGGAGATGCTGCCTGGGTAAAGAAAAGGTATAGAAAGTACTCATTTCCTGTTTATTACGTCTAAATTAATCATTATTATATTTTTATTATTATTTAAACACGAATATAATGTGACAAATGTAAAATATAAGAAAATACGAACAAGAATGCATTTTTTCCTACCTTCGCAAACTCCATCGACTTCTGTTGTATTTTCCTTGCATACGCATGAGAAGTTACCCAGTGTGTTCACACAGTTGAATTCAGCTTTGTTGCAATTATCCAAGTCAAGTTCACATTCGTTGATGTCTAATTGAATAAAAGAGAGTATACCGGAAACAACTGTTCATAAAACTTACAAACTAAAGTTGTCTGTTTCCAAATACAGAAAAGAATAGAATGAATTTGCCATCTTGCTAATAAATAATGAAATTAAATAAATACATGAATGAAAAAGCAAATCGATAAATAACTACATGAATAAACAGATAAAAAAGTAGAGTAACAAATAAATAGATACATAAATGAAAAGATGAATAATAGAATAAAGTAATAGATAAATCCGTAGATGAATAAAATTAGTAATAAAATTAAAGAAATTATAAAACAATAAACTGAATATAGCTACTAGTTGATATTTTTACCTTGACACTCTTTTGGCGACATGTTTTCGTATCCAGAATAGCAAGTACAATTATAATCTCCTAATAGGTTTTTGCATAAAGCTATATCAGGTGGACACTGGTCTACACCAGCCAGACATTCATCAAAATCTGAAAATAGAATAAACGGATGAAAGAGGATTTCAATTCAAATTTCAATTTCAATTACAATTTTCAAAATCGAATAATTGCTCTATAATATTGCAATAAGGAATTACCTCAAAACATATTTAGTTATTACTGTTTCGAGTTTTGATATCAGAACAATTTTTGATTATTATCAACTGCGAAAATGAACAGCTCCTCATGAAGATATAAGCCTACAGTGATGCCAGTCAACACAACAACATTGAAACCAAGTCGATCAATGTGTTTCATTGGAATTAATTAATTTGATCGGACGGTAGTAAGATTAATCACTGTAACTGCCACGTGATCTAACGTTTTACCGATAAACGTAGAGGGCAGTGTATTTTCTCATTAAGATTTAGGCCTAATGTAATTCTTTTGATCGGAGCCGCGTAGTAGGATTAGTCGCTGTGACTGCCGCCTGATCTAATATTTTACCTATACAGGATCCATTTATGAGTTCAAAGCCTGGCTCGCAAGTACAGTTTTCAGATCCTGTGGAATGCTTTAGTTCATCAGTACAGTCTATCTCTATAGAATTAAAGCAATTAGAAAAAATGAATCTAGGTAAAATAATGTTATGAAGAGAAGGGAATTAAACTGTCATGTTGTGGATATTATTGCCAACCGAAATCGTAATTGTAAACATTTATATATAATTTCATTTTTTTTCTTGAATTCTCATTACTAATAGTTAATATCATTATTGTTACTATTACAATAGTAACTACCATTTTCATCATTGTTATTAACAATTTATGATGATGATAATAATATACATAATTATAATATTAATAACAATAATAATAATAATATTAATAACAATAATAATAATAATATTAATAACAATAATAATAATAATACAGTCTTAATAGACGCATAACTACAGGTCGCTATGCATGAAAAAAGCGGGAAATGTGGTTAGAATTGTAGATTTAAAAATAAAATGTCAAATATGTATATTATAACCATAAAAAAATATTAAAATATAGATTGAACCTAATTTAAAGCTTAACAGATTAAAACATAGATTGAAAGATTAAAACATACATTGAACCTAACTAAGTTAAAGCTTGGTTAGTAGATTTCAATGGCATACAATTAGAAACAACACAAAACCGCAAATGGGCATGTTCATTCCACTGCCATACACTACACCCACTCTCTCAAATTTGTGTGCTCGCACTCACCCTCACCAACACAAACCAACCCGCCGATCAACTTACCCACACACACCTACGAAATTCCTACGTACCAAAACAAACGCACACACACCCTATCCTACCCCATTCACACTTGGTTTATCCATACAGATTCCCTCACATTAACTTACTAGTACATGAATGTTGATCAAGGCCAAGCCTATAGCCCGATTCACAAGAGCATGTGTATGAACCCAATTCATTTTCACAAATCTGGTCACAGTCGTTGGTGTTATCTTCAGCACATTCGTTGAAGTCTTAACGAATGAAGATGGGAGATATGAGGAAATATTGTTATTGTATGCAATTGTAAATCATTTTTGGGACAAAGGAAATCAATTATACATCACATATTCTACGCATGACGATAGCTCACTCTTTATTAAACAAAAAAGACTGCAATATTAATGTTCATCACTTCAAGAGAACTTTCCGATACAGGCTGTGTACTTATTTATCATGCATTTGTTGATTCTCTCACGAGTACCAATTCCCATGGAAAAGTAATCAAAATATTGAAAACGCAAATAGCTAATTTTTCATGTCCTCGTGCAAGAAAAACATAATTTGAAGTAAAGCTTTAAAAAAAACATTCTAACCACTTTGTGCATTGGAGAAAAGAGAAAGAGTTGTCCATTCGCTACCTCAAAATGATACCACCAATGTAGCCATTTTAAAGTCCACGTAGAAGTAATGACTTCACTGTGTTACAACTTTTTGAAAATCAATAACTCTTAATGATAATGCGACATTTTCAAACCTTACCCATCTGTCTCTCTATTTTGTTTCCCTTTTCCTCTAAAAACAACTTTTTCCTTATTGGTTGGGTTCTCTTATAACTCACCGAAGCAATTACTCCCGTTGCCTGTCAATTGAGGAGGGCAGGGCCCGCATCTGTATTCTTCCTCTGAGGACGGGGGCTCATCGTAGCAGAGAACCCCCTCATAACAAGGCCCGCTACCCTCACATGCATCGTAGTCTACGTCACAGTGGTCACCTGACCACCCACCAGTGCAGTTGCACGTGACCACCTGTAATATCATTACAATCATGTAGAAAAAACAATCGTTGATTTCTATGCTCTTTTAAATGTGAATGCTTTGAGTGAACTTAGTTCATGAAAAATGCTGAAAAGGTCCCAAACTATGTGTGTTTGATGAATAATTAACAATTGTTCAAGAATATCATACCTGCAGATGAAATACATATGAGATTGTGAGTTGGAATGAGAAAACTTATTGGGGACAACAGACAGGATGACGAGTTGTTGAAAATGGGCGACTCGGCTTGTTGTAGATTAAAAGACAAAATGATGATTATTTGAAACTCGGCTGGTTGACCTGTTTAGGACAAGATAAGACAACGAGCTTGGAAAGACAGCTTGTTTTTGGACATGGACAAATATATATGAAGAGTTTTTGAACCTTGCAAAGGGGGCTTTCCGAGTTCCGTCATCTTGTCCCAAATTAGTCTGCTTTCAGAGTTCCAACAACTCGTCTTTTCGTCTCTTAACTCGTCTTTTCATTATCTCGTCATCTGGAATGTACTTAAAAATCGTCAGTACCAATGTCAGTTATCAAGCGTTAGTAGATCAGTGCGGACGGCTAAAATTCTATTCAATTCAACTGGATATGTGTTATTTCATTTTCGACAGAACAAACTTAAGTGGACGTTTAAAGCACTATACATCAGAAAATGCGCTAACAGAGGCTCTGTTACAACCGGCAATACCTCATGTCGCACGAACGCGTTATTTAAGGCTTTTTTCAACACTACGATTCGAAAGATGTGACTGGGCCTACTTTTTGTGTTCTGTTAACGATTTTCCCCCTCCCCCAGCAAAGCTCGTCAATGAATATACATGTACTTACAGCAAAGCCATTAGCATTGAGGTCCTGTCCCTCGGCTTGGCTCTCGAAATCACACTCGCCATCGTTCTCGCATTGACAGATGAGGACTTTGTAGGAGAGGGAAGTCTCTGCGCCTCGGTTGTCCATCGCGATGATCTCAATGGAGGAGATGTTCAGATTAGTGGGTGTCCAGGTGAAAATACCATCTACGCGAGAGGTGTTAGGTGGGGAGAAAAGTGAGATATAATGGGAAAGAATGTGAGAAAAAGTGTTAAGATAAGAGGAAACAGCAGGGAGACGAGCAGAGTCAGAGAGGGACGAACAGACAAAAGAGACAATGTGGGAGAAACTGCGGAAATGGAAAACGTGAGATATTACGGCAAGAGGGAGATGACAGATACAAAAAAGGAAGACAAAAGGGAGAGAAATTGAGAGAGAAGGTCGAAAGATAACGACAGGAATTGGATTAAAAAAAATAGGGAAAGACAGAAGGGAAAGAGAGAGCAATGATAGAGCACGCGTAATCATTCAAACTTCATTTCACTCATGCGACTACAATATATCTTTGGAAATGTCAATAAAAACTAATCATTTTTCAGGCGATAGAAGGAGTGTAAGAAACAATAAACTCACACACGCACTCGCACGCGTAAATATCTCACCTGCGCTGATATTGGCGCCATCTGGAGTTGTATCGTTGAAAGTAAAGTATACGTCATCATCATCGTTAGGATCATGTGCAGTAATCTCTAAGGTAACGTTCACGCCCACTTGCACGAAGAGAACGTCATCCTCCTGTAGTGCATCTGTTTCTGTAAGTTCCGTGACGCTTGTTATGTTCGGAGGGAAATTATCTATAAAGTTACAAAAAAAAGAAAAAAAAATAATTTCATATTAATCACAAATGGTACTCGAAAACTATTTCAATTCCTTTAAAGAAAAATCATGTCATGTAATCATAATTTCAAGGCTTACTATATTTAAAGACTGTCGGTGTTAGCTGCTGTTTATATTCCAGAAAATGAAAATTCATATAAAATTATATATTGAAAATATGCATGACGTAATTAAGTAAAATTATGGCTGGTTGCCCATTTTCAGCTGCCACCTTAATGTATTTGTGCTCTTATAGTGTCAGTCCAATGTGAAAATGTCAATATAACGAAATCATGTGTAAAATAAAAACAGGAATGTATGATAATACTCATTATCATGATTATATGGGATTAATGATAGCGATGACGAATCTCACCAAGGTTTACGAGTTCGTTGTCGAGTTGGTTCCCGGTGTCCATCGTCTGTTTTCCCAATTCGGGGTTGACGGCGAGGAAGTCGAAGAGGCACGCTTCGTTATCCCCGCAAGTCTCCCGGGCGTCTCTGGTCCTGTTTGGGTCGAGGGCGAGCAGGGCGTCTAAGAATATTGGTGTGTAGTTACTTGGGTTGTAGTAACTCCAGTCCCTATCACCGTATTCAAACAGCGACTCGTTCTTCGTTATCATCCCTTTAGGAGTAGAGAAAGAATTCTGTTCAGTTAGGTAAGGAGGTTTAACATGTTTAATGGCTGTTTTGATTCGTGATAGATGACTATCAGGTCGAGCTTACCATTTATCGTCATCAAAATCATCGTCTTCGTCGTCGTCATCATTGTCGTCAGCATTATCATTTTTATCATTAACCACGGAATTAATCGTCTCGACATGATCATTATGATCATCGTCATCGTCATGATCATCGTCATCGTCAAGATAATAACCATTGGCAATGTCATTTTTATTATCGTCTTCAACATCGTTATCATCATCATCACCAATATTCCCACTACCATTATAGATACCAACATATCATACTTACCATTATCAATATTAAAATGATTGCCATCTTGCTTATCATTATTATAACCATCATATGATGGTTATCATCATCTTCATCAACATCATCTGCAAGAATACGTGTGCCAATAAAGCATGACAACTTACATGATTGTCCAAATTGGTATATTTCTTCTTCTGTTAGATTTCTCCCGGGTTGATCGGTAAGTAACGTTCCATTCCGTAAAAGAAAATCATCTGTTTTATCTCCATTGACATTACCTAAGAAAATGTACATTAAGTTGGGTAAAAAGAAACAAATATATCAGCTCCAAATTTGTTTGCGCTCGACCAAACGTTTGGAGAAAAATCCGCTTCATCATTCATTAAAACAAGATTTGCAAACGACCGTTGCCTTCGCTTGGCCATGGCAGTTAATCAAATTCTCGCGGTCTTTTTTATGCTAATTGCATTGACTTTCCTTTTTTTCTAACCAGAGCCTTCTCTAAATTCCTTCTATGAATATATGAATGATGCGATTACACCGGATTAAGGGACTGTTGTCTCTGTTACACCATGAACTGGCCTTCCATCGAGAATGGCCTGATAGAGCCGACTATCAGATAAAACATGTTATTCAGGACTTCAGGAAGATGAATAACAAATACATGTTATTCATCTCCTCGCATGAAAAATTGGTCACAAAAGAGTTGTCCAGACCCCAAAACCCTAATCAAGTGACAAGGAAACCCCGTAAGATCCATAGGGCAATTTAGATTCATAAAACATCAGAAGCAGAAAATTTCTGTGTGGATATACCGTTGACGATGCAGAAAGCCATTGCCGCAGTCTTTCGTTTGGAAACAAAAATGATTATGTCGATCCCCATACTGCAAGGCCATGGAGTCGTTCGAACGTGCATCATTGTCATGCTTCCTGGATGTCCCTGTCCCCGAGACGAATCTTTCGACCTCCCATCTTTCAAATGAAAAGGAGTAACGGCTTGGTCCCATTGTACTTACGGATGCAGAGAGGATGTAAAACGGAAGAGAATCTTGCCATCCAATTGAAAACGGTATGTATCCGTCGTGAATTCTTTGCATAGGTGTGTCACACGCCCTATATCCATCTAGCATTCGTTCACTGTGATTTCATTGTTCGACCATTTTGCGCCATTGTCTGTAGCGGATGAAACCGGATGTAACCATCCTTTGCATAGGTGTGTCACACGCCCTATATACATCTAGCATTCGTTCGCTGTGATTTCATTGTTCGACCATTTTGCGTCATTGTCTGTAGCGGATGAAACCGGATGTAACCATTCTTTGCATAGGTGTGTCACACGCCCTATATACATCTAGCATTCGTTCGCTGTGATTTCATTGTTCGACCATTTTGCACTATTGTCTGTAGCGGATAAAAACGGATGTAACCATTCTTTGCATAGGTGTGTCACACGCCCTATATAAATATAGCATTCGTTCACTGTGATTTCATCATTCGACCATTTTGCGCCATTGTTTGTAGCTGATGAAGACGGATGTAACCATTCCGAAATTTACTTGTCCGCTGTATCCGTTTGAATGCGTTTTGTGTCCATCGGCCAGTGGGACCAGACCTTGAAGAGTAGCTCATCCCAGTGCATCCAACAATAACCATAGGGGTGGAAGCGGGGGGAGGGCGTTCCCCCCTCAATTTTTTGTTGGTTACCTTTTTTTCCTTTTTTTTTGCTTGTCCAAAAGTTTTGGTGGTACCCCCTGTTACACCCACAAATGTAATAATCGCCCACAAATGTAATAACGCCCACAAATGTAATAACACTTTACCCACAAATGTAATAACGCCCACAAATGTAATAACGCCCACAAATGTAATAACACTTTACCCACAAATGTAATAATGCACTTTACCCACAAATGTTAATGACTTTACCTACAAATGTAATAAATTTGAAGTGATTTTTGGCGAATTCGTTCTAAACTAATATCCTATAGTAATACGTTCATATAGCACAAAAGTTCAAAGTCTTTTTTCCAGACCCGGTTAATGAAATATTACAGTACAAGTCCAAGTCTTTTTCCAGACCCGGTTTTTCAAAATTATAATATACGTCCAAAGTCTTTTTACCGGATCCGGTTGTTTCAAAATTATAATATACGTCCAAAGTCTTTTTTCCAGACCCGGTTAATTCAAAAATTATAATGCAAGTCCAAAGTCTTTTTTTTCAGACCCGGTCGTTTCAAAAGTTATAATATACGTCGGTGAGGGGTAAAGACAACACTCTAAGCCCAAGCATTTTAAGTGGGTTTAATTTTGAAGATTGGTCTCAGCTCTCAATTTTTTTTCAATATTTCTTTATCTTTTAAATAACCGGGTCCAGACGAAAGACTAAGCATAATACTCGTATTATTCCACAAGAATAAGAATTTGAGTCTTTTGTTTTTAGGATTGCTTAAATCATTTTTAAATCACCGGGTCTGGAATAAAGACAACGCTCTAAACGTGTGCTTTTCTACATGCATGGTCTTAATTTGGAGGATTGTTGGTTCTTAGATTCGTTGTTGGGGGTTGAGTTTTATTGATTTTTTATTCCTGAAATAATTGTGTCTGGAGGAAAGTCGATCTTCGATAATCGGTCTTCATGTTGTTCCACAGTAATTAGATTATTGGATATTCGTTTTAGAATATTTGTAAAAACTATTTTATTTTTCAAATAGTAACCAAGTCTGGAGAAAGGATGTCTGCTTTACCCACGCGTTATTACAATGTTTTGTAGGGGTAGTAGTATTATTTTTAAAAAAGACATAATTTTACTGGGTGAAACTTCGGAAATTTGGTCTTAGATTCGAAGTTTTTCAGTTACTTTTTTTTAATAGCCGGGTCTGGAGGAAAGAGTACGTTTTAAACCTCGTGTTATTCCACGAGAATAAGAATATAAGGTCTTATGTTAGAAGATTTTTTTTTCGTAACTGTTTTAGGTCTGGAATAAAGACAACACTCTAAACATCTTTTAAAACAGGTTCTTAGGTTGAAGGTTTGTTTGGTCTTAAACTTGGATTTTTTTAAATTCTTTACTATTAGCGTTTTTAAGAAAAAATGGGCTGAAAGACTACGCTATATATCCAGCATTAATAAGATTATGGGGTCTTTATACTGTTTTTAAACTGTTATTCATAATGTTTAAATAACAGGTAACCGGGTCTGGAGAAAAGACTACGCTTGATTCTCAATTTACTCTTAGTGCATATATTCACAATATACACCGTATAAGTTAAAACAACAACAAAGACATTTATTCCACCAGTTTTAATTATCTGGGTCTGGAGAAAAGACTAAGCTCGATTCCCATTTTTTTCCACAGGAATATCATTATCGTATCTTAGTTTGGACTTATATTATAAATTTTGAAATAACTGGGTCAGGAAAAAGACTTTGCACTTATTAAAATTCTTGAAACAACCGGGTCTGGAAAAAAGACTTTGGGTTTATATTATAATTTTTGAAACAACCGGGTCTGGAAAAAAGACTTTGGATTTATATTATAATTTTTGAAACAACCGGGTCTGGAAAAAAGACTTTGGATTTATATCACAATTTTTTTAAACAACCGGGTCTGGAAAAAAAGACTTTGGACTTTTATTATATTTTTTTAAACAACCGGGTCTGGAAAAAAGACTTGGGATTTATATTATAATTTTTGAAACAACCGGGTCTGGAAAAAAGGCTTTGGATTTATATCACAATTTTTTAAACAACCGGGTCTGGAAAAAAGACTTTGGATTTATATTATAATTTTTTAAACAACCGGGTCTGGAAAGAAGACTTTGGACTTGTACTTTGATGTTTTATTAACCCGGTCTGAAAAAAAGACTTTGCACTTTTGTGTTTTATGATTACTATAGGATTTTAGTTTAGAACGGATTCGCCAAAAATCCCTTAAAATTTATTACATTTGTGGGTAAAGTCATTATTACATTTGTGGGCGATCAAAAATTATTACATTTGTGGGTAAAGTGTTATTACATTTGTGGGCGTTATTACATTTGTGGGTAAAGTGTTATTACATTTGTGGGCGTTATTACATTTGTGGGTGCAACACCCCCCCAAAAAAAAATGGTTAATAACCATATTTTATTTTCATGCTTGTCAATTTTGTTTCCTGGTCCCCTTGCCCTAAACTCAGGTGCCCCCCCCCCTAATTTTTTTTCGGGTTCCGCCGCCAATGACAATACCCATTTTGGCCATTAGCCCAGATGTGTCATGAACGGTATTCTACATAAATTGCAATTGACTCATCATGGCCAAACTTTTTTTTGTAGCAAAAGCATCGCTTCTAATTCAGATCCATCCGACAAAATTTGTAGTTTTGACCCGATCTCTTTGACATCATGCACTGGCAAGATCTAGAAATACATAATCGCAAACAGAATTTGCCGAATTTTATGTTCTACCGGCACGACTGAGGATTCGGCTCGAAAAACACTACTTAAGGGAATAAGACTTCCTGTAACGCTGCCAGACGATGAATAAACCACATGCAGATACTTGTCATAAAAAAATAACTCTACATTTCACATTCTTCGACTTCTGTGGAACACCATGTTCGTTTAAAACAGGTAAACTGTGCTTACTGTTATGATTCTTCCCCCATTTTTAACAATGAAGATAATTAGAATTAGAAACTGATCAAATAGAAATAACGTTGGGTAAAATTGGAAAAATAAATGTTCAATATTTGTTTGTGTTAATTATGTTTGTGTTTTTTTTACATCTTACATCGTTATATGAATTACATGACTTAGGGTTGAAACTATCGCTGACGAGTGGGTCAGAGTAGATGGCTTACCAAGCAGACCCCTCCCTGTTGCGTTCTCAGAATACTCAGGCGGGACCATGACGGTTATATCCAAGATCCCATTCTTAAAGGTCACTGTAAAGGACGTACTCGAATAGCCTTCAGGTTGAAAGAGAGCTGTGACCTTGATCTCATCCTCGGATTCGGTCTCATTATCCAAGGATAAGATGAAAGTCGGATCCTGCGAGTCATATCCATCTAGGTATGAACATAGACAGATTATAAGATTCATCATTTGGCATTAGCTGTTGGGTAGGCCTAGAAATTATCATTTGGATTCATTTAAGTATTTTGATTTTTTTTTCAATTTCATTTGGGGCATATTTTAAAGTTATATTAATTAAGTTATTGCTTTTATCATCTGTAGTCATATTGACTACAGTTCTTAGCAACTTCCTAGCCACCATCAACACGATCACTTTAGAGCTTAAAATATCACCATCAATACCAAGGCAATCATCATCGTCATGATCACCATCATCATCATCAGTTTCATCACCATTATCATTATCACCACCACTACCACCATCCTCCTCATCATCACCACCACTACCACCATCCTCCTCATCATCACCACCACTACCACCATCCTCCTCATCATCACCACCACTACCACCATCCTCCTCATCATCACCGTTATATTATTGGTATAGTTTTAGCCTTTCTATGAGATGTTTTCAGAACTTCTATCAAAATCGTTATTCATACTTTATTTTAACGTTTAGGGGATCTGGCACATTATGGAGGCACCATTAACTACACATTAAAGTAAGACAACACCAACACTTTAAAATCGTCATTATCATTAAGTAGTATCATCGACACCACCACCCCACCACCGTCACCGTCATCTTTGTCAAACTTCAATAAATAAACCCCTCAAAAAAGTTTGGAAATCTGGGTTTTTTCCATCAATTTCTCCTAACTTCCAATTTTAAACAATGCATAGTTCATATTATTCAAAACATCATTTAATTTTCTTTGAAATGATACCATGCTTGTTATGATTATGCCATCACGAAAAGAGCAGGGTTCAAAAGTGTTGGATGAGGTCTGAATTGAAAAGCTGCAAAAAGAGCAGAAATAGTCATGATCACTGATAAAGGGTCAATACAGAACACGATTCTTCTGTGTGTGTGTGTGTGTTAATAGAAATGAAAATCAAATCAAATCAAGCCCCTGCTTCATCATTTTTTTTTAATGTTTTGTTGTGGTTTATGTACTGATGGTTCTGTGGAATATAATGGTTTGAGTCATGGTTTGTTTGTTATGTGTTTGCTTGTGCAGAGGTGTGTTTGAGTCCATTTTAATGTTGATGTTAAGGTGCATGAAACCAATTAAAGACGTCGCTGAGAAATTCCCTCATCACCACGGAACAGTGACATTCAATATTGTGTCATTTTGCAACTTTTAAATTTTGACCTTGCCCCACATTTCAAGGCACTGCACCTTCATGTAAACCATAATCAAATCATATAGGGCATCATTTTAAAGATAATTAAATGATCTATTCATTATTATCAATTACACATTGATGTTTACTAAAAAAAATAGGAGGATTTTTCGATCAATGTCTAAAGAAACCGCTGAGAAAATCACTCATCACGACCGAAAAAAGAAGAATGACTTTCAATATTGTGTCATTTTGCAACTTTTGAGTTTTGACCTTGGCCCACATTTCAAGGCACTGCACCTTCATGTGAACCATAATCATATGTAGGGTATAATTCTTAAGAAATTTATATGATCTATTCGGTGATACTACTTACATATTGATATTTTTTAAAACCCGGGAGAGATTTTCGATCAAAGTCAGATTTCCAAACTTTTTTTTAGTTTACTTTATGAAGTCTGTCATATTAATGGAGGAACCAAGGCATTAACTAGATCGTCAGATGTCATCGTAACGATCATCGTTATCTTTATCATCATTATAATCATAATCGTTATCATCATCATCGTCGTCGTCATCATCACCATCAATCTTTAATATTCTATGCTTACCATTTAGGAAATCTGTCATATTAATGGAGGAACCATTAACAAGAATACTCATTTCTGTCCTGTTGTCGTTCAGCTGGAATTCAACCTGATCAATGTTAAATAATAAAATAGCACAGAAATCAGCGTACAGTGAAATAAAAAAGGAATGTAAAGTTGCATTTTACGATTAAAACGTAAAAATCAAACGTACGTATACAGTTAAGCTTAAAACGTACATTAGACAATACTAAAGTTATGCCACTTAACATAAATTATAATGAAACAAATGGCATATGCAACTGGGAATGATCTGATGAGCCAATTACATATCTTGGGGTTGTATAATGCAAGAACACAAATGACTTTAATGTACTTATTAGGCCTGTCAAGATAGATAAAATCAAGCATATTATAAATATTTGGAAGTTGAGAAATCTGACCTACCATATTACGGGAGAATAGTTATTATCACAATGTTACTTATATCACAATAGATATATTTAGGCACATGCTACATCTTCCCTTAAAGTTATACCAAAGAACTTAATAAAATAAATAATTCATTTATGGGAATTATAAAAGAGAAAAGCGACAAGAGCTTACATCATTAATCCATCCCAATTTGGGAGCTTTGGCATGATTGACATAAATCTTAGATTTATATCACACACACTTTCCTGGTTACCAATAATTGTAAGAGGTGATGAACCACCATAGAAATATATTTGTGAGTCTTGATTACATAAATTAGGCGGTATACTATTATCCATTCAATTTTACTGTTCTCCAGTAGACAAAATTGAAATATGTAAAGAAATATTCAGTACCCACATTTTATACAGACTTACTCACTTCATGGGCTGAACTTTACTATCTTAATATATTTGAAGTAACTCAATTTGAAAATGAAATAATGTAGGAAAATTCAAATATTACACATGTAAACTAGTTATTGTCTTTTAGAAAATGGTACGATAAGGGTATAGTAAAAGGAAGCCATTTATGTGACAAAGGATTATGGAAACACTGAAAGTAATACAGACGAACTGTCGATGAATTCTCTTTGTATCTTATCTCAATGTGCTTAAATTAAAACTGCTTTGCAAAATATTGGTTTGATAAATTAAACACTGCTCAGCCTGAAAATCACCGTGATAAGCCAATGCAAAAAGATAAATGATTTGAATTAAAACCGGTGACTCAACTGACATTACAAAATAAAAAAAACATATCTTCACATATTTTGTAGATTCAGAAATAATTTACACCCTATGGTGTTATATGTTTGGCAAGATAGGATGTCACTTGCAGAAGAATGTGACAAATTGAAAACGAATCGAAAGTATGCATCATGTATTGATGCATTGTCCACATGTGATTTCATAATGGCAGGAACTAATCTATTTCATTAATAACCAGATTAATGTGTATATTCAAATTAATCAGAAAAAAATATTGATTGGCCACGGTGTTGGAAATGGAAACATGGCCTTTCTGAAAATAAGTTTGGTTTTCGCACAATATCCGATTCATTGGGCTTTTATGCTGACTCATTTCACTTTTAAAAAATAGTAATTCTTCTTTGCTCTCAGATTTCAAGAGAGTAGTAGTTACTAATTTGAGATTTCTTGAAAAGAGTAAGAAGATCAAAATAACAGAAAAACAGTAAATTGATATTAAAAACTTGTAAAATGTGAATCCAGTTGTACATGCTATTATTTGTGTTTGTTTATTGATTTATCTTTATGTAGCATGGTGGATTATTTCCGCGTTCCAAACCTTAAAGCAGATACGAACCAATAGCGCCATCTCGAGTCCTCAACTACTCAAACCTGGCAAGTTTCCTGACCCATAATGCTAGTTTAAAGGTAAATGCTAGTTTTGGTAACGATATCAAAATGAGTTCGTACAGAATCCAATGAAATGACCACTAAAGTGTCTGTTTGTATAAATAAAACGCATGTGCCAAAGGTTTCTGGAAGAAATTGTGTAATTGCTGAGAAATCAGCAAATAAGCACGGGATTCGTGTAGGGCGTCGGGCCCGACGCCCTAAGCAATAATTATACATTGTCCCACGTGCGCTTATCTGTGTTGGGGATTTTCGGTGTGAACATTTTTCAGCGTAGATTTCAAGATTTCACAAAGTCCAGTTAATGTAACTGTACCAGATCTAGATCCTCGATGATATACTGGCAATTAAGCCTTGTTTTACAGACTTTCTCATGAAATCAGTGTTAACTGCAACTACTGGAATTTCTCTTTAATCTAGAAATATAGACCCACTGAATGATAACATACTAAATAACTACTCAATACCTTTATACCGTAATAACTATGTTACCAAAACAAGTATCAAAACAATTATCCCCTCAAAACATTTTTGCTTCACTATCCAAGTACAGTTAAAGGTCTATCTAGTCTCTGAAAGGTCAAACCAAATTGGATGACATCAAGACGATCCTTGACTTCTCACAATTGTTCTTGTAATGAATAAACTGTATGAAATGAATTCTGAATCGCACGTACCTTCGTGATATCTTGTGTAGCAGCGAACCCTATGAAGACCGTTCCGTGTTCAACGGGTTCACTGTTATTAAAAGCCTTGCCAGTTCTTGATTGTAAAACGAATGGATCACCGTGACTGTAAGACAACGTAATGTATTCACCAAGGCCGTTGAAGGTGTATTTCCTCCCATCCAGAGTATTGATATGCGGATCACCCCAAAACCATCCTATAAAATTACCAAGAAATCGAAAAGAATTGGAAACTTAGTCCATTTCAAAACTTACTATAAATAACAAAGATTTCAATCAGAAAATTATGCTAATGAAACAAAAGATCGAAACCACTTGGATGCCTGTCCCTTGGGTTATCATTCTTTTTTCAAGTCTATCAAATTAATCTCACAAAACTAATCCCGTCTGATTCTACAGGGATATCACCGAAGACCGTTTCGTAAAACCTTGTCATATGAAATTCGGAAAGTCAGTTTAAACCTACGGAAAACATTTAAATTGATTAGTTAATAGTAAATTTATCAGAAAAACTGTGCATTTCTACAAGATGTGTCCATCTTTTATCAGCCTTACTTCTATCATGATTATAAAGCAATAATTGAAGAAAAAATGTTTTCGCTTACTGCCCAAATGATCATAAATGAAAAACAGAAATTTTGTATTTGATTACAGCGTCATTTTCTTTAGTTTTACAATATCTTAAAGGTCTTTACTAATATTTTTGCATATCATTTTTTATCTATTTATAATTACTGTATTTGTTGTTTTCATTGTTTATTTTTTAATACCCCTCAAAGAGTGGATATATTCCAGACCTTTCGTTGGAGAACGCGAACGCTTATTTAAGACGGGAGTTGATTTTGGAAGAGACTTTTGGGCCCGTCATGGTCGTACAACTCTGTCCTGCAATGCAAATTAGGGCGACTTTCCAGAGCCACATTTGGTTCCTCCCAGAGCTCCAGAGGCCGTCCGGGGGCCAACTTCCATTGATGAGTGGATACCAGAGGCGACCACGCGTAAAATGGGAAAGAGTGGGCAAATACGTTACGTATAGGCCTATGTAACATTATGAGGGTGTCAAAAACGATGTTTAAAATACTGAAGAGGGATATATTTCCACTACTTGTAGTGTTTCACAAGCCAAATGCTTGTTAAGAGATGCATTTTCATGATCTGGAAAAGACTTGCTTCCCTTGTTAAAAGTGTTTTTCGAACCCCATGCTCGCGCCTGGTATCTACTCACCGATGGAAGCCCCCCCCCCCCCGGAATTTGAATCAAATCTCCTATTTCTGGGGAAAGTAAACATAATGCCCATTACATTGTGTGCTAGAGGCATATCGTTCGTGTAGGAGAAGCAAGCAAAAGAAAAACCGCCATGCTGGTATGTGCAAATTCGGATGATATTCAGACGTACAGGCCTATTGCATATGCTGTGTACATATCAACGCATGGGAAATGGTTTCGGCTGGAGAGATGATCTGTCCCATGGAATCAATTGCCAGTGATCCACCAATAATCCACTTTAAATGCAATATCGATTAGATGGACTGCATTGATCTATTCTTAACCTTAATTTAGTAAGTTTATCTTCACTCAATATGTACTCGATTTGTTTGAATAGCCACTTTCTTATCAATGTCCCCAGCTAGCTGGAGTCATGATAGCCTTGGTACAGTCTCGCCGCGAGCTCAGGCAGGCATAATATGCTTTGATGACTAGTCGCGTACATGCATGAAAGTGGGATTTCAACAATTTGGACATGTTGGAATGGCATGCTGGTAACGCATGAGCGAATTTTGCACACGAAAAGCAGATCTATAGGGCCTGTACCACGAAGCTTAGCAATGATTTTAGAACAGTTTTCTACGTTTGAATCTATTGACTATAATGTGCAATCAATTTTGAAAATCGAGTCTATGATTAATCGTTAACTATCGTGTAACCTAATCTCGCATTGCAGAGGTTTGCGAAAACTCCGTAGTGCCTTTTTGCGGGCAAACGGCAAGTAAGAATCCGATGACCAGAAAATGATATTTATGTGATTTCCTTGGACATGTTGGAGACGTCGTTCCGATGTATTATGTGCCGTGTAAAAGCGGATTACTATAATAATGGAAATGCTACAACAGTAAAATTTATGATTTGCATTTTTTCAGTTTGGTGACATATACATACCCCACCATGGTCGCCTATATCCAAAGCAGTGAGCCCGTGGACGACGTAGCTCGTAAAGCCTACAGAAGTTTCCACCAGCAAGTCCACAGCAGTAGAAACGGGGTAAGACATCTCTCTCTATATAAAATGGCAATTACATCATGAGTAACTACGAAACTTGATAAATTGATGGAGAGGAAATGAATGCAAGGAATTAAGCTGAATTATAGATGAACTCATATAAAAAAGATCAGTAGAAAGTTCACTTAAGCCACGCGTCATACATGTATATACAGTTTAGATTTCGACATATTTCATTAGATGTACATTCCCTTGTGCATGTACATACCTAGCTTTCATATTGCTGACTGGATACCATTCTGAACACTATTCAAACCAGTTAGATGTAGATGACTGAAGTTTTGATAAAATGGAAGCATCATGGTGTGTGTTTAGTGATCATGACTCCCGTCTATTAATCAGGTTAATCAGATGGTCGTGGGTTCAAATCCTGCTCCCATTTTTAATTTCAAGAAATGTGTCCATATTATATACGACACTCACCCAGGTTAAGTAAATGGTTACCCGACATGAATTTACTCCTTTAATCGCAGAGTACGTGACGACATATATATATATATATATATGTATTACCCCCCCCCCTCGAATTGCCCCACGACTTCATTGAGAACAATAGCGCAGTGAAACTGTTCAAGTTCAAAAGATGCACCGGATGTATTTTGTGACGGCAGTGCTTGCAGCCCCATGAATGAAACGGACTCCGATGGCATGTCACTGGTAATAACGTGATAGCCTCTGTCGGTCTGGAGCGAGTTTCGGCGGTGAAACTGCCGCTTCATGGTCATGGTGCATAGTGATAATATACAAAATTTAGAAGGCGTTGACTGGTTGCCTATTCAATGGCACATTTTCTATTATTAATCTTACTTTAGTTCCAGCTAATAAAAAGCGCTTCGGACATTCAAGGAATTAATCCTGCAGGGCACCCAATAGCCTCACTTGCCTGCACAAAATTACGCCATGGGCTGGGAATCGAACCTTTGACCCTCTCAAAAGCGTGGGTCGGATCCACCAGACCATAACTCTCAACATGTATATGGTAACTCACCAATCCATGCATAATAGTAACTAAGGGAGTAATAGAAGAATGAAAAGAATCTAGCGTTCGATGGCATGACTGCTTGGTAATGGCTGGACCGCCAAAGACTTCTATAGCCCCTGATCAAAGCAGAGAACTCATAGGTACATCTGTATCCACCTCCAAATCTAGGCCATCGAGGCTGGTAACAGGAAGTCCATCTACTGTCTGTTAATAGGGCATAAGACATGATAGAATGCAAATGAACCTTAGCGATATAAGTATCCTGATTTAAACGGTGGTATTGCACTTTGTCATGATCCATACGTTTAGTTATTTTTTAGGACAAGCCCACCTTTCTTTATTACAGCACCTGGAAGAAAATCAAATGGGAGCATTGCACAAATGTATACTGAGGGGACATGAGGCCAATAAAAGCCGTGGTCTTGACGGCATTTAATTGATTTAACCCCTGATCGCCCGGGGGTGCACTCGACCAAAAAAAAGTGGTAGGGGTGTGCCGCGGGCGAGACAAAAAACGGGGGCCTTGGAGCGGATCGCTAGCGTGTGAGTACGTTGGTTTGCATCCCTATAGATCGGGCATGTGTGCATGATGCATCTAGCGCTGCCTCCGCCGGGTGCGCTCGCGCAGAAGCGATGGTCGGACAGCGCTCTGCGGCCGCTCATTGTAGCAGAAAAATATGCGAAGCTTTGGAGCGGATTTCTTTCTTATTTTTTCTCAATTAGAAGAAAATGCTATCCCTTGGAGCGGCTTTCTTTGTTCTTTTTCTCAATAAGACAAAAAAGCTATGCCTTGAGACGGAAATTTGAGTGTAAAAATGGGGGTCCCCTCCGCGGCACATACCCATTATGCATTATATACTGAGTGCCCCCCCCCCCGGGCCTGATCGTCCGGTCCACTTTAATTTTTGACAGGGTTAAGATTGTGAATTTGCATAGGGAAGGTTGAGTACAAGACAAGGGAAGTGTTGAGAAAAAAGGAGGTCGTTGGATGCAGCTTAACAGCTCTTAAATGATATGTCTTCTATTAAACGACATGATCGTCCAGGAGGTTCTGCGAATTTTTTTTTCAGGTCTGAGGAATATGATATCTTACAAGAATGATTATAAAATGGCCCACGTACCAGTATAATGAAGAAATGTCTTAATTAAAAAAATGCACTATTAGAAAAATACCATGCTCACCATAATAATAATTAGGAATTCCATAGCCGTAACCGTATCCGTAGCCATAACCGTAGCCATAACCATAGCCGTAGCCATAACCGTAGCCATAACCGTAGCCATAGCCGTAGCCGTAACCGTAGCGGTAGATAGGGTAGTTGCAGCGAGTAAACCTTCGGTCGATCCTGGCCTGCCAGCGAGTACAGGGGCATGGCTCTGCCCACCATGCCCAGGATGGCCTGCTCAGATCATCTCTGTACCAATCTTGACAGTATCGGCGCGGGTTGATGTACCAGTCAGGGTTCGAATCAAGACGGTAGATGTCTCTGCCCTGTTCAGTAAGAGGTAATAATGATGATATTTGATCTATAATGTCCTAAATTCATTCTGTAGAAAGGCGGAATGAAAGAGGGAGAGAAGGAGCGAGAGAGAAATACAGAAAAGTATATGTAATGGTAAAAGAGAAGGAGTATGCCTATTTGTCAATTATTGAATATGAAGCATTGAATAAGCGTTTAAATGTGCAAACTGAAGTGTATTCTCGGATTACCATGGGCAGTCATTCCAGAGAACAGGGCCAGCGTAAACAAAAGCATGTAGGCCTACAAGTAGCAATGCTTTCGCATATTATGGAGCAACAATGGTTCGACAAACGGATGAATCTGACCTTGCTGACTAGGGATAGTATTATGAAAGCCGTTATTTGAAAACGAGTCGTATGGGAAATATTATCTTCAGAATCATTTAGCTTAATTGTCACAGCCATTTACATGATCTTGTTATCAACTATCGCCTGTTACCACTGATGTAGTTGCTACTACCACTGTTCCCCGTACGTCTCCTATTTACTACTACTAGACCTACTACTAGAAGAAATAATGATTCTACTACTACTATTACTATACTACTATTTCTACTATATGCTACAACTACTATTACCTGACCCTAGCATCACTAATACTATCAGCATTACTACTACTATACTACTTCGAACACTACTACCACTACTACTTCTTCTTCTTCTTCTTACTATTATTATTACTATTATTATTATCATGATCATTATCGTCATTATTTTCATTATTATCATTTTTATTGATATTATTATTACTTTTCAATTGTTTTCATCATTATTCTTTTTCTTCCCCCTCTACTACGACTATTACTACTGATGCTACTACTAATACTACTAGTTTCTTCTTTTATTTATAAATGTACTCATAAAACAGTGAAAAGGGCGTTGATGCCGGAAATAAAAATGGATGTTATCGCCTGTGGAATAAAAACGATATGTCATTACTCATTTATTATGATCATTTCTTTTTTGTTACAATCATTAAATGATTCGTGGAATGTGGAATCTCGTCAAAATTTTAATTTGTTTGATTATAAAGCTGGCAGTAGATAATTTACGACTTTAAGCTTACTCGACAGTGTACTTTGATGTCACGTAATTTACATAAATGCAATTGGGAATATTAACATGCACGCGGGAATTGACAATCGAAACGTGAACTTATTTCTTATGGAATGAAAACGAAATGTCATTACTCATCAAAATCATGATTAGGCTGGGTAATTCGTTGAATGTTGTGTAATTTAGAATAACATCCCATCATTTTTTAAATACTATCCAAGGTTTGTTTAATAAAGTTGGCAGAAGATAACGTGCAAATTTAGGCCAAGTAATTGGGTCCTATAAATTGATTACTAAATATTGTTGAATTCTATTCGAGGGTCGTGTGGTCCAGTGGTTAGAACATTGGACTCATAATCGCAAGGTTGTGAGTCCCGAGTCCCCACTCTGTCATTGCCTCCCCTTTTGATAAAAAGGCCCGATAGTCGTTTATAAGGTCAGCCATTATGAATGATTAACCTGACGTTAATATTTGCTAGGTAATTGGTTTATTTGGTTATATACCAGCTTGGCGTTTACTATAGCAAAGTGATGTCCTGTCGAGTTCCTACGGGAGTTGTCATAAGCAGAAACAGAAATTACTGTTGTTGACAGGCATCTGCACGCAAAATGTGATAAATTTGTCGTGTAAATGTGATTAGGCCTGTTATTCATCATTTCCTTTTAGTGCTTAATTCCATGAATGAAATCTCCCGCTGTTTTTAACGCTGGAAATAAAGGGTATTTAATACGGTATAATTCAAACAAATTTACGTTGTGCATAAATTTGTGCGTTACTTGATTTGTTTGACAATAATCATTTGATTTGTGCGAAGGGAATGGTGTGTAAATTTATTTCTTTTTCATATGAAATATTTCTTGAAGGATTGTTTATCAAAGTTTCAATTAGGGTATAGGCCTAAAGATTTTCTCAGTGGTCTACATATTGCATTTTAATTGTATGTAACTGATCTAGGGTATATATATTCAGGTCACTAGTAATCGTTTTGTTGCCTCGAACCTCTTTAAAGCGATTTAAAGGGACTTAAAAAGAATTTTAGATAAAGATGTTGTGATTTTAAGACTGTTTAAGAGAGTTAATGACATTGATATTTCATGCCGTGATATCGATATAATTTCAAAGCAATCGAATGAGACTGTGATAATCTCTGCCATTTCATGAATTTTAAAGACAGGTCTAGATAGGAAAATAATTATCCCCTACTACTTCAAGACATTTCATCGTTAATTTCATTTTTTCTTTGGGGATTGTCATGTTAATTAATAATTCGATTTAGCCTCTACCTGTTAAAATGCTGCTCAAGATTTGAAGCACGTTGCTTTAGGTCCGTCATTTTAACAGCTATTGGTTGAAGGTTTAAACAGACTGTTCAAACATTAAAACAATTTTATAAAAAGTTGAATGGGAAAATAAAAAAACAAAAATGATGCTAGACCGACGGCTTAAAAAACGTACTTAGAATTTTAAACAGCGTTCTTACAGTGATGGGGCACTTAAATTAAACATTTACTTCTGGGCACCGTCTTAAAAGAGTTGTGATTGATCTGATCAACCTTAACGATATGGAACTCCTTATCCAACCCCCCCCCCCTCCCTTCCAGGGAATTTGCACAATGTCCTGTGTAAACTAAGACGGACACACACATTGTCAAAACAATATTCACGAATGTATGAGTATACATCTTATCTAGAAAACATCTTGTATTAACATGAACCATAGATGTTGCAGTTGTTGGCTTTCCACAGTTGATGGGATTTTGTAAGACGCAATACTAAAATTTAGGAAAGTAGGAATCTATCCGGGGGGAGCATTTCCATTGACGAGTTGATATCATGGTGACCATTGAGTTTCGAAAAGCACCCTAAAAAGTATCTCCATGTTCGGAAAATGCACCCCATAACAAGTATTGGAGTGTGAAACCCTACCCTTAAAGGTCAAGTCCACGTCAGAAAAATGTTGATTTTAATCAATAGAGGAAAATCAGACAAGCGCAATGCTGAAAATTTCATCAAAATCGGATGTAAAATAAGAAAGTTATGACATTTCAAAGTTTCGCTTATTTTCAACAAAATAGTTATATTAACGAGCCAGTTAGATCCAAATGAGAGAGTCGATGTCACTCACTCACCATTTCTTTTGTTTTTTATTGTTTGAATTTTACAATATTTCAATTTTTACGAATTTGACGATTAGGACCTCCTTGCCTGAATAACAAAATGTTAAAATAATGGAATTCCACGTGTTCAGGGAGGAATGAAACTTCATTTCACATGACAATGACGAGAAAATAAAAAATAGTTTATATTTCATATAATCAAATACAAAAGAAATAGTGAGTGATGTCATCAACTCTCTCATTTTGATGTAACTGGTTCGTTCAACTATTTTGTTGAAAATAAGCGAAACTTTAAAATGCCATAACTTTCTTATTTTACATCCGATTTTGATGAATTTTTTTCAGTGTTATGCTTGTTGATTTTTTCTCTTTTTATTCAAATCAAGTTTTCGTTGGGGTGGACTTGTCCTTTAACAGTATTATTGGAAACAGTACAAACAAGTACAACGATATCTTAATTGTTATGTCACGGACAATCACGATAGTCGGCTTTACCTTTACTTTCATTTGGTTCGCTCAAATCGTACCCTAGGTATTTTAGTCTTTTTATGTACATTCGCCAATTGGACCATAATCACGTAGTTTTCCTAGCGAAATACATGTACAGTATATACCCTTTTTCATTATTTTAGTGTTTTTGACATCCTTATTACGTTACGTACGAAACGTGCCCTATCTTGAAAAAGAGACCCCTTTACGTATGTTTTGGTCACGCATGGTATCCACTCGTCAATGGAAGTGCCCCTCCCCCGGGAACGCATATCTTACCAGAAGACCAGTGTTGCCAACTCTTAAATCAGGACGATAGCTTTCCTGCAGTACAGCTAGAGAGTTTCCTTCATAGACGTTATACCAATTATGCTTGGTGCTGAAACCGATTCTAGCCGGTACTGACTTAGAGAGTGGATTCCAGTTGAAACTGCCTCCCTGGTACATCGTAAGAACGCCACTTCTTCTTCCGTCAGTAAAGAGAATAGCTTGGTAGGTTACAGTCTAAAGGGCATAGCAAGAAAAAGAAAGATTTGCATTTAGTGGCAAAGATGCTGTCGCAATCAATAGATCAATATTAGTAGTGGCAAATCAAATTACATTCCTTGTTGCAAGCTAATGAACCATTATCAGAAATCAGTCACAAAATTCAAATTAATTACAAGACATATGAACGATTGAGGGACCGAAAGGAGATTTGCAATTGATCGCAAGTCTTTTTTTGCAACGCCACATAAAAGAGATGTGTATACACTGCAAAAAGTCCGGTGTTGATTTATTACCAGCTTGCAATCTGTAACACCAGTTTGGAAGCGAACACATATCTTGTATTAGACCAAAACCAAACTGGTGTTGTTTAACACTTCTCTGGTGTGGACATGTATCTGGTGGTATCAATACCGAAGTTTTTGCAGTGTATAGAGAACTACACCAGCATTCACACTCCGGTGTTTAATTTACAGTGTTATTTCAACACCCATGGATGTTATTACAACACCTTATACTCATATTCTTTGGTGTCATGTTCAATCTCTAGGATGTAATTTCAAAACCTTAGGGTGTATTCCTCTAGGGACATCTGTACAACTGTGATAATTTACCTCCTACCTGTTTTTTACAGTGATAGGACCATCGAATTTTAAATTGGTATTATATGTTCCTCCTTTCAATTTGGAAACAATGTGGTATATACGATAGGAAAGAATTTCTAAAAAGCCACAAAATTAGCGAAAATCACGGGCTTTTTCAAATTAAGGTTTTAAATATTATGATTTTTTTTGTCATGTATCGAACTTTGGCAAAAAAAGAGACTACTTTGGGCAAAATAATGGTTTCCCACTGTGTGACCAACAAACCCACGAAAACACAATAGTCTTCCTTAAGTGTATAGTGTATGAATTAGCTTTAATTACACTTGATATTCAACAGAAAATGAGAATGATTCATTTTAGGAGCAAAATTATATTTCTTTCAGTAGGCCTATTGCATTCAAAGAACAGAGAGAAACGTTGGGGTGCAATAGGAGCTAGCACCTCAGAGCCATTGAAATAGAGTTCTGCCAACCAGGTTCGAAATTGTTACAACATGGCGCAATTTCTTTAAAACAATTGGTTTGCCTAACAAAACGTTTTGCGCCATGTGAATAACCCATTGAAACCGGTGGAGCATTTCATGAAAGGACTTGTCGGACATTTTATCCGACAAGTCCTGTTTAATCTGACAGATACCATAGTAGCAGTGTTTTTCACACCAATCAGATTCAATGAAAGTTGTCAGATCTGACACTTGTCGGACACAAATTTTGATGAATCGATCACCGGGTTGGCTGAACTCTCTCTCTATTGAATGTCCCTTTAGCAACCCAGAGTCGTTAATGACAATTCAGCAACTAAATTGATAATTTCCATTTTACCTCTTGTCCTGCCACTGATCCTTGAGGTTGCACATTTTGCCAAGTGACCTTGCAAATGAAGTTGATTCCATTGATAAACCGGAAGGACTCCAACCCTGCCGGAAGTGACAGAGATGCATACAGTCTTTCTTGTACCGCTGCGAGAAGAGCAGCTGAGTTTCCGTACCCCCTGTTGATGTCGTATACCTACGAAACGATGGTAATTGTAATGTAATGTTAACAATAACAACAACAATAAAATTGATAAGGAAAAATTACAAAAAATATCACGATAATGGAAGCAATAATATTTTTTATTCAACTTTGCAATTTTGGGGAAAATATTTTAATCGCGGAATTAGTGTGGTCCATTTTTATGAAATAAAAGAAGTCGTCTGATTTGGAGTACGTTTATGTTTCCAGTTCAAATCCTATCCCTTCTTCAAAGATTGAATTATTAGTAGTTCTGCGTTTACATGCGTTTGAATATTAAATTCACGCAACGTTAAAAAAGGGGGAAATTCCCAAGCATATATATAACACACAACACTGCAGTTGTCTTCATTGATTCACTGCGGAAGTCACATCGAAATCACTTCTGACCGAATCTGTCGTCTGACCGAATCCCCCACCCCCCGATGAGATCTCATTGCGGCAGTGGCGGACTGTGACCCCGAGGAGACAAAGCATTGGGGGGCACGGCATTGTTCACAAACAATGCAGTGCCCCCCCCCCCCCCCAATGCTTTGTCTCCTCCGGGTCACAGTCCGCTAATGCAAGGGGGGGATTTGGTTGCCATATTCTGGGAGGCGACGTGGAAGTAATGGGTTTCGTTGGGGCCCTCCCCAAAGAAAAAAAAAGAACGAAAGGGAGGAAGGAAGGAAGGAAGGAAGGAAGGAAAGAAGGAAGAAAGAAAGAAAGAAAGAAAGAAAGAAAGAAAGAAAGGAAGGAAGGAAGGAAGGAAGGAAAGAAAGAAAATGATGAACCAAAAATGGGGAGCACACTAGCCTTTTTTTCTCAAAAGAATTTGATACCCCCAATGAAACTATAAAAGCTATAGGCCTACAGCGATAGATCAAGTGTTCAGGTTTTCATTTTTTGTATAATAATAATAATAATAATTGTAAATTTATATTGCGCAATTTCTATTTGGATATTCTCAACTGCGCATTACAATACATAACAGATAAGCAGAAAAACAATTATTAACAGGATACGCAAAAATTTAGTTCACTAAATTAATCGAAGAAAAAGAAATGAAGATTAATTATTTCTACAAAATACATAATCAAAAACATGAAAAAGTGACTTCTTATTAAAAACTATCTTGAAAGAGGTGGGATTTCAGTTTGGTTTTAAATAAGTTGACAGAGGATGCATTTTTCATTGAGGAAGGGAGACTATTCCAGAGTTTGGGTGCAGCACTGATAAAGGCACGGTCACCTAGTGTGATCTTTGTTTTACATGTTGGGAGACTGAGGAGCATTGTGTCATGGGAACTACGAAGCCTGTAAGACTGGGTGGGTGATTTTAATTTAAGGAGTTCACTGAGATAGGTGGGGGCCATGCCATGTAGTATCTTATAGGCTTAGATATAACACTTGCGCATCAAGCGGGAGCGGGAAACCCTAGACCCTCCCCTCCTCCTCCTCCAATTCATTCGCTCGTGCTTCGAGCATTGATCACGATATCAAATGCCAGTTCCAAAAAAGACTTGTCATGTTTAGTTTTAAATGATTTATAAACCAGTTTAATTATGTGCAAACAGAGAACCGAGCCGAGAAGTACTTAAACGTGCTTGGTGGGGCTTTATATTGACTTTATTTGACCCGACTCCTTTCACAGCCGGTACTTCTTTGTTCACTTTCAATCAAAGTCCAATACATATTCTCAAATTCTGTAAAATTTGGGGAATAGCAAACTATCAAAGAAGGAAATAAAAAGTAAGTATATGGGCATGGCAAACTCTGCATTCTTTGAGTATCGGTGTGTTATATGACGTGATGATTTTTTTTTACAATGAGAACTTGGGGATATATGAGCAAAACGTTTAATATTAATTCGCTTCATTGAACCAGTGATTATCATGGTTTGTGGTTTGTGTTTATTGATGAGAATAGCAAATATTATCAACACAAGATAGATTCAATTCTATAGTTCTGTCATAAATCAAAATAATCTCTAACAAAAAATTACAAAAAATTACTAAGTTAACTCACTACCGCAGTAACTTTGTCATGAAGGTAATGTGTAAACCTATTTTGAATGTGCTACTTAGTCCTATATTTGCACATACTAATGACTGGCTTTGTAGAGGTTATAGATGTGAGGATAGTATTGCAAAATATGTACCTGAATAACTTACCTGATTATACATGTAGACGCTTGAATTAACGCGGCATAAGGTCAACCGGTGCCCCCAAATAGCACGAGAGATGCCTCGCGGTAGATATACACAAATAATGCTTAACATGCTTAATAGGACGAAAGGTGGATGTACTTGTATATATTTTAGCTACGTTGGATACTAATTCGAAAGATGTACTTGCATGACTTACCTGATAATAGATCCTTGGATTACCGCGGTAAAAGTCGACCGGTGCACCAAATACCGCAATAGATGGATCGCGGTAGATATCAAAAAGGTTATATAACGACGGGTTGATGTACTTGTACAAGTGATAGCGGCGTGGATAGTAGTTCGAAAAATGTATCATGCCCGTTGATGTACACTGTAATGATTAGATGAAACAGAAAAATAAGACCGCCATGTTTCGTTATCGAAATTGCAAGGGAAAGTGCTTTACTTGAGCTGCTTATAGTTATGCAATATTATCGTACAAGGTCTAGTATTTAGAGATGGATGGAGGAATTGAGGTGGGGTCTTAAATCTTGGTACGTGCATTCTTCCTGTTGACTCCAATACAAGGGTTGTATTCCTCAAGTACCATGCCATAAAAGGGGGGGGGGCACATGCATGCTTAATAACGCAAATGCTCTCTTAAATGGTGCCAAACCCAGCTCTGTGTATATCAGAGATAGGGTTCTATCTTACCTATGTATATGGTCACATGAGTAACTCGAACGGGATGTGGAACGTCAGACCCGGTTTCTAACCCGGGTAGCACTGGGTTTCTGAGTGCCTCAAGCTGAAGCCGCCCCCCCCCCCCCCGCCCCTCTCACCCCAACTGAGATTCAAAATACCAAACTTAAACGTGGCACCACCACACTGTTAGGCTATGTTATACTTAACATAGTACTCACTGTTATATAGGTGTATAGTTGACCATAGCTGATAGGAAACCCTGTATCCAGTCTTACAGTAAACCACGCTAGATAGCTGTATCGAACATATCCTAGTGACCGGTCAATCCCGGAGCCATAATCGATGTAAATACGCTCTAGACGTAAATAAAAGATAAAGCAAATAATTAGCAGATGAGTGTGACGGAACAACTATCATTTCCAAGACGATAATTACATGTAGCTATGTTTTCCCCAAACCAAATATGACAAAAGAAAGTGTGCAAACTCACATGCCTGTAACTGAAGAAGGAATAGCTTGTGCTATCCACTAAAACCAAAAGATGATTATTTGTTTTATATTCTGTCATTTCCAAAGAGATTCAGATGAAGCTATTTCTTTCCAAAACGGACCGGAGGAAAGAATGTGCATCTATAGGTCATTAGGCCCAACCGAGGAGGAAGTTATAGTTTGTCCTAACCACTAAAACCGAAAAGAGATTATTTGTTTTATATTCTACAGTATTTTACCACGAGAAATACAGTGTTTAATACATTGTTAGTGTAACAACTCAGTGTTACTTTCCGGGGTGGCAGCAAAATTAATGACATGCAAATGATATTTTTGTCGATGGAAAAGGGAGAGGGTGGTTGGTTTGGTCAGCATTTCATGAAAAGGTGAAAATGGCGCCAAAGGAACATGATATGGAAAATGATATAAAAAAGATTCCGTGATGACCCATGGGATTGTGTAAATGGGCTTCAAAGACAGTGTATTGGAGTGTTTGTACGTCTTTTCCCTTACATGAGGGACTTCCATGATTATTTTTTTCTAGTTTATATAGAAGGTTGCTTTGTTAAGCGCTATATAAGGCAAATATAATAATATATTATTAACATTATGTATGAGAAATGTAATATAATAACCTATCAAAAAGCATAAACAAGATCCTAATATTTTTCATTTCTATGATTATTATCATATATTATCATTAATGAAATAAATTATAATAATTATCAAAATCATTATAAATGTTATTACCACAATTAAATCTCACCTTTTTTTGTTATTATTGGTTTTTTTTTACTGTTTTTTTATATTGTGACTCGTTTTATCTGTAATTCACATATGTTGCCCTGCATGTATTTTATTAGTTCATGACCTGGGCTAATTTCCTGTTTATTAGGTATTCACCTATTTTCCTTTGTTTGATTTTGAATATTGAATAAAGTGATGAAGAAAAGAAAATAGCACGCATTATTATTCATTAACATAATATTATTCCAATGCAACAAATAAACATAATTTACAACACAAAATGAAATGACGAAAAATGATAATTGCATGCTGGGGGCAGTATACGGCCTTACTGGTCATTGCCATCAATGGTTGTTATCATAGTTATGATCATTATTAATGTTTGATTAATCTTATTAATAACCATTCATTACTGATGGTCATTACAAGTAGACTATTACGTGGTTAATGTTTTCACTTTCATGATCATACCAATGCGGAGTTTTACTCAAGGACGCAAGGCGTATTTAAGAACCTAGAAAATGTTTTTGTCAAATGTCCTCCATGAATATAAGAAGACTTTGTCGAAAATGTTCAATCAAAACAGCAGTTTACATTTTTTTTAAATCACAAAAATACGTATACATCGTCATGTGGAGCGCTGTGGCCCAGTGGATTAGTCTTCTGACTTTGAAACAGAGGGTTGTGGGTTCAAATCACAGCCATGGCGTAATTTCCTTCAGCAAGAAATTCATCCATATTGTGCTGCACTCAACCAGGTGAGGTGAATGGGGACCCTGTAGGAAGACATTCCTTGAATGCTTGAGCGCCTAGGCAGCTCAGCTAAAGCCGGGGTAATAATAAATGCAGGGCCCGCTGGTAGAACAGTTTTCGAAACTGAAGTGGCTAGCCTGGGTAAATATACCCATATTATCATTATTATTATCATTATTATTATTATTATTATAGCTCCAAAACTTAGGACGCAACTATTGTTATGTTATGTTCGTGTTCACAAATTTTCGACAAAGGCGTTCTCCCAGCTGTCATTTTGACCGGCATTTTAAATACGTGTTCTTGAATCCGCCATGCGTCGCGGGGAGAAGACTCTCAAATGACAAGTAAATGGAAATTAAATCAAAACAATCATTGGCCGAAATAACTTACCGTAACAGATTGTTCCGCTGCCTTGATATCCGTCATTACACACACACGTAAAGCTTCCAATGTTGTTCACACATCGTGCATTCACGTCACAATCATCGGTCCCCAAAGCACATTCATCAGCATCTAAATCAGTCATTGAAACAATAGAGATTACGGGTAGAAGTAGGAGTAGTAGTAGTAGTAGTAGTAGTAGTAGTAGTAGTAGTAATAGTAGTAGTAGGAGTAGTAGAAGTAGTAGTAGTAGTAGTGGTAGTGAGAGTTGAAGAAGAAAAAGAATAAGTAGAGTAGTAGTAGTAGTAACAGTAATAGTAGTCATGGTAGAAGTAGAAGATGAAGTAGAAGTAGTAGTAGCAGTAGTAGTAGTAGTAGTAGTAGTAGTAGTAGTAGTAGTAGTAGTAGTAGTAAAAGTAGTAGTAGTAGTAGTAGTAGAAGAAGAAGTAGTAGTAATAGTAGTAATAGTAGTAGTAGTAGTGGGAGTAGTAGTAGTAGTAGTAGAAGTAGTAGTAGTAGTAGTAGTAGTAGTAGTAGTAGTAGTAGTAGTAGTAGTAGTAGTAGTAGTAGTAGTAGTAGTAGTAGTAGTAGTAGTAGTAGTAGTAGTAGTAGTAGTAGAAGAGTAGTAGTAGTAGTAGTAGTAGTAGTAGTAGTAGTAGTAGTAGTAGTAGTAGTAGTAGTAGTAGTAGTAGTAGTAGTAGAAGTAGCAGCAGCAGCCCGGGGACACTTAGTTTCAATGAATGATACGTATGTTCCGCGGTTGAGACCCCAATTTTCAGCGTTAATTTTCGTTCCAGAGCATCTACGATTCAGAAAGCAATAGATACTCCTTTTCCCCGTTCTGGAGACCATCAATTTATTTATTTCTCGTTCCAGTCTTGAACTTCTTCGGCAAGCTCAAACGGCGCAGAACGATATATGCCGGGCTGCCGAAACTCCCCGCACCAGCCAGTGGTAGTAGTAGTAATAGCAGCAGCTGCAATAGTAGTAGAAATAGTAGTGATAAAGTAGTAGTAGTAGTAGTAGTAGTAGTAGTAGTAGTAGTAGTAGTAGTAGTAGTAGTAGTAGTAGCAGTAGATAGATATATGGTTTGTTGATGAAAGTCGAATCATTATTGGGGCTAATTTCGAATCGATTTCTTTTTTTTACAAAGTAATAATTATTATTCACGATGCCGCAAATTACGTAGCCAATTTCGTCGTGCATTTGTTTTGCTTGCTTGGGTGGTCCTCGTACAAGTGCCAGAAGACGACTATGATTTCAGTCGAAATTGTGCATGTTGGAATGGGCTTGGCACTGAATTAAGAAATGAGACATATCGATCAAGCCTAGTAGTCTTTAACAACTTACTTAGAATCAGTAGGTCTAGGCAATGGCAGCCTAAGATCCAACAAATCTCCATACTCATTCCACTTTGTACAAAATTATCATACTTTGAAGTCAAAACCTACCATTCTCACAGAAAGCGTGGCTAAAAGTCTTCTGGAAGACTTTCATTTGCCCCTACCGCCCAAGCAAGTAAATCAAATTCACGACAAAATTCATGAAAAAAATGGCGACATCGAGAATATCGTCGCAAATTTCACGACGGGATTGGCGACGTCGTGAATTTTGTCGTCAATATTCGCGATTTGATCTACTTGCGATATCCCTTCAGGGCCACCATATAAAAATCCTTCGAACAACAATACAGATAAATTGATCGACAGATGGATAGATGGATAAATAGATATATAAATAAAGAGTGAACAAGTGAGATAGAAAGAGCGAAGGAGACAGGGGAGAGAGAGACAAAGATTAAAGAAAATGAGAAAAGGAGGAGCATTAACACACCTGTGGTAGAAACTATAAGAGTAGTTGTAGGCATTTTAGTTGAAGTCACTGTACTGGCGACCTTCGCTGTGGTGCTTTCAGCTGTTGAATCAACTGATGTGCTGCCTTCAGTTGTATCAACTTCTGTTATTGTATAAGCTGATGTAGTTATTTCTGCTGTTGTATCAGCTGTTGTAAGTGATTCCGTTGTTGTATCATGTTGTGTAGTTTCTTCTGTTGTTGTATTATCTGGTGTAGTTTCTTCAGTTCTTGTATCAGCTGGTGTAGTTTCTTCTGTTGTTGTATCAGCTGGTGTAGTTTCTTCTGTTGTTGTATTATCTGGTGTAGTTTCTTCAGTTCTTGTATCAGCTGGTGTAGATTCTTCAGTGGTTGTATCAGCTTGTGTAGATTCTTCAGTGGTTGTATCAGCTTGTGTAGATTCTTCAGTTGTTGTATCAGCTGGTGTAGTGTCTTCTATTCTTGTATTAACTAGTATAGTATAGTCAGTTGTTGTATCAGCTTGTGTAGTGTCTTCAGTGGTTGTATCAGCTTGTGTAGATTCTTCAGTGGTTGTATCAGCCTGTGTAGTGTCTTTTATTGTTGTACCAACTAGTATAGATTCTTCAGTTGTTGTATCAGCCTGTGTAGTGTCTTCTATTCTTGTATTAATTAGTATAGTATATTCAGTTGTTGTATCAGCTTGTGTAGATTCTTCAGTGGTATCAGGTGAAATTTCTTCAGTTCTTGTATCAGCTTGTGTAGTGTCTTCAGTGGTTGTATCAGCTTGTGTAGATTCTTCAGTTGTTGTATCAGCCTGTGTGGTGTCTTCTATTCTGGTATTAACTAGTATAGTATATTCAGTTGTATCAGCTTGTGTTATTGTATAAGCTGATGTAGTTATTTCTGCTGTTGTATCAGCTGTTGTAAGTGGTTCCGTTGTTGTATCATGTTGTGTAGTTTCTTCTGTTGTTGTATTATCTGGTGTAGTTTCTTCAGTTCTTGTATCAGCTGGTGTAGTTTCTTCTGTTGTTGTATCAGCTGGTGTAGTTTCTTCTGTTGTTGTATCAACTGGTGTAGTTTCTTCTGTTGTTGTATTATCTGGTGTAGTTTCTTCAGTTCTTGTATCAGCTGGTGTAGATTCTTCAGTGGTTGTATCAGCTTGTGTAGATTCTTCAGTTGTTGTATCAGCTGGTGTAGTGTCTTCTATTCTTGTATTAACTAGTATAGTATAGTCAGTTGTTGTATCAGCTTGTGTAGTGTCTTCAGTGGTTGTATCAGCTTGTGTAGATTCTTCAGTGGTTGTATCAGCCTGTGTAGTGTATTTTATTGTTGTACCAACTAGTATAGATTCTTCAGTTGTTGTATCAGCCTGTGTAGTGTCTTCTATTCTTGTATTAATTAGTATAGTATATTCAGTTGTTGTATCAGCTTGTGTAGATTCTTCAGTGGTATCAGGTGAAATTTCTTCAGTTCTTGTATCAGCTTGTGTAGTGTCTTCATTGGTTGTATCAGCTTGTGTAGATTCTTCAGTGGTTGTATCAGCTTGTGTAGTTTCTTTAGTTGTTGTATCAGCCTGTGTAGTGTCTTCTATTCTTGTATTAATTAGTATAGTATATTCAGTTGTTGTATCAGCTTTTGTAGATTCTTCAGTGGTATCAGGTGAAATTTCTTCAGTTCTTGTATCAGGTTGTGTGGTTTCCTCAGTTGTTGTATCAGCTTGTGTAGTGTGTTCAGCGGTTGTATCAGCTTGTGTAGATTCTTCAGTGGTTGTATCAGCTGCTGTAGTGTCTTCTATTCTGGTATTAACAAGTATAGTATATTCAGTTGTATCAGCTCGTGTAGATTCTTCGGTGATATCAGTCATAGTTTCTTCTGTTGTTGTATCAGCCTGTGTAGTGTCTTCTATTCTTGTATTAATTAGTATAGTATATTCAGTTGTTGTATCAGCTTGTTTGGTTTCCTCAGTTGTTGTATCAGCTTGTGTAGTGTCTTCAGTGGTTGTATCAGCTTGTGTAGATTCTTCAGTTGTTGTATCAGCCTGTGTAGTGTCTTCTATTCTGGTATTAACTAGTATAGTATATTCAGTTGTATCAGCTTGTGTAGATTCTTCGGTGGTATCAGTCATAGTTTCTTCTGTTGTTGTATCAGCTTGTGTAGATTCTTCAGTGGTATCAGCTGTAGTTTCTTCTGTTCTTGTATCAGCCTGTGTAGTGTCTTCTATTATTGTATTAACTAGTACAGTATATTCAGTTGTTTTATCAGCTTGTGTAGTGTCAATTGTTGTATCAACTAGTATAGATTCTTCAGTTGTTGTATCAGCCTGTGTAGTGTCTTCAATTGTTGTATCAACTAGTATAGTATATTCAGTTGCATCAGCTTGTGTAGATTCTTCGGTGGTATCAGTCATAGTTTCTTCTGTTGTTGTATCAGCCTGTGTAGTGTCTTCTATTCTTGTATTAATTAGTATAGTATATTCAGTTGTTGTATCAGCTTGTGTGGTTTCCTCAGCTGTTGTATCAACTTGTGTAGTGTCTTCAGTGCTATCAGGTATAGTTTCTTCTGTTGTTGTATCAGCCTGTGTAGTGTCTTCTATTTTTGTATTAACTAGTATAGTATATTCAGTTGTATCAGCTTGTGTAGATTCTTCAGTGGTATCAGCTGTAGTTTCTTCTGTTGATGTATCAGTCTGCGTAGTGTCTTCAGTTGTTGTATTTACTAGTATAGTATCTTCTGTGGTTGTATCAGCTTGTGTAGTGCCTTCTGCTGTTATATTTACTAGTATAGTATATTCAATTTCTGTATAAGCTGTTGTGGTGCCTTCATTAGTTGCACCAGCTGCTGTGCCGGCTGCATTTGTAAAAAAGAAAGAATAGTAGATTTGACATAATAAAAAATATTGTTACTAAAACATTCAATGTACGTTCACTTTTATAGATTGTAGTTTTAAAAATGTTTAGCAAAATCACAATTATTTAAGTAATTGTAGTATATATATATATATTTGTAAATATATAAATATATACAGCGGCGTACCTGACAAGCAAAAAAAGGTGTCTTCAAGTGCAAAAGAGGGGGCACACGTCTGTTTTTACTGCATTTCAACATTACAAATTATCAGTTGTGACTCGTCAGGGGTGCAGCCCCCCCCCCCACCCCCTCCTTAGGTACGGTACTGTATATATATATATATATATATATATATATATATATATATATATATATATATATATATATTGTGAAAGAAATGGATGAAGAGGACATTGGTAGGCGTAGCTTAAATCAAGGTTTCCCAGAGCTCTCTGCCCTTTTGAAAACTGACAATGCCGAAAATATGTCTCAGCCGGGAATCGAACCCGGGCCTCCAGCTTTGAACGCCGGTTCCCTACCACAAGACCACAGAGACGGGTTAGTGGCTAGGGCGATCCCGATCCGATTGACCGTCATATAGACAGATTTTCGACACTTTACCAATTATAATTTCCTTTTGTCCGGTGTAGATCGGTTTTGAACATTGACAAGCCGCCATGCCTCAGCTGGATCAAAGCTGTATTGTTTTGATACAGCACACGGATAGGACAAAGTATACAAAAATGTGAAATTATACATGTACAACATACAGCTTTGGCAACTCTGTTATCTTATTATTTTGTGAAAGAACTGGATGAAGAGACTAATGGTAGGCGTAGCTTAAATCAAGGTTCCCCAGAGCTATCTGCAACTTTGGAAAAATTGGCGATGCCGAAAAAAAAAATTCTGCCGGGAATCGAACCTGGGCCCCAAGCATTGAACGCCGGTGCCTTAACAACTAAACCACAGAGACGGTTTAGTGGCTAGAGCGATCCCGATCCGATTGGACGTCATATATTTTCCTTTTGTCGGGTGTAGGTAAGTTTTGAACAATAGCCACCTTTCGCAGACCTCATGCAGGGACGGTAACATTAGGGTTCCCTAACACAAAAACTAGCGATTAATTGTACATTCAATTTCCAGGAGTAATTGTACATTATAATCAATGGAATCAATCATTGAAAAATGTTCTACATTCATTGCTAAGCTTTGTGATACAGGCCCTATAGATCTGCTTTTCATATGCAATTCTTTCACGCGACACCTACACCATAAATTAATCCCGTTTTCATGTATGTACATCTGGTCATCATCGTATGTGCCCCCTGAGCCAGCGGCCAGCCTCTACTTTGACAGCTGGCTGGAGATATTCGAAATGCAGGGCCCACAATAGATTATGGCATGGATGAGGAAGTGGTTTCTCAATCAAATCGAGTACATATTGAGTGAGGAAAAACTTACCGAATTAAGGCTTAGACATAGATTACATTCCATCGAATCGATATTGCATTTAATGTGGATTATTGGTGGATCACTGGCAATTGATTCCATGGGTCAGATCACCTCTCCAGCCGAAACTATTTCGCATTCGTTGATATGTACCCAGCATATGCAAAAGGCCTATATACGTCTGAACTTCAGCCGAATTTGCGGATTTTTTTCTTTTGTTTACTCCTTCTACACAAACGATATGCCTCTAGCATACAATGTAATGGGCATTTTGTTTTACTTTCCCCAGAAATGGGGGCGGGGATTAGATTCAAATTCCCGGGGGACCACTTCCATTGATGAGTGGATACCAGGCACGACCATGGGGTTTCGAAAAGCATGTCTTTTCCAGATTATGAAAATGCATCTCTTAACAAGTATTTGGCTTGGTGAAACCCTACAAGTATTGGAAATATATCCCTTTTTCAGTATTTTAAACATCGTTTTTGACACCCTCATAACGTTACATAGGCATAAACACAACGCACTCCCCACTCTGTCCCCTTTTACGCGTGGTCGCGCCTGGTATCCACTCGTCAATCAAAGTGGGCCCCCGCACGGCCTCTCAAGCTCTGTGGCGACCGAACAGAAGTAACAGAACGCTAACATTAGGGCCAATTACACCTTTCATGGGTGACCACCGCCTTGACGCATTGTTTTCACTAACAGAGCACTCTAAGTAGGTCTACCAGTATCGATAAACTCTCAGAAACTTAGCCGAATTCCTTAAAATCTAACAATAAAAGGCTCAGCAGAAGATAACGGTGGTGCTAAATGTTAATGCAAATCACTAACAGTGCCAAGGGCACCAATAGTGACGATGTTAGTGAATAATTTTTCTCTTTAAAACTTGCCTCGCTTTCTTATACCAAGTAATTTAAAATATACCTCGATAGAATTAAAGGGGTATTCTGGGCCCAACAATATATGAATAAATTGAGTAAAATCAGAAAAGCGAATTGCTGAAAATTTCATCAAAATCTCATAAAAAATAACAAAATTCTTTGATATTAAAAATTAAACGCTGCATTTTGCAACTGATATTACTGAGAAGCATACGGCCGTGAATATGTAATGAATGGGAGGATAATGCCATATCCTCTAGCTCTTTCCCCTTTTTCTGATTATATTGAAATTAACTCGTAATAATCTCAAATGTATGTATGTCGCCCGAGTAACAAAATAATGATATTTGAAGCAATATTCTGTGTTGACAAAATTTAAATAAACCTAACTTTGCATGATACAACAGACCCTCATTGCATATTTCTGAAGACAAGATTATAAATTTCACCGAAATAAGGCCTAATGCAAAATTTTAAGATACCATATTTTTTTTTATTCATTTCCATTTTTTTTTCAATTTGTCAGTGATTTGTTTGCCTCACTTGACTGTTCAAACCGTATTATTTTCTTCAACCTGGAGTACCCCTTTAGAAATAGGTGTATAGCGGGGGATGTTAGTTAGTGCCAATATATATATGATCCTTTTCAAAGACTTTTTTCTTCCAAAATAAACCTATTTCATACATTTTCATGAATAGACCCTACATTAAAATGAAGAACAATAGCTGATGAAATTATCGCATGATAACATCATTGGCAAATACTCTATCATGAGCATGATGAGTGAAGTAAAAAAAATGATGAAAAGTGGGATTGCATTTTTTTTTTACAGAATCTCCATCGTAATATCATGATAGGCATTTTTCAATCCTTTTTAAGCTTATTGGATATTTGTTTTAATTGAAATAGTAAATATATCTTTACTTCCTGCTGCCATTTCATGTTTAAAATGTAATAATTCAATTTTGTAGGCCTATGTGATAATGAATTACATTCCTTTACCCTTTCCTAGACAGGATTTTAAACTTGTAGGATATGCAATTAGTCATAACTAAATCTAAGATGAATAGGTCACTGCCATGACTACGTACAAATTATAGATTTTGCCTAACTCCAATCCCCTAACAACAGCTTTCTCTGCCTTCTGTGCGGTAATTCTATCCATGTTGTTAGGAGCTGATTTATTAATGGATAATACTATACAGATTGTGATGTCAAGCGTTGATCGCAGATGTAAATAATGCATTATAGCCATCGCGGCGAGATTACCGGTTGTAACAGGGCCCTTTTTAGCGCAGTGTTAGTGAAATGTTACGCTAACAGCGTCTCTGTGCTGCCGATACTAGGAGGAACCAAATGTGGCTCTGCAAAGTCATCCTAAATCTGATATTTCGCTGTTACCATCGTAGCAACCAGAATTTGCACACGAAACGCGTATTGAATGTTTCCGTTGCAGATGCGAAACGAACACAAAATATCATGTCACACAATTTGCATTGCAGGACAGAATTTTACGAACATGACGACGGGCCCAAATGTCTCTTCCAAAATCAACTACCATCGTAAATAAGCGTTCGCGGTCTCCAACGAAAGGTCGGGAATTACAAGCCGCCATGCATGCAGCTGGATCAAAGCTATATTTCTTTGATACAATATACGTATAGGACAAAGTAGTTTCCTAGAAAACTATTTCATTAAAACACTCGCAGTTTTGGTCTATATCCTTGTCAAGAGATAGAACACGGTTTCTGGTCCTGATTACCCTACTTAATTCAAATGTTATTGGATCTTCGACGGACTCGCCGTCAAATGGTATTGGGGAACTACGCTATGTTTCTGATAATTTTCTTCATTTACCCAAACTGTCGACTCGAGAGAACGTTCGTTCGCCAATATAGAGTATTGTTCACCCGCTTTCATCGAAGAAAGTAGGACTTAACCATAGTATTTTAAATCATCAAGTTATACCGGAACTCAGTTTCTTTTCAAAAGAAACAGAACTTTAATTATCAATTTGCTGAATGTGTTATTATTATATGCTAAAGTTACATGTTTTCGTATTACATTTCTGATAATTCAGTTTATTTATGTTCCTGCCCAAAATTACGCAAAAGAAATTCCATAGGCCATTTCTGAATTGGATGTATTTATTAATCTGGTCATTGTATGCTGATTTATATCAGAATGTTGAATTAAACAGTTAAACTACAAACGTTAAAAGGGTATTTATTGTTTCTCATGTTTTTGGTGACCGTTTTATTCAAATTAATTGCAAGTAAATTTGTTAGAAATTTTAAATAGGCAACAAACAAATGATATTTTTGTTCAAAGCTGGGGGCCCGGGTTCGATTCAGGGTACAGAGACATTTTTTCGGCATTGTCAATTTTTCCAAAAGGGCAGATAGCTCTGGGGAACCTTGATTCAAGCTACGGCTACCATTGTTGTCTTCATCCATTTCTTTCACAAAATATTAAAACAAAAGAGTTGCCAAAGCTCTTGTATATGCATAATTTCACACATTTATATATATTTGTGACTCAGATTTAAATCGAGAACAAGCAGTGCAATTGTTTGGCTAAAAAAAGTACCGTTGATTTGACCTGTTATCCCAAAGTAAAAGGTCTGATAGATTTTTATTGATCTTGGATAACTTTGACAACCCCCCAAAATAAGGTTTTCACTATCAAATCGAGGTCATGTTGTTCCATGAACAATTATTTTTTAGGGGGTGCTCAATTTATGCGTTGTAAATGCTGAGTCATTCTCTTTTTACTATGGAAAGCGCCCTCACATCCCCTCCAAGATCTGCGCCCGTTGACAGTTAGTTTTAGTAACGAAATCACGGCTGTCGATTGATTATATATTAAAAAATCATTACTGTCCATTAATTTTGTAACAAAATAAGATTTACAGGACTTTTGTTTTAGTTACATTTACACTTGGTGCCCACATTAACATTGCAATTTATTCCTGATATTTGAGACCATTTTCCACGAACCAATGAATGTGAGGCTGTAAACAAGTCCAAGGTCGATCGGGCACAATTCTTATAGCTCAGAAGCCATGAACACTGTACTTACCTGTCATTGTAGCCTGCGCCGAGCACGCTGTGGAGATCTGTAAGATGCAAGAAAAATCGAGACATGACTACTGGATGAATTTCGTTGAGGAAAGGGCAATAGGGGAAAATTGCTCTGATGACATAAAAGTCATAAGTAGGTAAGAATTGCACTTTTTCTGGGATATTTAACACAACGACTTTTATCATGAAAGGGATCATATAAGAAAATGAAGAGGTACTTCTAAAATGTGTCTTGCCACCCATAATCAACAATAAGTGGCCAAAAAATAGTTTGGAGATTTTCATTCAGCGTGAAAATAACATCATGGTCATTAAAAAGATTTTTTTTATTGCTCAATGATAACCCATATCAAATGGTTGAATTTCAGAAGAAATTCTGCGAGAGCTTTGGGAATGTGCACACTTTGCAATATCGGTGACCCTTCCAAAAAGTTCGCAAAAAATAATGTTAAAACAGTCTCGTGTTTAGGCTCTTATTCAACTCTACAACTTCAGATTGTGGCATTTGAAGGAGAAGTATTGCCTATTCAAATTCAATTTTAACACTTTTGCTTTATGAGAATAAAGTATATTTTTGGCTATTAACAGGGAGACTTCTTACTGCTGGTTTTGGAGTGGCTGGTCACAGTACATACAGCATGTTACTCGTCGTTCTAACATGAAACAAGTGCGGGTACACATTATCAGATAATCAGACACACCCTCACACACGCCAAATCAACCGCTCCCATATTACAACACACATCCATACACGCATGTGCTCATTTCGGATTGCTGGAATTGCCTGCAAAAAATCCCTTTGATTTTCACAATTAGAAATGTTAAACCAAAGCATCAAAAATTTTGTTTATTTTTAAGTACTGTTGTTCAACGAAAACCCGCTCGTAATAGGGGTATATGTCCTGCCACCCGTAGGGGAGAGATGCATGAGAGTGTGTGGGTGTGTGTGAGAGAATGTCTGTGTGAGAGAGAGAATATGTGTGTGTGTGTATATATGAAAAAATTATTGCAGACGTGTATCAACACATGATTATCATGATTATTAACGCCTGGGACAGAACTTAAGCGTCACCATGCGAAAGATGTGTCCAGGGTTCGAAGCTCTGGGGCCCGTTGCAGAAAGAGTTGCAATCAATCGCAAGTCTAAAAATCATGCGCAAGTTTCAAATGCGCGTTGTTGATTGGTCGAAATTCAAATTGCACATGATTTTTACAGTTGTGATTGATTCCAACGCTTTCTGCAACGGGCCCCAGCATTAATTTGTAACACCTTCTACGTAGATTGGATTGGATTACAGAATATACGCTACGACGCCCGGATATGGGATGGTTTGTAAAAATTAGCCCATGCTTAAAAAGAAAGGGTAGTTTAATACTGAGGGCATTTTAATATCAAATCAATCCGTTTACATGGTGGAAATATTCACATGCATGATAAATAATTTATAGTAAAAACACTGAGTTAAGTTTGAACAGTCATTGCAAGAAGTTACAGGCCTGCATATAATTGAAGTACTGTTATTTGCATCTGTATTTATTTAGACCAGTAAGACAGCAAACATCTTATCCTAGCTACCAACCATGCCCTTACCCCCCCCCCCCCCTCCTGCCCCCACCCCCATGACAGACACCATTAAGACGGTTTTATAATCTGTTCTTAATCATTTCTTTATTGAGGTCTTGGACGTGACGATTGCTTCATTGATGATTTTATCATGGAGATTGAAATTTTATTGATAATATTATTGTATTTCATTACGTGCAAGAGGGGATGTAATACCTGTTTTACCGGTTACACTTCGCAATTCCGAAGGTTCTTTAATTCGAAGTGTTGTAATTCCGAGACACGTAAATTGCCCTACCTAAATGTTCGTTAATCCAAAAGAGAAAAGGGTTCGTTAATCCGAACATTTGTAGCGTTATTCCAAAGGTTCGTTATTGCGAAAATCCCTTAATCCAAAAAACTAGTGTTCGTCATTCCAAAGGTACGTTACTGCGAAAACGAATTAAGGTTCGTTATTCCGAAGATTCGTTTATCCGAAAAAAAAAATGTGGCGAAGCCGGGATTAACGGAAGGGAAAGGGGGGCAGAAACACTGTTTCATTTTCAATTGATATGAAGACGGGATCACACGGGCGCGGCCGAACTTATTTCTTTGGGGGCAAAGGCAAAAAGGGGCACTTATATTATGAATAGTCTGTTTGCAACAGGGGTTAGAACATTCCGAGAAAATAATGTGTTTTTCCATATTGCATACCGCGCGAAATGATGCGAGCGCTAATCGCAAGCGCAAATTTTTGGACATTTCAATAAGAAATGGAAATTAAACATTCTCGTTATCAAGAAATGGTTGTATTTTAACCGAATGATTTTTTTTAGCTTCGTTTTGTATCTTTATGAATCCGGCCCAGGTGCTACCCGCCCACTGAAAACGATTAATTTGGGTATATAAAAAGTATTAATTTTCAATACTTTTATCGCTATCGATCAGTTTTTTAATGTTATAATCCTACAAAACCTGTTTAAACAATCTCTTTTATGGGGTAAATGTGTAGTTCATATCACGTTATCATGAGAAATTATTATATGTTTGATTTAAATCATTAATTGGACGTCAATAAACTCAGAGCCTAGCATTAGGTGATGTCTCTTTACAAGTTTCGATTCTATAAGATTTGCTTTGAGTCAAATTTACTCCAAGCGAAACGCTAATGTAGTGAATAAAGAATAATTCAAAGAAGCATAGCAGTTTTTGACTTGCTCAATTAGAAAAGTGAAATATTTTGATTGAAAAATGCAAAGACAACGTAAAGCCAAGAGATATAAATAAATACATGCACTTTTAACGAAATATCAACATAAACTGATATATCAAAAAAATAGAAAATTGAATTCATTGCGCATTTCTCAAATGAACAAAAAAATACAAAATTTGTCGATTTAGCATTACAAAAATGTACTACATGTATGTAGAATGAGTTTCAAGAATTTAGACAACATCAGGTATTTGGAAGTGGTAGCATCACAAATTCCATATTTTTGCCAAGTGTATAACATTAAGACGTACATGTCATGTTGTTCGTTCTAAGATAAACAAGTGACTTGACTCCAACTAAAATACACGAACTCTTAATATTGCATTTCAAAATTTATGAGATGAGCTCATTAGGATATGTGCATTGTCTTGATTGTCTTGGCTAGTTTGGCCTACTTCTAAAGATATCAATGAATCTGATAAACTGGAATTTGTAAGAATGTAGGCACGCGAAATAATTGTAGGGTCTGGTGCCAGTTGCAGTTGTATAACCAAACTTTACACTCAATATCTTTCAAAAGCGACTTTTTTTGTTTTTTGTTCGAACCCTCTTAGGGCCCTTTCACACGTCTTGAATCATCATTGTAATGATGATTGCAGGCGTTCTTGATTCAAATCATGGTCTAGTTTTTTTCACACGGGCACCGGGTCTTATTAAAAGGGTCAGATGAGCCAAATTGTGATATATATATATATTATGTATATATATATATATATACAGTGCGTCTTAAGGGAAAGTTTACACATAGATAAAATCCTGTAAAAATATGCATTTGTAATATCCTGAAGATTTTTCCACATCTGAACATTGGTACAGATCCATTGAAGCAAATGACGATTTTACTGTCGAAAAATATTTCCGCTTGAGTGAGCACCACCTACTTTTGAAAATGATTTGCGCAGAACCATGAAATACTTATGCGAATAAAAGGAGACCTTAATCATGAAGAACACGTATAATTTAGTTAGTAAAATTAATTTGAAGATATCTTTAACCTTCTTTAACTAGTTTCCTTGCCCAAAACACTTCAGAGAGTGCGTTGCGCCCCACCCTACTCCCCAACACACCGAGACCATCGTGACGATATTTTCTTTACATTGAGCTGTGATTAATATGAAATGGCTTAGGCTTGATTTTCATTTTGTTAATCATTGTCAAGCTTGGAAAAAGTGTGGAGAAACAAGTATTAATTGAAAAACGAAATGTAAAGCCACTTCAAATGATACAAATTAGTAAAAGAATGCTAGAGATGTCTGTGTGTTTCCTCTAATTTGATTAAAAAGTTTAGAATAATATTCAGATTTAGCACTGCGTAATAAGTTTATCAATTTATTTTTGTACTTAATGTAAATTTTCTTTTGCTTGTCAGAATATTTGTTTAGTAACTTTTTATACATTTTATTCTTCTTATTTATTGATTTCATGAGGCCATTTGATAGCCAAGGTTTCTTAAAAGTGACTTTCGCTTTTGATTTTGACTTCAATTCTGGAAAACATGTATTATAAATTGAGTAGAATATTGACATAAAAATATCGTAACAATTATTAGCATCATCAGTACTATATACATGACTCCAATCAACTTCACACAGTTTTCTATTGAATTTAATTATATTATCATCATTTATCTGTCTTTTCGGTAATTGCGACTGCCATTGATTAAAAATCCTAATGTGTTTCTTAACACAAAATATAGGTAAGTGGTCTGATATGTCAGCTATGAATAAACCAGAGTCAATATTATTATCTAGGGTATTACAAAAAATGTTATCAATTAATGTTGCACATGTTTTCGATATCCTCGTTGGTTTCGTTATCAATGGGTACAAGTTGTGAGAAAACATATTTTCCAAAAATAGATTTGTTTTATCATGAGTACTTGCATTCAATAAATTTATGTTGTAATCACCCAAAATGTAGACCTCTGAATTATTCTTATTTACAATATCTAAACAACTATCCAGATGATCCAGAAAAATGTCCATATTTGTGTTGGGGACTCTATACACACATCCGATCACAGTTGGTTTATAATTCTTACATCTTAATTCTAAAAACAGCATATCACATTCAGGCATGTTACAATTCAGATCTGATCGTATTATAAAATCATACCTTTCATCTATGTAAATGGCAACACCACCTCCTAATTTATGTTGTCTGTTTATATATACAAGATTATAACCATCTATATTATACATATCAGTTTTTGTACTTGATTGAAACCAGGTCTCTGTCACACCAATGGCTGTAAATTTATGATTTATGCAAGCTAACATTGAACAAAATATATATATATATATTCAAAGTAGCAACATGAAGTTACGAAGACTAGTATGTCTGGGTGTTTTTTTTTTCATTTTCTTCTCTCTGTTTCACTTATGACCTCCTCTTCTTACTCGAATATTTTTAAGTTACATGGGCGGTCGCTATTCTTCCCCGTATATCACCAACCCTGTTAGAGATATAGGTTTGGGGCAGTTATTAAATTAACAAAAAAGATGGCGTCGAGAGTTTAGCTTATGAAATTCATAGCAGAAAAAGAACTCTTGTTACAAGGAAATCAAACTTTGTGATCGGAAGGCCCAAGGGAAAAGTGCAAAAAAAGGCAAACATAGAAATATGGGTCGTCCGTTCGATAGGAATAGGACACTTTGAGATATTTTGAAAAAAGGGGATGTTTACACACATCCTTCTTTGAGCGACACTTCTGTCAATTTCATACTTTTCAACAATCATTCCCTTTTTTTCAAAACACAAAGAAGGGTGTAACGGTAAAAATTCCTTCCATTGATAGAATTATTTACTCCTATATCATTATCATAATGGTATATCCGTTATTTTCGGAAATTGTGGGAATCTGAACGTGGGTAATTGTATCTAATATATATTGATTGTCAGACAAAAAAAATTAACGTAGTGCTGCAAGCTTTAATGCATTTAATCACGTCTGTATGTAGAATCAGAAGTAGGCTATGTGTATTCATGGTAAAAAGCATTTTTGGATCCAGTCTATTTATATTAAAATAGACACCTGGTCTTTTTACCGGTGGGGGGGGGACAAAGCGACGCATAAGTGACCTCATGTTTTTCTAATTATTGTGGATTATTTGTTGCTGTCAAATACACACTAAGAAATAAAGGTTCAAAATTTAACTCCGAAAAGGTTGATTTGCAAAATCAGCACCCTATGGGTTCAAAAACTGAACCCCTGATTTGGGATTCAAAAACTGAACCCTGCGGTTGGGGTTCATTTTTTCACCCTGCAAGTTCAAAACTGCACCCCTATGGGTTCAATTTAAAATTTAGGGGTGCAGTTTTGAACCCGCAGGGTGCAAAAAATGAACCCCAACCGCAGGGCTCAATTTTTGAACCCATAGGGCGCTGATTTTGCATCAATCTTTCGGGGTTCAATTTTGAACCTTTATTTCTTAGTGTGTATGATCTGACTAATATATGAACTTGAGATAGCCTTTTCTTTTCTCAAAATTTGGTAAAACGTATTAGCTTCAGCGTTTTAGCGGTTAAGATAAAATCGGCAGATCAAGCTATGAATATCTGGGCTGAAAAGGATAACTTGTCATAATAAGTTACCAGAAGGTAAAACGGACACTTTCTACAGTGGGATACTATAAGTACTCACCCGTTTACTAAGAAAAGGGACTGAAGAGGAAGCAGTAATTAATACATCCCTTGATCGCCGCGTTTGCCAACATCATATTTTTCAAAGATCCTTTCCCTTTTCTTACACAAAGAGATGGGGTGTACCGGTAAAATATTTTCCCATTGATGGAATCATTTATTCATATACATTATCATAATGGCATATTGTCATTTGCGGATCCAGTGCCCAGTCCTTTTGAGGGCCATAATCAAAATGTTTAATGTAAATCTGCCCCCCCCCCCCCCCAGTTTGAAGTCACAGCAAATATTTTTAATGGGAATATGCCGTTCAAACACAATTTGTTCTGTTTTTCCTTGTCAAATTTGACAAGGACGAAATGACCTTCATTCTTGGGTGAACCCTTTTATTGCTTGTTTAAAATTTCCTCTGGAAAATGTGCCCCCTCTCCTTTAAAATAACCTGGATCCGCCCTTAACATATCATGTTATTGTTTAAAGACTGTGCGATTTAGTGTGTTGATAATGTACAGCGTATAGATTTTGACATTTTGTCGGTCTCCCCTCATGAACGATGTGTATCTACCGCACTCGGTCCTGCGGACCTCGGTTCGGTATATCTATTGGCTCTTCTCGCACATCGTTCATTACTCGGCCCTGCATTCACGCGCTTACGTGCATTATTTGTATAATATTCGTTCCATTTTTTGTTATTGCTCGTCTGTTTGCAGCATTTTGGAGTGCAAACTGATTTTTGCTTTATCTCTCTATTAAATGTAACATTCCGCAGAAATTTTCAATTTCTTGCAACACCCCCTAGGCATGCGAAGTAAATGCGCGTAAACTGTAGAGGACTCTGTTTCTCATAAACTGTGCGATCCTTCGTTTGGCTGTTCAAAATGTGATTCGCCTTGTCTCTGCCGCCAGTAAATGAATTAAAGTAAATAAATAAACAAATAAGGATTGAGCATCTTTTTTATTTTCTTGAGTTTGTTTTTCATTTTCTGCAAGGAAAAGGTTGACCAAATTTGGAATTGATAAACTGTATAATTGTTTTGCTTTATAAAATGATGACTTTTTCAGCGTGTCGGAGAGAAAAAAAGTTCAGTTATTGTTCTGATCGGTCGAGATTTTTTTTTCAACCAAAACCTAATTTTAGAAGAAGTAAATTCCTACTAAATGTTATAAAAACTTTATATCATACAATTTGTCTTTACATTTAGTTATGTAATAAATCAAATGTTCAAATCCACCCCATATGATGTGCAGCAGTTCACGTCAAGATCACTTTTTATTTTATTTCTACTGGTAATTTATTAATCCTATATTTCCCATGCGCTATTTTTTTATACATATTTTATCTTATCAATTTATAGTACAACCCCCCCCCAAAAAAAAGGTCTCCTGAAATAAAATGTGAACGCATTATAAAAGAGGCACCAAGTTGTTTTCTATGACCTATAGTAAAAACAAATAGTTTCTTGTATATTTTTTACAAGAATCTGAGCATTTTGTAATAACAGTTATAATCATTTGTCATTCTTAAATATTCACTATGTGTATAAAACGGCGTCAACACCCTCTATTTGACTCATTTTAGTTCAAACGAAGTCTGCGGTCTGAAATCTGTGTCATATCAGTTAGGGTAATCAAAAACATGGTACTGGTAAAACACCCCCCCAAAAAAAAAAAAAAAAAAAAACTCGTTTGATTAGTACATCCACCAGCGTACCTAAGGGGGGCAGACTACCCCCTGACGAGTCACAACTAGTATATCGGTGCCCCCTCTTTTGAACCTGAAGACCTTTTTTTTTCTTTTTTTGCCTGTCAATTTTTGGGGGGTAAGAAATCCTTTATATTTGGTTGAAGATCAATTTTTTTTTGGGGGGGGGAGAACTTAGGTACACCGCTGATTACATCATCGTATGAAAACAACAATGTCGTCATGGATATGCAATAAATAGGCTGCCCATTTTATCCCATATCTGATATCTTTACTTCACCCGCCTTTCCTAAACCCTATACAGCCAGTACACATGGTATTTTCTTGCGTAACACCGACATAATGTATTTTTAAACAAAGTTATTATTAAGACCCAATATTTATTTGTTGTAATTTTGCAATGTAACGAAGAAAGGGGCTTGCCTCTTGTACAAGCTTTGCTTTTTTCGGCAAGTCCCTACGTTTTACTTTTAATACAAATATCATTTGAGATATCTTTATTTGCTGAATTGTGTTCCTTAAATCTATGATTATGTTATACATATTATGTTTTGTCTTGTAGTATTTTCGACCTTGTTATGTTATGTTTATCATATTGTGAATCGGAAATAAATCAAATCAAATCAACATGTAATTATTCAATCTTAATCTGTTGCAAGAATATAGAAACATGATTTTAATCGAATGTGTTACAAATAATTATTTTCAACTTAAAGATGAATAATGATAATAATATATAGCATTTTATGAGGCTCCTATTTATCTAGTCTCCAATTCAATGGCGCACTATAACCCAGCTGTAGCTCCAGTTTGGCGCTTGGTGCATTCAATGAACTAATCCTGCCAGTTACCCATTCATCTCACCTATGGTGAGTGCAGCACAATGTGGATAAATTTCTTGCTGAAGAAAAACACGCCGTGACTGAGATTCGAACCCACGTCCCTTTATTGAAAGACGAGATTTGTAACCACTAGACGACTCACAGTGGCCGGGGCGAAAAAAAAGTGCGCCAAAAGACATTTTGGGCAATTTCAGATTTTTAATTTTTGTCATGCCTAGCTGAAAGAAAACAATTTGAAAAATACTTCAGCAAAATATTTCATTCGGGAATTTGCATAAAGGTTGTTAATTTCCTACCTCAAATGGTAGAATGTGACATATGCCGCGTATATGACAATTCAGTTGAAAACCAAGCCAATTCACAGGAGGTTTTTAATGTACGAATCTGAAATGGCACCCACATAATCCTGATATGTCATTTTTTTTCGTGTGAAATAGTTCAAAGTAGATAAAAGACACATTTCAGGGGGTCTATAGGATAATCATTCCTCGTAATAGGCTGATAATCCATGTTTTTGCATTTACATGAGAAACTTTTGGATTTCACTTGGATTTCCGTTTAAATTCTTGCTTCATCATTTTGCCAAATATCTCAGCTTTAAGTAGATACCAAATTTAGCTGCCCGTTTTCATGATAGAGCCGATTTTACTTGACACAACACCCCAAAAACTGTTCAAAAAACGGTCATTTTTATACCGCACGGTCATTGCAGCGCAACGTGTGGGGTGTACATTGCCGTTCATTTGTGCACGGCGAGGACGATTCATCTTCCATTCCGTGAAAATGACATGAATTCCGGGCATAATGCAAACAAAATAAAAGTTGATAACGCATACAGGGCTACCCGCCCCTCTTCCGAAGATAAAAGTAAATTGTAGAATAATTTCAGCCCAAAATCTTCCTCGTAGTAAAAACATTCGTAATGTTATATACTCTGCGTTTTACCCAAGTCTTCACCGCTTAATAAAGCACGGTTAATATTATCTTATTTTTAAATATTTATTTTAATGTAATGATCATTTTGATGCCATAAAATTGTTTTCAGGATCTCATACACACTTTAAGGCATGTGAGAAGCATAAACAAACATTCACTCTGGTCAATCTTAAAGTAACACCTAACACACAAAGTTTATACACTGCACATTGTTTATCGTAATTTGTCTTTTCACAGATAGGTTTTAAGTAGCCAGTCAAAATTTGGTATAAAAGTGACGTCATATCGGATTTAAATTATATTCAGTCGATTCTACGGCCGAAATTTTTCCATATTCAACATGTTAAAGTAAAGATCTAACACGGAATATATTTATGGCGCACTTTCAACACATTCTGGCCCACTGTGCGACGCCCTCACATATGAATAAAAAAAAATTAACAATTTAAATTCTACAGAATAGCCGCAAAAATGATTCGAATAAAATGACCATTGCACCAAACCCTATGAGAAAATTGATCAAGATCTGATTTTAATGGAATGTAAAATATTTTATGTCACTGAGTTTATTTGACATAATTGAGACGATAGCAACCTCATGTCAGAGTACCTCTTTGAAATACTCGAAAATGATTGAACTAGGCGTAAACGGTCCGTCTGTCACCCAGCTACAATCTGATACACGTAGGTTCGTGGTTCGATCCGCGCCCTTGTATGTGACATCTTTCGGAAAATGACATTCAAGGTCAGATTCACACATGAGTATTCATATCTGGTTGATAAACGTCTATTAAAACCTCAAAACACAAATACTTTAACACGCACAAACACTCGAACACACACCCACCCTTAATCACGCTCACACACACACACACACCCACACACACACACACACAGACTAGTGAAGTTAAAGTATGACTCACCATGATGAGAAAAAATATTGTCCCCCACATTGTTCTTAAAAGGTCAGTCCGCTTAACAGGCCTGGGCATCCCTTCACTGACCTTCATGCTGACCTATGACCTCTCAATTAACCGTTATGTTATCCCACTGTTTCCATGAGTAATGAGTGGGTGAAGAAAGTGTACTTTGTGCAGCAGTATTTTCTAAACCATCATGCTGACTTTTGGTATACAAGTAAGAACCTTAGAAGGAAAATGATGTTTTCACCTTTATGAAAGAACAAACATATTTTACAGATTCAGAAACTATTACAGAAGGAAAAATAAAAGATATTCAAAAATATATATTGATCTTTGGATCTTTTTTCTTTCATACATCTTGAACCGCTTTGAGTAAAAATTGTCATCACAATAAAAAATGACGTTTTACAAATCATTTGTGACATACTATGATATCATATCAATACGATAAAACAGTTGTGAATTAAGCGGGGAAAGGGCAAAAATATGTTGCATAAATAAAAAGAAATCTTACATTTTTCCAATCAGGATAATGAAAAGTATGATTTCTTCAATGAATCATATTTTTCCCCTTTTCTGTTTTTCTAGTTTGGAAATATAAAACACGTTTGTCACAATATATATATATATATATATATATGCGGTATGAAATAGAATTTATGAGATGAGTACACATTATCATTATCATCATCATCATTTAAAAGACATCAGATGAATACAAACAACTTGTGGAAAATCCCTACGCTACGCATCTATCATTATCTCATCTTAATTCCTTAAATGTATATCATATCATATATACCAAGTATCATTTAAATCTGGATAAAAAAAAATGTTTTCTCAAATTACGGACCGATTTTCTTATTTTCAGTTATTTTGTTATATTCGGTTATCGGCGGCAATCAACCTTAGATTGACAATTTTTGAAAAACGAAACAGGATTTGAATTAGCATTGAATTTGAATTCGGGTCTAAATTTTGACTTAAATTTGGATTGAATTTTTATTAGGATTTAGATTTTAATTCCAATTTCGATTTGGATTTGAATTTGAATTTCGATTTCAATCTAAATTTGAAATTGGTATTGATTTTAACATTGAAAGTAACTTGGTATTAGAATGGGAACAGTAATTCCAGATTGAATTGAAAAGTCAATAGCAATCTGAATTTGAATTTCAATTTTGAAACGATCACCTTCCTTATTTCGGTATACCATACCATACGTCGTCACTTCTAACTAATCATATTTTTCATCAGCTTGCTAAATATATTTGAATTAATAAAAATCTTCTTGATTTTCGCTTCACTTATATCTATTAAAAAAGGTTTTGATAGTAAGCTGAATATGAAATGATTGGCCTATCATAAAGACCTTTTGCTATTTAGAGGAATTTCGATACCGTCTCAAGTCGGCGCAATCACCTATAAATTCAACATGTTCAGGGAAATCTATCAAATTCCTACTTGTAAAATACTTTGAATAATACCTCCTGATGATTAACTTTTTAATTAACTCGTTTATTTACATATTCAAATTTAAATTGTACAATATAAAAACATGATAAAAAAAAGAATTAAGAACAAAATACAATCTGAATAATGAGGAATTGCCATACAGCAAAAAGACGCTTATCGAGGGCAGTCCTAGAAGAAGAGTAAAAAGATACATTTAAATCATGAGATAAAGGGAGTGCGAGACAGGCAGGCAGAAATTAGAGAGAGAGAGATAAGAAGGATTTTCACTATGAGATAAAAAAAAATGAAAATTGGTAGGGGTAATATGCATTCAAACTCAGAAAATTATAAAAATGAAGGCCTATAATACATTATGGTTTAATAAAGATTCTCGTGTTCCACGACAAAGTCATTTCTCTAAGTTGAATATGTATAACTTCCCTCATAAATTATGAATACAAGCATGTCTGATAAAATGAAATGTAAAAAGAGAGAACAGAAAGACTTTTATAAGTATGATGTAAATTAGAATGTCATACTCACCGAATTTGTATTGAAAAAGTTTTTCTTGATTTTAATTTCCAAGGCTTGTGCTAAACATCCACCCTCGTATACATGGTATATAATGAGCAAGAGCGCGGAGGAGTATGACGTTTAAGGACTATCTTTCAACAATCAGCAAAATATGCTGGTGAAATTACTGCTGCTCTTCACACTGCCAAAGTCGACTCCAGACCGATCAAAGATATTACGTTATCTCCAATGACATACCAATAGTCGGTTTGGAGTCGGTTAATTAGGTGTGACTAGCCGCTGAGCATGAGAAAGCTAGCCAATAGAATTCAAGTCAGGATCCTGTTTGAATTGGCATTGAGCGGTGAAGGGGGCCAATATTTGCCGTAGTTAAATAGTACTACACGTCCTTCCAAGGGCAAATAGCACGAAAGATAAGTAAATAGCACATTAAATGTATTTCATGTCAGAAATAGTATAGATCATTAATATTGATTGTAATTCAACAAAAAATTAGCATACCATAGAATAACGATCGCATTCTTTGTGGAATTTATTGTCGTTTGGATGCGACTATTATTTTATTCATACTTACTGGCATACAGATGGGGGTTGGGGTGGCTCTGGACCCCCCCCCCCCCCCCCCGAGTGAAATTACATGAAATATTAAATATTATAATTTTCTCCTCATTGTCATGTGAAAAAAATGATTCCTTTCTGAACATGAGGAATTACTCCTGATCAATTTGTGGTTCAAACAAGAGGGTCATCATTGTTAAATCTGTAAAAACTAAAATATTGGATAATTTAAACAATAAAAACAGAAATAGTGATTGAGGGACATCGTCGACTCACTCATTTCTTTGAAAATGCATGTCAAATTACAAAGGAGAGCTGAGAGGCTTTTGTTGAAATAAACTGGTGGACCGGGACAACATCGGAATCTCTTGACTAAGGACAGCAAAATATTTGCAATTGTTCGTCCGGTGCAAATCTTCGGATGATCTGCTGACCCAGTCCACCAACTTTCAACAAAAGCTTCTCAGCTCTCTTTTGTGATTTTAATTGCATTTCAAAGGAATCGATTCGTTGTAGAGAGATTCCCCGTAGTAAATGCAAAAACTACTTAATGAACATACTAACCTCGCATGTTGTGTGAGTGCTTTAATGAAATGCTTCAACCTTCAAGGGCTCCACTTCACACAAATTTGCAAATTGAATTGAATTGTATTGATAAGATGTGGCATTGCCAAATCATTTTATATTTTCGTTTAAAAAAATGGCCAGGAACCTATCAAAATTCTTCTTTTACACATTGACAATCATTCCTCAAAGCTTTACGGTGCCAATGAATGCCTCCAAAGTATTTCATTAAAATAAAGAATATTTATATATCATGGACGTGTTAAAGATGAATAGAATTCGTCCCGAGTTTCTTATGTTTGAAAATACATAAATCGACAAGAAATTTTGATTTGTATGATTATATCTTTATTACGTCTTTTGACACGCACAGCGAAAGTAGACATGATAAATTGCATGACACGTAATGTCTATGAGCCTTATACCGGTATCTTTATGACGGTGTATAATTATTATCAGGGGCTTTCAAGGCCGACGCCCACTCGTGATATAAGATTTAAGATTTGTATATTCCTTACAGTAAAATGATAAGGTAACAAATGGAACATCGTTTCATCATTTCATTACTTGTTTTAACTAGAATAATATATTAAAATCAAAAAGAAATTCTTGAAGACATTAAGTACTGAACGTTGCATGTCGCACGTCATACCACCATTAGTCGAGTATTTTTAACCTTTACACTGGAACATGTTAATGTATAATGTAAAAAATAAGGTAAATATTGCGACAGGAATCTTTTATGGGGGTAAGTATTTAGTTTGCAGGATATTTTCAAAAAAGTTTACCCAGTAATGGTTTAAATCAAAACATGCACGTTTGTTGGGTAAACAGATGTTTCGCTGAAAATTTAACCTTCAAACGTGTATTTTGCCCAATGTTATGGGAAAAATTACCCAGCAAATATTCATGTTCCCTTTTCTACCCCCATATTATGGTAATTTTTCACTGTCTGATTTTAAAGTGTGGGTATAAATATTGTCTTCGTCGGAGTTTTTCTTTATCAATCTAGCAAATAAGCAAGCAAGCAAGTCACTGAAATTTCATCATAATGTAAAGTTTTACAATGTGGTATTTTTCTTAGATAAATGGTTTATTTTGGCAAATTTGGTAAATTTTACTCTCTGTTTTTATGTGGGTAAAAATATTGTCTCTGATGCAGTTTGTTTAAGTGTTCGAATTTAACGTGATATAATGTGTATATATATGTGTGTGTGTGTGTGTATGTGTGTTTTGTATGTATATATACACACACACACACTTACACAATTATATTTATATTTAATTAAATCTTCACTTTCATATTATTTTATATTAAGCCCTACATATTAATTTTGAATTTTATCAATCCAGCAAATAAGCGAGCAAGCAAGACTCATGTACATTTTTCTTTAGATAAATGCATCATTTTGGCAAAACTCAGTGTCATAACTAATGATGTTTAGTCCAAAACGTTTTGGATTTTGTTTAGCCTTTCTGAAAATATTACTTTTTCCTTTTTCATACATGCAGTTATGACGAACTCACTCGCTCTTTCACCCACTTGCGCACAAACACGCACACTTCTTTTCTCCATTTCTCTTCGCCTTTACTGATTTGTAACGTCTGATTTTTTTCCAGACCTAAGCAATATAATTGATTTCCATGTAGCCCTTTTTCCTTTTGACTGCTATTACTCAATCATTTCTTATGCTTATATAGTTTGCCACTGCATTTTTTCACTAGTTTTTGTCTGTATGCTTTATTTTATATCAATTGCTAATTTTTGTTGTTACTCCTCTGTTTGTTACATTGCAATGTACTTACTATTACTCAATCATTTCTTATGCTTATATAGTTTGCCACTGCATTTTTCACTAGTTTTTGTCTATATGCTTTATTTTATATCAATTGCTATTTTTTGTTATTACTCCTCTGTTTGTTACATTGCAATGTACTTAAATCTCATACTACAATTATGTTTCTGTATTGCAAATTCATATTGACTATAAATATATAAATGCAGAAACTCCTGCGAAAAAAATCCCTTTCCTATATCAATTATTGTTGTAGACAATGATGATTAAATATTTTCATAGCACTAAATCAAGATAGACACATCAACCTGACTCCTGTCTAACACATGTGAATTATAATTGAGGGAGTGAGAAGTGTGGAACGAGCTAGAACCGGCGGAACAAGTTAGCTTTTGCACTGTAAAAACTGTGGTGTTAAAACTGACACCAATTGGTGTTAATAGAGGACCACACCGTGAGGTGTTAAAATAACACCCTAGAGATTAAACATAACACCAAAGAGTGTTAATGTAACAACCATAGGTGTTGTAATAACACGTATAGGTGTAAAACTAACACCACCAATTTAACACCGGTGTAAAATAAGTGGTGTGGTCCTCTATGTACACCGGTTAACACCACAGTTTTTGTTGTGTGTGAAAATAAAAAAAATAGTAATAACTAACGAGAGAAATGATTAACAACTGCGATGACTAAGGTTAAGTTAGCACTTTGGCGCTTTCACTGCCAACATCATGTTTTGATCCAAGACCAACAAAGCTCACGCCATTGCATTTCATCTCACTAACTGAATAAGAGGAGTATAGCTGTCTGCTGTACTCCAGATGATATTTCATTTGTATACCTTTTTTCAAATTCCCCTTCTTTTTCTTCGTATTTATTCTCCGTAGTAGAACAAATAGGAGCTGTCCATCAACTTTACGACAGCAGTTTATAGGCCTATTTCTACCGATGTTGAATTTTCAATTAAAGTGAGGTATTCCCCGGCCCCTGTTGAACGGTTATAGCGTCACCAAACGTAGACAAGACAAACACAATCAATGTTTGCCAATCATAATTCACCTAAACATATTTTGATAGCCCTCTTTCGAGTGGATCTTTCATGGTGCCAACCATTTGAAATTTTGGGCAAATAATGACTGTTTTCTCTGAACAAATTGTCGTACCTCGGGAGGAGACATGTACACGCCTAGTACCTCATTTACTCAGGCGAGTCGAAAACAACCATTTTACTCAGTTTTCATTGAAACCACCTACATGTAGCTCGTATGAAAAATGTCGAAAGGTTGTTTTCGACTCGCCGTGCGGCCGCCGTAAGGGAAATGTGACTGAGCTACAAAGGTAATTCACGTATAATGAATTTACTGCCTGCTTTATGAGTTCAGTGGCAACTACGGTCGATCACGTTTAGTCGGTTAGAAGTAAACCCTATGGCGTACACAGCAAAAAACTGTGGTGTTAACCGGTGTACATAGAGGACCACACCACTTATTTTAAACCGGTGTTAAATTAGTGGTGTTAGTTTTACAATTATAGGTGTTATTACAACATTTACACTCTTTGGTTTTATGTTCAATCTCTAGGGTGTTATTTTAACACCTCAGGGTGTGGTCCTCTATTAACACCAATTGGTGTCAGTTTTAACACCACAGTTTTTACAGTGTAGGTATGATGCGAAAATAAACAGGCCAAATGGGAAAAGGAACGGAATGGGAAGGAAAAGGGTGAGATGTAGTAATAATTCTGAATTTCATGTCAAAACCGGATAAACAAAATCAGATTTTAAGTTTAAAAACGTCATATATTTTTATTCAATTCCTTTGCTCGCTTGGGATTTAAAAGAAAATTTCCATCTACGCCGTAGTGTGCCCTTTCATTATTTACTTCTTTTGTTTTTTGGGGGCATTACGCAACTAGTTACGCAAGAAGTTTTAGTAGTTTAAAGTTGTTAGTGCAATATTTAGGGTAATGTTCAGATGTCGTTTTCAGATAAACTGCGAGCTAACGAAGAAAGCAAGAACTATACTCATGACATTGGTAATTCGCATGTTGTTGTTTTTCTTCTAAATATGAACATCGGCCAGATCGAGATCGGATATGTCACTGAATGTGACATGAATTAGCTAAAGACAATCACATACTTCCATAGAACGATATATCTCTAGATGGACAACCATATCATTTCTATTATAATACGATACCAGTACATCTCGTACCATGCAGTGACGGAGCCACAGGGGGAGGGGGTGACCCCCTGATTTGTTTTTTTTAAGAAGTGCAAAAATGGGTGGATAAAGGTGAGGGGGAATGGGGTAAGAGTATTATATCAAGGAGATATAGTATCCAAGTAAAGGTGTGACGTATCCTTTACACTGTCTTATCCTCCTCTGTCAAAAAAATCAGGGGTCGCCCGTGTCTTAACTAAATAATTAAAAAAATAAAATAAATGTTCATAAAACTTGACGTTGTTGCCGCATGTACGTACTCTCTAGATAGGATTATATTTGGATATATGTCGTATTTAAGTAGTAAGATTCAGATTTTACTGCATCTGCGCATTTAGCCAAAAGGCTGTTCGTGCATTTATTTATGCACCAATCTAACAGGAAAATTGTCTCAGTTTGGTTCCATGTTTGTGTGTGTGTGGTTGATAAGAAGGCACTAAATTATTCATAACGAGACTATGTGGGTCATTAAATATGTAGTTTCATAAATGATACTGGTAGCAATATTTGAGGGGTGCGATAAATATTGGTTTATTCCACGTCCAGGCGATGCTTTTTTAAGAATTAATTTAGCCCTACTATGGTTTCGATATAACCATAAAACTATAAAAACTTATATTCTTATATTGCAATCCATACAGTAGAACGATTTACAAAACGATTAATCAGTGTTTACCGATAAAGTGAATGTGACTGGTCCAGAATCGTCTCGGGTAGGTGACGAAAAAACCCGCAAGATGGTTAGTTTACGAATATTCGCTGATTCTCTTCCTCCAAATGACTACACATGAATAGGTTTATCTTTGCAGCTTAGCATGACTGTTCAGAGGTGCAGCCAAATATCGTAACAGGAACGATAAATTATTTTGTCTAAAATCCGTCTACTCTCAACCCCAAGGTCTAACCCACTTTGTCTGCCAATAATCTCGTCTAATTGTTATTTATTCCATTTTATCTCATTTCCAGTTAGGTTATAACCACTTCGTCTACACCCATTTCGGTCACTTGCCAAATTCGTCTATTGCCAGCTCGTCCACTCCTCACATGGTCTACTTTCATTTAGTCTAATGCCATTCCGTCCAACCACTATTTGGCCCAATCATCACTTCATCTAAACACCACTTCGTCTATGACCAATTCGTCACATAACCAGTTGGTCTCATATTCATTTTATTTTCATTCATTTCACACAATTAATACTTAGTCCAATCAGACCAAATATGCACTAAATGGCTACGGAATGGCAATTAGACCATGCGGATAGTGGACAATCTGTTGGTAGACCAAATGATAGTAGACGAGTTGGCAATTGGACGAATTAGCAGTAGAAATATTGAAAATAAACCCCATTTCGTCTGACACCAACTTGGTCTAACACCATTTTGACTTTATAGGGCCTAATAATAGATTTATGAACTTTATGTTTATGAACCAAATTTTCATTTGGAGAAGTAACAAATAATATGGAGACGAATTAAAAATTAGACTAAATGGCCCGTATTCTAAAGTCGAGTTTAACTAAAACCACAGTCTGGCAATGTGCTAACATTATTGGGGTACCAAACATTTAAAAATTATGTTTTATGTTGAATATTTCTTCTGTTTACTATTTTGTTTCCTTTTGCTTTCTTAATGAAGAGAAATACTTCAAAATACTTAAGTTATAATTCCTAGACAATTATGAACAATGTGAATGCCAGATAAGGTAATAAATTGGATGTGTATAGGGGAAGGCGGGGTAAGTTGTGACACTTTTGCATTTTGCATGTTAGAATTGATATGACTAATAATGTTGTAGAAATAAGTCCATTGCCTTTAAATTTGATTCTTGGGAAACATTTTTCACCTATATATAACTTTCTACCCCCACACTGAAATTCATTGTGACCTTTGAAAAAAAAAACGATTTCAAATGGTTGAACTTACCCCATCTGTGGGGTAAGTTGTGCCACCTTGTGGGGTAAGTTGAGCCACAAAAACTATTTACAAAATGTATGCGGGAAGAACCAGCATGTCAATTTTTTATTTCAAGTCTTTTTTCTTGCTAATTCTCTATTAAATACTAACATCCTCTAAAAGTTAAAGAACCGTCATGTAAAATTGCACCTTTCTGCCTGCATATCAATGGTTTGTAAGGTTTGTTTCTTTTTTTAAATTATACATTACCATACGAATTACCATGGCTCAACTTGCCCCATGTTGGCTGGCTCAAAATACCCTTGTCCGAAATTAATGCGATATTTTCACATCCACACATTTATTATGCATTCATCATGTAAAAGACTATGACAATCATGAAAATCCATACCTGCATGGACTAACAATATTGTTCGTATTTCTTGATTATATTTAAAGACGTGTGTGAGTAAAAATCACTGATCTATTTTACACCCTTTTTTCTACTTTTTTGGCTGAAATTTGTATTTTTCCCTCTAAAAAAGTACATTTTCTTTCAAAGTCGAAAACATTGTGGTGGGGTAAAGGGTCATGTAATGGGTCATCAATACATGACACCACCACAACGTCTGACTAATTCATTATTAGCCTGGGGGTGGTGGCTCAGCTTGCCCCTATGCTCAACTTACCCCGCCTTCCCCTACTGTTAGGGATTTCTGCCCCAATTGGCCCTCCATGGATAAACCACAACTGTAAACCAGGCTTTAATTTAAACCTGAGTGTTGTACCAAGTGTGGGGTACACTAAACATCGATTAGACCGAACTGGGAATAGAAGATCAAATTGGTCTAGCCTATGTGGTATTAGTCTATAATAATAATGATAAGGATAATAATAATAATAATAATAATAATAATAGTAAGTTCTAGTATAGCGCATAACACATTATGAATAACATCTCTATGCGCTTCCAAAGGACTTGGATATTATTACCCTGGGTGTAGTTCAACATGTTCAAGCAGCTTTTACGCGCTCAGCATTTCAAGGAATAAGTTCCTGCCAGATACCCATTCACCTCACCTGGGATCAGTGCAGCACAATGTGGATTAATTTCTTGCTGAAGGAAACTACGCTATGGCTGGGATTCGAACCCACGACCCTCTGTTTCAAAGTCCGGAGATAATCCACTGCACAGTCTGGATTAATTTCTTGATTGTGAAAAAGGCCATGGCTGGAATTTGAACCCACGATCCTCTGTTTTAAAGTCCGGAGACTAATCCACTGCACAGTGTGGATTAATTTCTTGATTGTGAAAAAGGCCATGGCTGGAATTCGAACCCACGACCCTCTGTTTCAAAGTCCGGAGACTAATCCACTGCACAGTTTGGATTAATTTCTTGATTGTGAAAAAGGCCATGGCTGGAATTCGAACCCACGACCCTCTCTTTCAAAGTCCGGAGATAATCCTGCACAGTGTGGATTAATTTCTTGATTGTGAAAAAAAGGCATGGCTGGGATTTGAACCCACGACCCTCTGTTTCAAAGTCCGGAGACTAATCTACTGGGCCACAACGCTCCACTATCTGAGAAGCAGACCAATTGATTATAGACCCTGAATCCCGAGAAACCCGTCGACAGATGAAACCTTTCAGACAAGATTGCCTATTCATAAAGACTTGTTGTTTTGTGTGACAATTCCTATAACAAGTTTTCTATCAGCCAATCAGATTGAAGAATTTCAGTAGCTTGTAACTGTGACTGCAAGATGTAGAGTTACATTTAGTTTGAAACTGCATTCGGCCCAGAGCTCGACGGAAGAAACCTGTAGTTTTTTGCTCGATCTAAAGAGGGCGTCCTACCGATATCCATCTTGTAGTAAGTTTAGCTATTTTTCTGTCGACAGTTTGTAAATGATAAATAAATGTATGGGGGTGCAAGAAACTTACAATTACCCCGGCTACGGCCCTGCTTTCAGCTATCGCGCCCTCTTCCAAGTAAGATAGAAAAAGAGTGGGGGAGAGAGCGAGAGGGAAAAGGGAGAAACGGGGGGGTGGAGAGATGGGGGAGGAGGGAAGTGAGAGAGGGGTAGGGAGACGGGGAGAGAGGGGAAGGGAAGAGCCCGGGGGAGAGAAAATAGGAGAGGGGGGAGGAGATAGCTGAGGGGGTTTGTAGATTTTTTGTAGGGGTGTAGATTTTTGGGGGTGGGGCTGTTACGATCACAGTGGGAGAGAAAATGGGAGAGGGGAGGAAATAGCTGAGGCGGTTGTTAGATTTTTTGGGGGGTGGGGCTGTTTCGATCATACACAGTTTATGTCATTCAAAGAAGCAGAGCCAAACTGATGCAGTTTCAGAACACATTGACAGTACATTGCGAGTATACTTATTATTCTATATTGGGGAATAGATTAAAAGGTAATATTTATTTATTTTTCTTCTTCATATATCTTATAAAAAGAAATTAAAATAATTACAATCTTTAATGTATATTTTCTGCTCAGGATAAAGTTTGTCTAATTGACTTTAACATAATTGACTTTAATTGACAAACATACTTGCGTCGCACTCTCAACTGACAAACATACTTGCGTCGCACTCTTAACTGGCAAACATATAATCTCAATCGCATTAGAAGTTTCCTGGATAAGGACACGTGTCATAATGTTGTTAGGGCTCTTGTGCTCTCCAGGCTCGACTATGGCGGTTGCTTCCTTGGGGGTATTAGTAAACAGGATCTTGGAAGACTTCAGCGCCTTCAGAACAAATGTGCACGATTAATCTGTCAAAAACCCAAATGGTGTCATGCTACCCCTCTTGTAAATGAACTACATTGACTACCTGTTTCTGATAGAATACATCATCGAATACTTCTTCAAACCTATAAATCTCTGTCAACCACACTACCTTCTTACATTTCTTAATTATTTTAGCAACAAAGATCTACATACTCTCTTCGTTCTGCAGCTGCTACTTCCTATGTCATTCCAAAATCCAGAAAACAGGCCGGTTTCAACTCCTTTCAATCTCTTGCCCCCCGTCTTTGGAACAAACTCCCTCCATCTCTTCGAAACCTCTCTTCTCTTGACCTCTTCAAAAACATCTCAAAACACAATTATATAACCATAAACCTTAACTTGTCTTATGTATCCTCTGGAAAAAGCGCTATATAAATCCAATTATTATTATTATTATTAATTGTATGCAATGTCAAATCTATGTCTGCAATGTATGAAAATGTTCTGTAATTCATATCATGGACCCTACCATTTAGGGTCCATGGTCATATTGAAAACGTGCATTTTAAAAGCTGCATCTACCAAACATGCCAAATGATATCATGTATTTAGGGCCTATACATACATGTTCAACAATATGATTTTGTTTGAAGCGGTGATTGTTATTTACCTGGTAACAATGTTGAAATGATTAATAGAGAGACAAAGAAGGCGGTCGTTATGAGCAGGTTGCCATTATACACTGATAAAAACCCCGTGATTTTACAGAAAAAAAAGATTTTGCAGAAAGCAACAACAGAATCATTCTGTAAATTCATAATACAGGATTTTCTGTAAATTAACAGAACAGGTCTGTCTAAAAAGGGGAAAGGGTGTTTTATTGAAGAAAATTTGTAAGATTCCATACACCAAATACCAATTTCCTGTAAGATTACGCAATCTGGTAAGATTACAGGTGCTCTCGAGACCCTGCTGCAGGAACTTATTTTGTTTTAATGATAAATTTTCTAACAGTGTTGACAGATTCCTGTGAATTTTTTTAAGTAATACATGTTTAAATAAGGGGGTTGAGATTAAATTCGACGAAAACCTAGGATTTGTTAAGTTATAAAATACGATCCTTCACAGCAAATGGTAGGAATACAAGTTTATTTGTTACATTTTCATTTGAATTTTCTGAATCATTCCATATAGTCTATACCTTTTAAAACAATGTGGCGCTTGGTTTTCGCGACTTGAACTTCAAGATTATCGCAAATTCTCGTTATAAGGTCTGTTTATTACATTATTATTTTCTTTCCTTTATTTTCCGAAGCACAAAAAGACATATTTGTCATGTGTTATGCGCTGTATAAGCACTTATTATCACTATTATTAGTAGTTTTATCATTACTATTACTATTATTATTATTATCATTATCATTATTATTATTATCATATTAAAGCGAGTCGACAAAAGGCTAGGGTCTCCAAATCTTGAGTAGCCAAGCATCATGCATGACTGTATTGAACATGACATTAATCTGCCATTGCAAAATAGGTTAGTGAATATACCACAGGGTCCGCGGAACGGTTTTCAAAGTGGAGGGCTGAGCCAAAAGTGGGGTGTTGGGGCTGACCATGCAAAAAAATCACACAATCATATGGTCATTTTACGTTTTTCCGCGGCCCCATATACCAGGCGTTGTTAAAAGGTAAGTTCACCCTGACGAAAGGATAATTGTAGAAATATAAGAAAAATAATAAGAAAAAACTTATTTGTGAAGTTTTGAGGAAAATCCATTAAAGATCAAGCAAGTTATTAGAATTTTAAATTTTGGAATTGTGACGCCATATACGAGCAGCTGCCCAATTTGTTATGTAATATAAAAAGCATAATGCTTTTAATGGTTCATGACGACCTTTTTTTTAGGAGCGGGTGTGGAATGATACGGAAGATACAAGGAAAAACATTTTCAATTTTCTGAGAAACTACATGTTATTTACATAATATGATATGTAAGAAAGCTGCTCGCATATGACGTCACAAATCAAATAATCGAAATTCTGATAATTTTCTTATTCC